>NW_022103918.1:14886693-14888067 GCF_000313985.2 Echinops telfairi
GTATCTCATAGTTGTTTTAATTTGCATTTCTCTTATGGGTAATGATTGAGAACATGTTGTCATATGCTTATTGGCCATTTGGATTTCCACCCTTGTGAAACTTCTGTTCAGGTCTTTTGCCCACCTCCTTAGTGGGCAATTAGTTTTTTTTTGGAAGCTAGCAGAGTAATGTAGATTTTAGTAATAATACCTTTGTCTGATGTGTCATTGCTAAAGATGTTTTCCCAGTTGGTGGACTCTCTTATTATTCTCTTGGTGAATTCTTTCGATGTACACAGGTGGCTTATCTTCAGTATCTCCCACTTGTCAATTTGTGACTCCTCTGTATTTGTGTCCCTCCCTATTCCGATAGCCTATATATTCCCTGTGCCAGTGTTCTCAGGTTTGTCCCAATTCCCTCATTGATGATCCTAATAGCTTGGGGTTTTACCTCAAGGTCTGTGATCCACCTTGAGTTTATTCTTGTGCATGGAGTGAGGTAAAGGTCTTGCTTCATTGTTCTGCAGGTAGATATCCACTTTTTCCAGCACAACTGTTGAAGAGGGCATCTGTTTCCCATTTGATATTTTTTAAGCCCTTATCAAAGATCAGTTGTCTAAATGCTGATAATTTTATTTCTGGGTTTTCAGTTATTTTCCACTGGTCTGAATATCTGTCATTACACCAATACCACAGTTTTGACCACTGTGGCTGTATAACAGGTGCTAAAGTCAGATAAAGCAAACCCTCCCACTCTGTCCTCCTTGAGGAGTTCTTTGCTAATTCTGGGCTTCTTCCCTTTCCATATGAATTTGGTAATCATTTTTCTAATTTTTCAAAGAAAGATGATGGTATTTGAATCAGGATAGCATTAAACTTTATAGTGCCTTGGGCAGAACTGACATTTTTAACTATATTCCAATCCATGAGCATGGGATATTCTTCTATTTGTGGAGGTCACTCTTGGTTTCTTGTAATAGTTTTCTGTAGTTTTCCTTGTATAAGTCATTTGTATTTTTAGTCAAGTATATCACTAGATATTTCAATTTGTGCTTGCCTATTGTGAAGTGTACTACCTTTTTTTTAATCTCCTCTTCTGTGGTCTTGTCTGATGTGTATAACAGTCTGATTGACTTCTGTTTGTTGATCTTGTATCCTGCCACTCTGCCACATTTCTGTATTGCTTCCAGTACTCCCTTGTGGAGCTTTTGGGATTTTCCACCTATAAAATCATATCGTCCTCGAATAATGATAATTTCACCTTTTCCTTTCCCAGGCGAATACTTTTAATATCTTTTCTTTGCCTTATGTTGTTAGCTAGGACCCCTAGTATGATGCTAAATAAGAGTGGGGACATGGGGCATTCTTGTCTGGTCCCCTTTTTCAGTGGGATTG
>NW_022103918.1:14889488-14900481 GCF_000313985.2 Echinops telfairi
CATTTGGGTGGAGAGCTATGAAAATAAAAATCCGGTCAAGTTGTCTAATTGTAATGTTCTGATCTATAGCCTTATTGTTAAGCTTCTTTCCCTGTGATCTATCTTTCTTGGAGAGTGGTATATAATAGTCACCTACTATAATTGTTAAGCCTGACATTTCTTTTTTCATCTTTTGGAGTGTTTGATGAATTTTATGGGTTTCTCTTTGGGTGTGTATATATTTATTATGCTCAGTGGTTCTTGGTCTACTGTTTGTTGTTTTAGAGGATCCTGGTGCCATTCTCCAGGGAGTTGTAGAGCACTGGGTGCTCTCTTTGAGAGACTCATAGGGATGCTTCTTCAAACTGCCCGCAGCTAATTGCACTGTGGGGTTGGGCTACCACTTGATCCTCCTGTGGTTTCACTCTTTCCCTAGCCAAGCAGTATTCTGTTATTTAGAGGCCAAGTTGTATGGTCCTCTCAGGGGATGCTGGTTGGGTGCTTGTGAACCCGCAAGGATGGCACTGCACTGGATGATCTCACAGGAAGGAATGGTGGTGTGGTCCATTGAGACTTGGGGTTCCCCAGAGGGCATTTGGGGTGACCTGTTGCAATGGGAGTGATGCAGAGGGCAGGTGGGTGTGCCTGCTTTGGTATAGAGCATTGTGGATGGTGGGTGTAATTGTCCTTGTCAGCTAGACCACCATATAGGTCAGGCAGAGGTTCCTGCAGTAGTGTGGATTGCTGGAGAGTGTTGCCAGAGCTGCCTTAGGCTGAGTGAGGGACTATGGCAGGTGGGAGGAAATTCTCTCAGCCACGTGGGACAGTGAAGGATGGGCAGGGGCTCCCCTAGCCATATGGAGCACTGTGGGAGGAGGACAGAGTTTCCCCTAGCCAAGTGGAGTACCCCAAAGGGTAGGCGGGACTTCCCTTAGCTGTTTGAAGGGCCTTAGAGGGTAGGCATGTGTTTTCCTGTGGCAGGAGGTGGGCGGGATTTCAAAGCCACCTGTTACCCCGCAGAGAATGGGCAGGTGGGATTTCCCCCAGTCACTTATAGTGCCTTGGAGTGTAGGTGTGAGTTTCCCTGGGGCCAAGGGTGGGCGGGATTTTCCCAGCCTCGTGTTATACTGCAGAGGGCAGAGCTCAGCCAGCTGAGTGGAGGGCAGGCGTAATTGCTCTAGGTGAAGGGGGAGTGACTTGGAGGCAGGCAGTGGCATGTGAGAGGAAAGATGAGATAAAAAAAAGTCGAGCCCACTGAGACTGTGGGGGGAAAGAGAGAAGAGATAGAAACAAAAGTAAAGATATAGCTGAGCCCTGATCGCCTGGCTGTGGGGCTGGAGGGGTTTAAACCCTGCCCAGAGATGGTGGCAAGCTATGGCAGTGTTGAAGTAAAGCCTCTGGGTTGGTCAAAGGTTCAAGGCTCTGGCCAAGACTGTGGCAGTCTCCACAGTGGTAAGTCAAAAGCCCACAGCTCCTCAAAACCTAGTGCAAATATGTCTGCTTATCTTTATGATGCTCCTGTGACCGGCAGCATGGAATTTTCCTCTCAGTTGCTCTCCTGTGGTAATTTCTGTGGAGTTCCTCTGGTATGTGTTGTTGTTAACATTAATGTTGGGTAAAATATAACCTCAAATGTCCCACCTTTCCACACTGCTGTACCATTCTGTCACTTCTTCCACCAACTACCACCACCTTGACCCCTTAGTATGCTTGCTTATGTCCCAGGTTCTGCCACCCGCTGCAGTGGTCACTTAGAATTCATAATGTAAAGGAAAATGACTCCCGTCTTGTGAGAGCTGGTAAGTCCCAAATAAAAATTCAGATATTTGTCTGGAAGATCCTCCTTAGACCCAAGGCTATGGAAGCTGGTGAAATCAGGTCCAAGGACCAGACACAGGGTCTGAGGATATGCTCCTCTCAGCCTCTCACTAGTAGTGGGATCCTTTCTCCTGATTCTCAGAGGGCTTATTTTATACCCAGCAGGATGACAATCACAGTGTAGCTAATTCAATTCAATTTTTTCTCCATTTATTAAGATGTTACCTATTGGTCCAGTTATGAAGAATTTTTTTTACAGCAATGTACTTTAAGATAGATCTTGAAATATCCTTTTTGATTTTGAGTGGGGCTCTGCTCATCTTGAATTTGTCGTCCCCCGCATAGTAACCATATGACGCTCATTCAAAAGGGCCAACACCAGTCCATTTCAGCTCACAAAGCTCTAGGATAGCGATCCTTATGTGTTCCATTTCATTTTTGATGACTTCCGATTTTCCTAGATTCATACTTTGTACACTCCAAGTTTCATTTATTAACAGATGCTTGCAGCTGTTTCTGCTCATTTTGAGTGATGTCTTATCAGCAAATGAAGGTCTCAGAGGCTTTACTCCATCCATGGCATTATTTCAGCTCTACTTTGAGAAGACAGCTCTTCATCTGTCATACTTTGAGTGTCGTCTGACCCGAGGGACTTATCTCCTGGCACTCTGCTGCTCTTCATACGGTTTTCAGTGATTAATTCCTCACATGAATAGCCTATATCTTGTCTTGTAATCTGTTATTAGTAGTGAATCTCTTTGGAAAGCTATTCACCATGGTCACCCTGCTGGCATCTGAAATACCAGTGACATAGCTTTACACAAGCCACCACAGTATGACACACTGATAATCAGAGTTGGCATAGCATACTCATCGACATGGGTCCATTCTGACTCACAATGACCCTATAGGACAAGATAGAACTGCCCTTGTGGATTTCCAAGAACACACCTCTCACAGGAGTAGAAAGCCTCATCTTTCAAATTGCTGACTGTGCTGGTAGCAGTTCAACAAATAACCCACTACACCACAAGGGCTCCTTGGTGTAGTGTACTAGGAGCATTTACTCAGCAATTCCTCCTAAATTCCCCCAGAACCTTGCTAGTGTATTAGATTATGAGTTGGGCTCTTACCTCAAGGTCAGTGGTTCAAACCCACCAGCCACTTCTCGGGAGAAAGATGAGTCTTTCTGTTCCTCTAAAGATGTATGGCCTCAGAAACAGGGGCAGTTCTACTTTCTCTTATAGGGTAACTATGAGGTGGAATTGACTGGATGGCAGTGACTTTTCTAGAATGTCCTGGTGGCACAGTGGCTAAAGCACTCCACTGCTAGCCCAAAGGTCAGCTTTATGGACTGACCAGACACTTCTGGAAGCAGTTTGCGTCCATAAAGATGCACAGAAGGGGGATTTCAGGAGTAAACAATGAAGGCAGGAGGGAGGAGGGAGCACTAGAACTGATCATGATTGCACAACTCATTTTAAAGGTGATTTAAACTGGAGTGGGGGTGGGTGGGTAGAATGCTCTAAGATAGATGTGGTGCTGATTGTACAATTGACCTTGATATCATCGAATAATTGTATGATATGTAAATTATGTGCCAATAAAATTGTTTGAAAAAAAAGATGTACAGCCTATGAAGCAGTTCTAATGTCCCATAGAGTCACTATTACTTTGAATATACTTAATGCAAGATTTTATTTATTTATCTTTGGAGTGGTGGTGGTGTAGCGGTATAATATTTTAAATGCATCCTCCTGTGTCATTTTTCAGCTCTCCTGGCCTTGCTACCACAACCACTTTAGTAACTAGTTCTTTAATCACATAGCCATCTTGTTAATCAGATGCTTTGTGAAGTAGTGCTTCTTAGAGGAGTCACCTAGGTGTTTTGTTAAAATGCTGCCACTTGCGATGGAGCCCGAGGTACTGAGTTTCTACCACTGCTCCCTGCCACGGGGTTGATTCTGACTCATAATGAACCTATAGGACAGAATAGAATTGCCCTCGTGGGTTTCTGAGACTATAATACTTTATGAGAATAGAAAGCCTCATCTTTCTCTCCAGGAGTGGCTGGTGGTTTCGAACTTCCAGCCTTGATGTTAGCACCCCAATAGCCCACTCAGGGCTCCACCAACTTCCTGGTAATACATTTGCTTCTCACTGGACAATATGCTCCTGCGGAGCAAAAGCTAGTGGATAAATGATTAAAAACCCCAAAGCAAACACATCCACTCAGCTCTGACTCCTAACAACACTTTAAGGCCAGAAGAGATCTGCTATGGAAGCATGCAACATCTTTCTCCCAAGGAGCTGCTGCCCTGACCTTTCAACGAACAAATAACTACTTTAGTCATTGCACCACCAGGGTGTCTTGGGTGAAGGATTGGTGGGACCAAAAGGAAAGGTGACCTGTCAGGGAGTACAAAGCACTTTGGAAATGCTATATAAATAAAAGGTGAAAGGCAGCATGTAAATATGACCATATAAAAAAATACATGAATGTATAAGATAATGTATGAATACATAAACAATCTCAGTAATGGTGCTTTAGAAAACTATATTTTAAAGATGCTTGGGGTAAATGAAGATGCTTTATACATAATATTTCATATTGATGTGTCATCGTTTAAAAATTAACTCAAATTCAAACTCAATCCCATCAGGTCGATTCTGACTCATAGTGACCCTATAGTACAGGGTAGAACTGCCCCTTTGGGTTTCTGAGACCATAACCCTTTACAGGAGGAGAAAGCCTGGTTGTCCTCCGGTGCAGCTGCTGGTGGCTTCCAACTGTTGACCTCATGGTTAGCAACCCGACATGGACCCACTATGCCACCAGGACTCCATAACAATGAGAATATATATTATATATATATAATGCTTAATATAGAGTCTGGCCCATTTTAAGTGCGCTTTAAGTGTTATTATATTTATTATTATTATTATTGTTCTATGCTGGTTTTAGGACTCAGAGGTTTGGGGATTAGAATGGAAGTGCATTTTTGGAGAAAGATATCATCCAAGATTAGCAAAGGGGAGTCGTGGGAAAAGTCACCAGGAAATGATGGAACAAATTAAAAAAACATCTCTTTCGTCTTTCAAGAAATGTTCGCCACACACTACCAACAGACTAAGGAGGGAGGGACCAGGAAGGAAGGCCCTCCCTGGTGGCTGCAGGATATGGGTGAGCTGCAGCAGAGGGTTGGCGGAGCGCCCAACCACAGTCACATGTGCAGTCTAGACTTTCTCCACAACTGAGACTCCACATACAGAAGGGGCGATAAAAGTTGAGTGTGTCCCCTAAAAATAGGAAAAGTCGAACCAAGATTAGATTAAGCAATCTTCAGCAGTAACTGAATTTTAGCGAGAAAGGCACTACATTATAGCAGTTTATGTAGAAAACAATGTTCCTCTTGGTTTGAAATCAGATCTGTTCATTCTTGTGTTCATTTATTTGTACAAGATAATGTAATTATGTGGGGTCATGTATTATAAACTGACAAAAATATTCCACATGGCTTGATTGCCTTCTCACCCCACTTACATGACAGAGGTCCCGGCCTTCAGGGGCACGCACAGTCTTTCATTAGCGTGGCGAGCAACTGACTTTGTCAACTTAAAAATGTTTCAGTTCCCAGGGAAGGCCTGCCGTTTATTCAGCAAGATCATTTTCATACAAAGCACTCCTCCTCGCCTAGTGGTAGAAATCCACATTGCAAGCATTGTGCTCAAATTGGGACAAACTAGTTTCCAGGAATTATTTAGCCCGAGGATCCCTGGTGACAGAACCACAGGGTGGAACGACGACATCTCTCAAAAATGTGGGCTGCCCTGGTCTCCTTTAACGAGGGGGGTGCCAACCTGTCAGAGCTGCCTGTGTGTGGAAGGACCCAACTGTACTCACATTCCGGTGTGAATCCTTTCCCCAGCTTGTGCTGCAATGGCGAGAACAAATATTGCCGGTGTGGCATACAGAGCCCACCTCAATGGGAGTGGCAAAATAACCAGTTAAAAGTAGGAAGAGGAGGCTGGAAGGATGGTTCACACTCTTTAAATTCTTGCCTATTTCTTCTCATTGGGAGAAGAAATCGAGTAGAAAGAGCACTGATCTTGACGAAACTTGGTTCCAAGTCTCAGTTTCATCATCGTATGAGGAGATGAGATGATAACCTTACGGAATACATTTCACTAATCCTTAAGATAACCAAGCGCTAATCGAGTCATTATTAAATAATGCATGGGGCGCATAGTGCAATGTGATCACAGAGCCTGCTTAGCCGCAGTCCCCGAGATCATTCATTTTTCCGGAGTGTCTGTGTATTCCGGAGGAGCCCAGCACCTCTAGCAGCCCCACCTGGGCTCATGCGCTCAGCGCTGAGTCAGAGGAAAGGAGGTCCCTTTCTGATTCACGGCCCCACTTCCTGGGGCTCCTGAGTCATCTGAGCTGGTCCAGACAAGGCTGCCCCTACACAGCAGTGCTCATGTTCTGTTTTGAGTCTACAGTATTTACCGATGGTCTTGCTTGGACGTAAACGGTCTGTGTGTGTCAGTGCTAGATGTGGCCCAGATAACGCAGATAGTCTTCCGAGGTGGGCTCTCCATTTTCTGGAGAGAGTTTTGCCCGGATGTAGAGGAGAAGCAGGGGAAGTCCGCAATCGGTGGAGAGGAAACTGACTCACATGCCGAATAACGGGGGGTGGGGATGGGGTGTTACATAACCCCTAGGCTTTCCAACTGCAGGGCGAAGACAAGATCCAGGGCCATGGCTGCAGGGACCCATGTTATTGAACATTAACATTTCAACAGTAGTGGCGGCCCATGACTTGTGTTGCTGGATAATTTGAATTCTGCAACTCTTGGTTACAGTTGGAATGGAAATAACATTTCCACACTAGCTATAACTTTTATTTCTTTTAAAAAATGATACACAAGACAGCACCGCTGCTTCTGACCCAAGCTCAGGACAGGACATCCGGTGGTATATCTGGCACCAGGAAGACAATCGGGCATAGGCAGGCGTTCATCCTTGGCGTGCAGGATCGGCTCCGGCTCAAACTCACACCCTCTCCCACTCTCCATTCCCCGGGTGTCACAGCTTGGGCTTAGCTGTTGTGACACTGAGCGCGCTCAGATGGACCCTAACTCACAGAAACCCTGGAAGACAGAGGCAAATGCAGGGCTCTCTCAGGGTAAACGTTAGGGGACAAGACCACCAGGCCCGTCTCCCGTAGTGCCACTGGGGGGGCAGGGGGAGGAACAGCCAGCCTTTCGGCTAACAGCAGGGCACTTATCCATTGTGCCACCAGGCCCTTTGCACTCCCCACCAAGAAGACAGGTCTAATAAACAGCCCAGAAAGCTGCAGGGGGCATTTCTTCTCTGTAGCTACACAGGGTTTCTGTGAGTTGGAGCCCACCCAGGGCCACAGGCTGGCGTTTGTTTTGTGTTACTCTCGAGCAGGCCCTGGTGGTGTCTATGATGAGGAACACATCTGCTTGCTTAGCCCAAGGTGGGAGGGTTGAGTGCACCTAGTGGCGCCTTGGAAGAAAGACCTGGCAACCGATTTCTGATGATCACCCATCCGAAACCCCACGGGGTGCAGTTCTACTCTGACAGGCACGGAGTTGCCTGGGCTTACAATGAACTTAACGGCACCCCCCACCTCCTGACTCTCAAAATGTTCTGGGGTGGGGCATCGATGGTGCACGCCCTCCATCCTGACTGCTCTTACCCAAAGGACCTCCCAGTTGCACGTTAGTTGGACGTTAGTTAGTTCCACAGAATTCTCCTGACAATAGGCTCACACTGGAATGGTGACGCATGTAGTCTGTGGAGCTTAATAAATCTAGCTTTGGAGCTTGGTTGAGTTACCTACCAGCTCTGTCTTTTTTTTTTTGCAAGGGGTACAACCAGCTTTCTGCCCCACCCCTAAAGCAGAGCATAAACAAAACCTCAAACCAGTTGCTGTTGAGTTGTTTTCACCTCAGGGTGGCCCCTGCATGTTACAGTAGAACTGTGCTCTGTGGGCTTTTCAATTGACCCCTTGCAGGAGGAGACTGCCAGGCCTCTCCTCTTATGTGCCTCCATGGACTCAGATCTCTAACCTGTCAGCAGCCCAGCGTGCTGCGTTTTGCACTATCCAGGAACTCTACTCCTCAGAGGCCATCGCCTTCAGGTGAGCAGCTTACATTACCTCATGATGTCTTAGCTTCTCTAAAACATTAGAATTCTAATTTTCATCTTAGGGAATCCTCATGGTACGGTGGGTGAGGCACTGGCTGCTAACGGCAAGGTCGGTGGTTTAAAAATACCAGCCTTTCTGTTCACCAGGCTGTCTGTTCCCGTGAAGACAGATGAGCACACTATATAGCGTTGCTATGAATCAGAACCAACTCCATGGCAGTGGATAGGACAATATACACCACACCTCTACTCAACAGATCCTGGATCGTGTGTGCCCACATAGGTCCTGATGTATGGTAAATGCCAAGACATGGCTTTCATATTCTGTTACTGGCACGCACTCTCGTATCCTGCTGTTTTTCACTTACCGTGTATACAGAATGGTTTCTTAACCTCATTTGTAATAAACAAAAATCCCCCAGTAAATATGGAAATGTGAATTTTCTGAGGGGCCTCTATTCAGATGTTGTCCTTAGCAAATAGAACCAGGCTTAGTAAGCATAGAAATGGAACCGGTGTTCTCCCTGCTTGAAACTGGTCCTTCCAGGTGGGGCTTGGGGTAGTCTGGGTGTGTGGGAGGCAGATGGGTGGAACATTTACACTGCTGTTTGTGGTCTACCTGTGCGCTCATAAACAGAGAGCTTTAGTTTCCATCTGGCTCTGCTCGCTGGCACCCAAACTCGCATTAAAAAAGAAAGAGAAAGAGAGTAATGAGAAAGAAAGACGTCTGAACTGCGCCACGGGGAGGATCAAAACACAAACTTGGTCCCATAATCCCGGCTTCCAGTGTGGTCCGGATGAGGCAGGAAAGGGACTTTTCTGAAATAAAAGCACCCAAGGAGGTGTATTTTGACTAGGAAGAAGATCAGTTCTTGTCACTGCTCGGTGATGAGTACTCCTGACTGTGTAGTCAAAACATCCTGCTGAAACGGGGGATTGCTGACAAGAACGTCCTCCCTTTCCAGTTGCTTTTTTTAGGGACAGTCCGTTACTGCTTGTTTTGACAAAGGCCGACGCTAGGGAGATGCTTCCATTATCCTCAGTAGGTTGGAAACTTTGGTTCACAGAATTGACTTTCTAGACTCTTCCAGTCCCCTGTCTTTCCTCTCCCAGGCACCACCAGGCTGCCTGTCCTAATGAGAGGGAACAACCTTGCCTGGGGTGGGGACTTCAGAGTTGGAGCTAGCATCACTACAATGCCTACTCTTGCTGTTCGTTTTCTTTAAGTGAATGAAAAGACAGACTGGCTTCCCTCATGCAAACTAATACACACCAGTGGCATCTCCCCCTCAATAATAAAGCTGTCCTGGTACGCAATGCCTTTCCATAGGAACTTCTTCAAAAGGCACTATGGAACACTATTAAAAAACCAAAGAGTTTTACCTACCTAAAGCCCTGGTTGGACAGTCAGCTACAGGTTGGGCGTGGGCTGCTAACGTGTTGGTCAGCCATGTGAAAACCAGCCACTTCTGGTGAGAAAGGTGAGACTTTCTACTTCCATAAAGAATTCTTGTCTCAGAAACTCACATGGGCGGCTCTAAGCGGTCTTACAGGGTCGCTATGAGCTGGGATACATTTGATAGCAGGGAGTTTGGTTTGGAAAGATTGTTATGGATTTGGTATATGTTGATGTCCTCCATGTCTTTTATTAAAATGTACCCTTAGGGGAGAAATATATACTTTTGATCACAAGACATCTTTAGTTTTTAACCACATTCATTGATGTGGTTTAAGAAGAAGAAAGAAAATGTGTTGTAACTGATGGTGGCAGCATCTGTACAATGATGCTTGGTCTCATTGAATTATGGATTGTTATAATATCTGTAAGAGTTCCCAATAAAATTATTTTTAAAAGGTGAGGAGAAGAGCCATCAGGAGGTCGGGTAGGGTTGGTGTTGACTATTGGGAAAGAGGAGTGTTTGATGAGTGGTTTGAACTATTGAGTGCAGAGTTGATGGTCTGAAATATAATCTCCCTCAACTTAATTCCCACAAAAAATGTCATTACAAAAAGAAAGAAAAAATGTTTAAGAAGATTTTTCTGTATGGTCATAGTTGCTGTCAATTCAGTTCAAACTCATGGCGACTCAGTGTACCATGCAACGAACCATCGCATGGTTGTTTTAGTTCTCTAGTGCTGCTACCACAGAAATACCACAAATGCGTAGCTTTAGCAAACAAAGCATTCTTTTCTCACAGTTTAGAAAGAAACTAATTGCCATTGAGTCAGTTCTGGCTCATTGTCACACTAGGACAGAACAGAACTGCCCCTCTGAGTTTCTGAGGTGGTACCTCTTCACGGGAGTAGAAAGCCTCTTCTTATTCTCTCAGAGAAAGAACTGCTGAGCTGGCAGTTAACAGCCCAACGTGTAACCACCAGGGCTCCTCTCTCCGTTTAGGAGGCTCCCCCCTCTGTTTAGGAGGCTCCCCCAAACCCTTAGAGGAGAAGTTGATTCTGACACAAAGCAACCCTGTAAGACAGAGAACTACCTATAGCGCTTTCTCCTGAGGAGCAACTGGTGTGTTTAAACCACTGACCTTTTGGTCACTGGCTTAACCACTTTGATGCTGTGAATGAACTAAATGAACCCCAAAAAGGCCCTTCCCTGCCTGGTGTGCACACAAACCCAATCTGGACCCTCGCCCTTGAGAAAGTAAAGGTAGCTTCATTGCAAAGCACTGAGCAATACGCCAGGAGGAGGTTCTTACTCCTGACCCCTGAATGTCTGAGGATTTTCAAAATTATAAGGAAATGGACAGGTAAGTTATACATATTCATAAAGTGGAGTGGGGTCAGACCAGGGATTGGTTGAACTCAGGTACACTTTGATTAAAGTTTGATTCCATGTTTAATACCCTGTGTTGGTATATCAATTGTTAGGGAGACCAGGAGGTTGTGCTGGGGAATTTCATCCGCTGGTTCTGTTGGCTGGAAGGGTCCACATCCCTGCTGAAGCCCAAAATCAGCGGTTCTCAACCTGTGGGTCGTGACCCCTTTGGGGGGTCCAACAACCCT
>NW_022103918.1:14902374-14914527 GCF_000313985.2 Echinops telfairi
AACACCACTTTCTTTCCCCCCACCTCCCCTGCCCCAGGTCCCCCTGGAGCTGTCGGTCCCATTGTTTTCTCCTCCAGATTGTTCACCTAGCCGGAATTGATGATCAGGCTGTGACACAGAACCCAGGTGGTGTGGTGGCTACATTGGACTGCTAGCTGCAAGCTCAGCAGTTGAAAGCCACCAGCAGTTCCATCAGAATAAGACAAGACTTTCTGCTCCCACCCAGATTTACAGCCTCGGAAACCCTCAGCAGCAGCAGTTCTCCTCTGTCCTGTGCGAGTCACAGTCCTCTCATACTGTGGGCTGCACATTCCCCACTCCTGGAGGGGAAGGCTTTCTTTCTCTGTTGGCTCTCGGGGAAGGAGCTTAATTTTTGGTTCCTTGGTGATCTTCATGTGTTCTAGCCTCTGACTTTCTCCATCTCTGCTTGTTTATCTTTGTCTAATCATTTGTATCTCAAGAGGACCCCTGGGGGTGGTAGTGGTTATGCATTGGGTATGATCGAATGGTTGGCAGTTCCAAATCACCAGCAACTCCTTTGGAAAAACACTGGGCTTTCTAATCTGGAGAAAAACAGAAACCCACAGGGGGTCTCTCTGAGTCAGCATTGACTCCAAGGTAGGGAGTTTGTTTTCCATATCTCCAAGGTGATGGGCTTATTAACATAGTTAAGAAAACCCTGTTCCCAAATGAAATTATATCCAAAGTAAAGGGGTTAGGATACTGTGTTAGTCTTGGATGACTAGAGAAACAAATTCATAGGCAATCATATGTGTATAAGGAAGAGCTTTATGTAAAGAGTAATTATATCTTAAGAAAACATCCCAGCCCAGTTCACATCAAGTCCATAAGTCCAGTATTAGTCTATATGTGCGATACCAATCTATGAATTCCTCTTTAGACTCATGCAAAACATGTAATGATGCCAAATACAGGAAGATCACAGGCCAGGAGGTGGAAAGTCATGTGGATCCAGTGGCAGTGGAAGCATCTCAGTGGTGGCAGGGGTCTCCACGTGGTTCGTCTAGCTCCAGGGCTCTAGCGAAACTCCACGTGTCTTATCAGCAGAAGGACAAAGCAGAAACTGTGTGCTTGCCGCCTCCTGGGAGGAAGATAGGAGTTCCCAGAATCCTCAGGAGAAGGCCATGCCCACACAGAGGCCTCATTGGCTATGACCTGATTGACAGGCCAGACTCCACCCCTTTGCAAGTTGACAGGAGATTATGTAACTGCCACAGACAGAATGTATATTTTTGAGAAATACAATTCCATCTATAACATAGGTCTTGCACAATCTTCACAATTGATGGCATGCTTGGGTGCACTGTTGTGGCAACTGTGTATTTTGAGTGACTTTCAACCTAGGATGCTCCCGTTCTAGTACTATATTGGGCAATAGGCTGTGATCCATAGGTGTTTCAATTGGCTAATGTTTGAAAGTAGACCGTCAGGCTTTTCTTCTAAGTCTGACTCAGCCTGGAAGCTTTGCTGAAATGCCTCCCTCTGTGATGATCCGAGCCATGTTTCAAATGCTCACAACCTGTCTTCGAGCCTGAGAGAGACATGCAGTGCAGTGCAACAAACTGCCTGGTGACAGTTTTCTGTACAACTTATTTGTATTTGTTGTTCAGCCCTGTAACCAGATTTCTTATAACATAGCTGCTTAAAGCAATGGCTGTTTATTATTTGCATGGTTTCTGAGGTTCAGGCATTCAAGAATTTAAGTGGGTGATTGTGGCTAGGAGTCTCTTAGGCACTTTCAGTCAAGATGGCAGCTTGAAGTGTAGTTGTCTGAATACCTGACTGGGCTGGACCAAGCTCATCCACGTGGCTGTTGGCTGTAACTTTTAATTTCTCATTGTGTGTGTCTCTCAATAGGGCTTCTTCAACATGGCAGTTGGCTTCCCTGGTGACCCAAGAGAGCCACCACTAAGACAGAAGCAGAGTGTCTTTTATAATTCAGTCTCAGAAGTGATGTCCCACCACTTCTATCCTATTCTGCTCATGTTACAGACCATGCATGAGTGTCGGAGGGGCCCAGATGAGGGGCCTTCAAAAAGTTCATAGAAAAAAAATGGAACATTCCACGAACTTTTTGAAGTTTCCTCAGTCAACTGTCTGGATACACAAAGATGATTAGGGTCAAAAGATACAGCGTCTGAGGTCTTAAAGGCTTGAAGGTAAACAAGCGGCCATCTAGTAGGGAAACAACAAAGCCCACATGGAAGAAGCAAACCAGCCTGTATGATCACGAGGTGTCACCAGGATAAGGTATCAGGCATCAGAGGACCTCAAACAAACAAATATATTGATGCAAATGATGGGATAGGAGTGGAGACCCAAAGCCCATCTGCAGATAATTGGAAAGAATGAGACAGCCAGGGTGCAGCCCAGCACTGACGGAACACACAGCAGTCCTCTTGTTCTTAAAAGCTTCCTTCCCCCAACGCTCATGACCCCAGCTCTACTTTACAAATCCGGCTAGACCAGAGCATGTACACTGGTACAGATAAGCGCTTTTGACACCCAGAATTCAGGACAGATAACCTCTCAGGAGCAGCATTGGGAGTAGCGGTACCATGAGGGTCGGGGGAAGGTGGGGGGAGAAGGGGAGAAACAGCGAACTGACTACAATGAACGAAGTATAATTCCCTCTCCCTCCAGGGATGAACAACAGTAACATGGGTGAAGGGAGACAGCAGGAAGCGTAAGATAGGCAAATAATCATAATTTATCAGGGGTCCATGAGGTGGGAGGGCAGGGAAAGGGGAAAAAAGAGCTGATACCAAAAAGCAAGAAAATACTTTGAAAATGGTGATGGCAACGTATGTACAAACGTATTTGATACAACTGATGTATGGATTGTTATAAGAGCTGTAAGAGCCCCCAATAAAAAGATTTATTAATTACAAAAAAAGAAAATAGATTACTATGATGGCCCTAACCAGCCCATGGAGAGGGAGCCTCCTTTAGGAGCTTGCCCAGGTGTGTCCTTGATGGAGATTGGGGTACCAGCGTCACACAGGCATGAGTCATGCCCTGACTGCCTTGGTAGGAAGGCTCTGGACCAATTTTCTAAGCTCTTCTGTCTAATGTAAGGTGCACCGGAGGTGTAGTCTTTACAAGTTAGGTTGTTAACCAGAAGATCAGCAGTTCAAAACTACCAGCTGCTCCTCTAGAGAAAGGTTTTCTACTCCGGCAGAGAGTTATGGGCTGGGGACCACCCACAGGGGAAGTTCTTCCCTGTCTTGTAGGGTCACCATGAGTCAGCATCAACTCGATGACAGCGAGTTTTTGTGGTTGTTTTGTTTCTGTATAACATAATGCACATATCCTAACCCTGCTCCCATTCCCGTTTCTGTCGTCGCACCTGCAATGTGATCTATTGACCTGCCACCAATCGTACTTCTGGGACGGGCTCCATTGTCTTCCCATATCCTATTTAAGCCATTATAAACCCTGGGATGCCTTTATAACTCGTTAGTGGTTTCCCTCAGCCAGATGATTTCTCTTTGTCTTGGGTAAGGCTTAATAAATGTTTTCCTTAAATCACATTTGAGATTTGGGGTCTCTTTTGTACCTAAAGCAGCCCAATGCTTAATCCTTCACACTACCAGGTATCTTTTACCCCTTCCTGAAAGTTTCACCTTATTAGTCCCGAGCCCTGCCATCTAAAGCAGGCTTCGGTGAGGACGAGGTTCTGGTGGAGTTTCTTACGTGTGATTTCCCGAGCACAGTTCCTCTCTGACTCCAGGTCTGAGGGGCTCTGGTGGCGGGAATCGACTCAGCAGCAGTGAGCTTGGAGTGGTTTTCCCCTAGATCTATGGACTACAAAAACAAGCTTTCTGCCTCCCACACTTAACATACAATGTTCACACAGGCATAGGAGTGATGAGAGAGATATTGTGGCTCAAAAGTGGGGCAGGTGAAAGGCACTGGGGGTCCTCGACAGTTTCTCACATTCAGCTGGGTAAACTAGGAAGATGAGAGCCCTTCCTGGCTCTGCCAGCCAGACTCTGGGCTGGCTCCTCTGAGTCATCCCTCTTTTTTCTTTAAAAAGTAGCATGTGTTTGTAGCTCAGTGGGTTTCTCAACTTGGTTCTTGTGAACTCACTCAACAGGGCTTCGGCCAGATGCACACAGAAATCCACTCCCGGGACCCTGGTCCTTGAAGACAAGAAAGCAGCTTTACTGCAAAGTCATGAGCAAGGGACCCAGAGGCCGGCTCCTCAGGTATGACTCCCGGATAACCGAGGGCTTTCAAAATTCTAATGGAATGGACAGCTAAGTTGTAAATATTCATAAATAGGGTGGGGTAAAACAGGATTGGTGAACTTCATGCTTGGTTCCATTTAAAGGGGCATACAATCTTTAATTTACTACACAGGAGTATAAAAGTGTTCAGGGAAAACAGAAAGTTTTTCTTGGGGAGGGGGTTGATGGCTAGCAAGGAGGTTCTATTGGCTGAAAAGGAACCTAGTGGCAGAATGGATTACATGTTGGGTGCTAATCAAAAGGTCAGGAGTTCAAACCCACTAGCTGCTTGTGGCATAACAATAAGGTTTTCTGCTCCCATATAAGATTTATAGTCTTAAACCCTCACAGACAGTTCTATTCTGTCCGATAGGGTGGCTATGACTCAGAATCAACTTGATGGCAGTTTGGGTTTGAGTTGGCTGAAAGGCTGTGCACATAGGGGTGGTGGCTGACAACTCGTTGAGTCTGGTTATCTTCTGAGTGAAGCTGCGGTTTTGAAAGACAACTTCTAGGAAAACTGTCTACCATAATTAGTTAGCAAAGGAACAGAGTCACATCAGCCCCCCCCCCTCATGTGGTGGTTTTGTTGTCCGTAAGATTTTTGAGATCCAATACATCTTTTTCATTGTGTTCTCTCCCTGTTCCTTTAAATCCAAGCCATTTCTTTCGTTCTTTCTTTACTTGCTGGCATTATTTAAAAGAACAAAATAAAAAGCACACTCACATATAACAGGAATTCTACATAACATAACTTCTGCTGAGGAACCAAGTCCTTAAGTTTGCAAAAGCACCATTGTTTGAGTAAATCTGTGAGTTTTGCCCCTAAGATCTTTAGAGGAACTTTAAATAAAGATACACTGGGACTCAATGTTTTCCTGTTGATGTCTTGGATTTAATCTTTTTTTTTTTTCTCCCCAAAGAAAGATCATAGAAACTAGAACAAGTTAAAATTGGGTCAAAAGGGTAAACAAATGATTATATGTTAAACTGTAACTTAATTATGTTTGTAGTAATCCACTTTCCAATGCACTTTGATGACAAAACTATTTACATTTCTACTTAGTGGTCTGAGGGAGTTCAGTGGAAGCTTAATCCTCATGGGTTCTCTGCGTAACCACTTTGGGCTTTCACTGTCATGCATAGCCTTTGGAAAACCAGGTGCTCAGAAGTTAAGCTCTAATATAATCCCCTCATCTGATCTTGGATTTTATTATTTACAATCCTTGGATCATCTGGCTGGTGTGCTCCTTCTGGATGAACTTGGCTGAGACCTCACTTAGATGACTGCTTGTTTTTGAGACAAGCCTTTAGGACTTCAGAGAGTATTCATTCTGATATCTGGGCACCACCTGGTTTCTTCATCACACTTTGCTGTTAGGTGTCGTCTAGTCAGTCCCGACCCATGGTGGCCCTCTGTAGAACAGAACAGAGCAAGGCACGGTCTTCGCAATTGTTCCCATGCTTGAGCCCTTCGTTGCAGCCACTGTGTCCGTCCACCTCCTTGAGGGCCTTCCTCTCGTTGGCTCCCTCTCTACTTTACCCAACATGATGCCTTTCTGCAGGGACTGGTCTCGCTTGACAACATGTCCAAAGTTTGTAAGACACAGTCTCACCATCTTTGCCTCTAAGGAACACTCTAGTCATGCTCCTTTTAAGAGAGATTTGCTTGTTCTTTTGGCAACCCATGGCACTTTCTATAGTCGTCGCCAGCACCCCAATTCAAATGCGGTGATTCTTCTTTGGTCGTCCTTATTCAAGGTCCAACTCTCACATGCAGATGAGGCGACTGAAAACACCATGGTTTGGGTTAGGCCCAGCTTAGTCCTCAAAGTAACCACTCTGATTTTCAACACTCTAAAAAGGTGTTGTGCAATGCAGTGCACTATTTGATCTCTTGACTGCTGGTTTCATGGGCATTGATTATGGATTCAAGCAAGACAAAGTCCTTGACAACTTCAACCTTTTCTCCATTTATTACTTTGTCATATCACCCATATCTTCAGTTATTACTTCATAAGGGCAAGCATTGAGCAGGGCCATTATTCTTAGATTAGGGGTTATGATTAAGTACGAATTTGAAATCCAGTCATATATTTAAAGTTTATGTATTTCCTTGGTCCACGTTAGAGGCAACATTATAAGCTTGCTATAAAATACCTTAAATAACTTCCATGAGACATTTGGTCATTCTAATAATAGTATCATTGATCTATCCAATAGTAGAGATTTTAAAGAACTATAGACAAAAGGAAAATATACATGTATAGGAAAGATTTTTAGATTAAAATGCATGGGATGTTTACTTACATAAGTTAAAAACTTAAGTGACTGAATAATGTTTAAGAAAGCAATGAGGGTGATGCATAAGGCAAACGTTTCAATCACCCTCATTTACCAAGGCAAAACTGTGTCCACAGGACTCTGACATGTCACACACACACATACACATACACACAAACACACCAAACAACAAAACAAAGAAAGTATGAAAACAGCAAATATATGGTAGTCTAAAATTCCAATTATTGTGGTTTTGATCTTTATGTGAGAATCATTTCTTAATTTTAACATCATTTGTCATTAGGAAGGACTGAGAATTTTCTAAAGCAGGAAGTTCTAGCTCATTTATATTTGCCAGTCTTTTTTTTTTTTTTAAGTTTATCTCTATTATGCAGCAAAAAGAATCCAGTGATGCCTACAGTATTCTGCCTGGAAAGCCCCTCAGACTATCCAGTTTATTGGGTAAATTTTCTATTTTTTGTAAGACCGCAGGTGCCATTGGTGTTAAACAAGGATCCCTTTTCTCTGATTTCCAATATGGTTTTTCTCATTTTCCTTCAAGTATTCACTGACAACCTTCTTGAAATTTGTACACACAATCCAGTTACTTTAACCTTTTACTAATATTGTCATGTGGTAGCTTCAGATTTCTACTCACAGCTCAATACCAAATTCATCCCCACATTTGAGGTTTATTTTTATGTTATGTTTTGTTACTCCAGTTCCAAGAACTAAAATCTTCTTCCAGATGAACATATTTATTCCCAATTTATTGCTATTTCCAAATCGGGAACTAGAGACTCAGCGGAAATGCGACATGTTCCAGGTTGCACAGTGGGTGTAGGGGGGAACGTAGCATTGTCCGTTCCCAAGGTGCAGATGTTTCCCCTGTGCTGTGCTACTCTGGGTGAGAAGAGGCAAACCGAATGTATCACCAGTCTAGAACTGCCGAACTCTTGACAAGACGTCAACACAACTCGAAGGGGCACTACTTACAGTGCATTTTCTGTATGGTATGAAAGAGCATCAGAATATTCATGCAAGAATCCCATAATCGTTGATTTTCATTTTTCCATATACTTTGTGAAACCCTCTCATATTGTCTAGTCTTTACATGACCTAACGCAGCTTATCGTAGAAGTGGAGTAAGTGTGCTTTCTCATTATCACACACGTAACGGGTGTTAGAGTCAGGATTTAAACATGGCCAACTGACTCCAGGACTTCATCTTCCAAGTGTTTAACCATGCACATCGCATACCCACTCGCCTTTTTATCAGTGCCAAACAACTGACAAAACCCATGTCACTCCCATCGAGTCCATCCGCACTCCTGGTGCTCTTACAGGACTGGTCAGAACCACCCTCGTCCGCAGCCTCCCCAGCTAACTCTTTTTGTTTGTTTGTTTGTTTGTTTTTTAACATTTTATTAGGGGCTCATACAACTGTTATCCCAATCCATACACACATCAATTGTGTAAAGCGCATTTGTACATCGTTTCTCAAAACATTTTCTCTCCATTTAAACCCCCGACATTAGGTCCTCATTTTCCCAGCTAACTCTTTATGGGACTAGAAGGCCTCATCTTTTCTCCGTAGTGTGGCTGGTGGTTTCTAACTACTGACTCTGCAGTTAGCAGCCCAATTTGCAACCCCTCTACTACCAGAGTGGCTATGAGGACCAAAGGCATTATGTTTCCTGAGAAGGGACAGAATGGGGCTCCAAAAGTTCATGGAACATTTTTATTACCTTCTAATTCCATTTGTCCACAAACTAGTTTGAAACCCACTCATATGACCTTGACTTCTCCATACTTTTGGGGCCCCTCATCAATCCAAAAGGAAAGTGATTGAGTGAGGCAATACATGTAAAGTTGAGCAGTATGTGGCCTGTTAGAAGCTGTCCATAAAGGCCCGGGCGTAGTCAGTACTCAGGTGATCTGCATGTAGCTCCAGGGTTGGCTGGTTAGCTGAATTATTCAAGGCCCTGCTGCAGATCTGCTGCAGAACAAAGTGGGAAATGAACTGTTCTGGATGTCTGCAAGATTTGATGAAAAATGAAATGAGTTACCTGACCAGTGTTGAGCTCTTCAGCAGAAAGTTATTTCAGAAGTCTGGCCTTCTATAGCACCATCTCAGATGGTATGAAAGAACCTCATTCTGAGTCTCTAATACCCCTTTGGCTCCAGCCAGGAGCCCATGCTTCATTAAAAACGGTGTGTTGTGCCAATTTGTCTGGGGCTTTATGGGGTAGATGAAAGGGGCGGGGGGCTCGGAAGAGACTATCGGTTCTACCCTGGCTCAGACTGCGTGTTTGCCCCCAGACTTATGTGGTGAGACGAGGGCACCAGCTCACCCACTTCGCTCCAGACTGGCCTGCTCTCAGGGGCCAGGGCATTGATCTTGCCCCCAAGGCTTGGAATGTGGCTCGAGCCCTCGGCCCAGGCCTCTTGAGGTTCCCCTAGTCAGCCTCACACTTTCACAGGTTTATTCCTGGTGGCAACTGGTCTCCCAAGGTAGGAAAGTATGAATTTGGAACTTTGTGGTCATTTTCATGTAACAATGTTTTAATACATAAGATGTTAGAGTCAAGCTTTCTATGCTTTCCAAACGGTGTCTGTATTTTGATTTTTTAATGTGCTCCTGAACAAGGCTGTCTGCCAGCACAGGCCAAATCTGGGGAAGGAGAGCTTCTGTACCTGGAAAGGGTCCCTTGAGAAAGTACTTCAAGTCATTTATCCAGCGCTGGCCGGCTTCATTCTTGGCTTGGAGACCGTCAACTTTCCACCAGACCTGCCGCATCGTGGAGCACATCCTCTCTCAGAAGGCCTGCGAGCCAAGGCGAGAGCAGGTTGCAGGAATGACAGCTATAAAGCACATGTTATTAGTGGGCCTTGGGTGAGGTGGGGAAGCTGAGTACAGTAGCTTTATTTCAGCTTCCAAGGTGGGCCGCAAGACTGTGGTCGAGAGGGAAAGCGGCTCCCATCTGGCCAAGCCTGCCATCCTGAGAATCCCCAGGCAAAGAAACCCTTCTGCCTGCTGTGTGCACCGAGTGATGCTGATGAATGCCACATTTGGGGAGCCGACTTGAAAGTTGTCCGAAAGATGCCAGCTGAGAACAAGGGGCAAGGAGTTTAGATACTGCAATACCACCTACTTTTCAGTCCTGCCTGGTGATTATTAAAGTCATCGATTGGAGAAAAAAAAAAATCCATAACAAACAACAACAGCAAACAACAACAAGAGAACATCAGAATTGCAACAGAGTGAAAACTGGTTTGGTGTTGATCACTGGGGCTTGTCTGTATGCCATGTTGAGTGACAAGATGCTCTGAGGTTAGGATTTATGTCCTATATTTGACATATGAAGGGTTAGATCTTCTATTTGTTACTGATTTCTTCACGCTGAAAGGGAATCTATGCTAATTCAATGACTCCTCCCCACCTTTGTAGCGTCTATCAAGAATACTCATTGGGTCATTGAGCACTTACCTAGTAGTTCATGTTTGTGTCTTTTGTTTTGCTTTGTTTTCTTCCAAAGAATGGCAATAACTGAATTGGAATGTGATCCAGCTCTTGATAGGATTACCTGATCATCATCTGGGTTCTTACCGTTTCTCAAGGTGCTTTTGGATGGACCCTTGAAATCGAGACCTTGCCCAGGTCTCCTTCTCCCACCCCCCTTTAATTCACGTAATCTCAGAGGGAGAATCTGGTGAATTACTCTGATGATTATTCCAGAATTGGAAGCACAGAATGAAATATGCAGAGGTCAGTCACATCTCACAGAGTTGTGTTTCAGCATTTCAATTCAAAGTACATAGATTATGTATATATCATCAACAGCGAACTGTCGATTCTTTTTGGGTCCAAAGGAGACACTGATCTCAAATATAATTTAAGGAGAACATTTATTAAACTTAAATGGGGCAAAGGAACACACAAAAAAAGGCACGTTGTCTGGATGAGAGAAACCATTAGACCAAGGTCATAGTGGTGTCCCAGGGTTTTCTGACACAGCTTTAAACAGGACATGGGCAGACCAAGGAAACTGTCCCAGAAGCATGACTGGCAACAGGTCAATCCATCACAGTTACAAGTGGGACTAGGACCACGATTAGGACAGGTACATTATGCTAAACAGAGGTGCTTACAAGATTGGTCCAGGGCCATTGACAAAGGCAATCAGGACATGACTCGTGACTGTGTGACCCCCAATACGTTGATCTGCATCAGGGACATACCCAAACAAGCCCCTAAGAGAGCCTGCCCTTCCTACTCTGGCTGGCAAGGGTGGGGGTAAGCCACTTGGCAATGCACTCTAGTCAATGGTTGCAAGGAATTCAACAGAGGCATAATCCATGTGGGGACACTGCAAAGGGGTTTTGGACTTTCACTGTTATCCAAAGCCTTCTGCAAACTGGGTGTTCAGAATTTAAGCTTTAATACGTTCCCGGAGAGATTTATGTGCAGTGCTGTACATATGCATCACAGACACAGATTTTGTTCTCCATGGGTTTGCATGTTGTCCAGATGATCCTTCCAAAATTAATTATACTTGTGTACACATATATATGTATATTGCCACACTTCTTGACCTCGTGGAGATCAAGAAGCAGTTCATGAGGCTGCGTTTTGTCTTTCAGTCAGGAGAGTGAGGGACTCGGTACAGCAGTGTAACTAATGAGGTCTTCCTGGATATTTATTTTGGAGATGGTTCAAAGATACCTTTTCCTGCTTTCATTCCATGCCTCAGGAAGTCCACTAGTGCTTTGCTAAAGCTTCAGTGTATAAAACAGGAACGACGGAGACAGATGGGAAGCTTGGGCACTTCCACGAGAAGCATTTTTAACTTCCCAAGCTTCAAATGTGGAGCTAACCCACTGGTTCATTGCGCTGCTCATGCATTTGCGCTGTAGTCCTTTGCTGGGGTGCTCATCACCTCCAGCCTCAGTATTCCAAGTGGCTGCTCTTTCCTCTTGTTATGTGTGACACAGCCTCATAAATGTCAAGGTCTTCTTGATTCAAAGTTAGGAGTGGGCAATTGGCCCTTCCAGATATAAGCAGTTGCTGTTAGGTGCCTTACGTTGGTTCTGACTCATAGCAACCCTACGCACACCGGACGAGTCGCTGCTGGTTTCCATGCCATCTTTACAGTTGTTAGGTTTGAGCCGATTATTGCAGCCATGGTGTCAGTCTCTTTGAGGGGCTGCCCTTCTACTTTACCTAGCATGATGTCCTTTCCCAGAGACTGGTCTCTCCTGATGGACTCTCACCCTCCTCCCATGTAAGGAGCATTCTGGCCACACTTCTTCCAGGACAGAACTGTGTACTCCTTTGGCAGTCCAAGGCACTGTCAATATTACTTGCCGGCCCCAGAATTCAGATGCATCGATCCGTCTTCAGTCTTCCTTAGTCACTGGCCAACTTTCACACACAAAGGAGACTACTGAAGATGCCCTGGCTTGGGTAAGGCGCACTTCCTTTAGTCCTTAAAGCGACATCCTTGTTCTTCAATGTTTTCAAGAAGTCTTGCACAGCAGATTTACCCAATGCAATGCACTGTTTGATTTCTTGACTGCTGTTTTTAGGGTTGAGATCAAGTCTATAAGCAGGGTT
>NW_022103918.1:14915602-14917027 GCF_000313985.2 Echinops telfairi
ACACACACACACACACACACACACACACACACACACACACGAGGGTAAATGAAAAAAAGTATTGCCACTAAGGTTCTAGTTCATATAGACACAATGCGTTTAAACCTGTCTCCATAATAAGTGAATAACGGCAGACAATGTCTCCCAGGAACACACACTCGTCTGAGTCTTGTGAGTATGCTTCCAGAAGAAAAATATTCCAATAAAATCAGTGGCTTCGGAGGGAATCTACTAGACCAGCTAAATTTAGGGCAAAGGGGTCAGTTCAGAAAGTTATGATACCTCATTTTTTTTCATTCCAAAGGAATAATCTTAATAGATTCTCAAAGGATACAAGGCAATCATGAGGGCTTATTATGAGGACATTTTAAGAAAATTGAAAATGTTATCAGTGAAAGAAAAGGCCAGGAAGTTGCACTAAAGAATTTTCCTTCCATCATGACAACATACCTGTTCATTTTTCTAGGGTAGCCAGGGCTGTCCTAGGATAGTCTTTTTGGGAAACCTTACTCCATCCACCCTACAACCCTTGCCTCTTTAGACTTCTATTTAAAAAGGGACACTATTTGAGTCCCTCAAGGAGGTCAACACAGCCATTTTGACCTGGTATAAATCCAAGAGTGTAGATTTTTTCCCAGGGGAGGGTTAGAAAGAAGGAAATAATACCTTCAGAAGTGTACAGACCTAAATGGAGGGTTTGTTGAAAAATAAAGAGTTTCATCTTTTGATATTTTTGTTTAATAAAAGTTTCTAATTATCTGGTTTCAATACTTTTTTCATGTATACTCATAGGTATGTATGTATATCTGTATATATGAGGGGACTTCAAAAAGTTTGGAAAGTGGAATGAAATGACAATAGAATATTTTCACGAACCTTGTTTGTATACATATTTGTATACATTTTTAGTAACTAAATGCATAAAATCCTTTGAATTTTATTTTTACTAGGGAGTGTACCAGTACATTAGACCCAAACAACATTAAAGCAGAATACTAAAAACCATTTATTAGTATAATGTACTGTTATTCAGTATTCTGGTAAAATGCAGTATTTTTAAGTACTGTTGTAGTTGTTGCTGGATGCCATTGAGTCAGTGCTAACTCACAGGGACTCTGTACAACAGAACAAGACACTGTTTGTCCTGTGCCATTTGGGTAATAATTACATTTGAGCTCATGGTTGCAGCCATTGTGTCAATCCATCTCATTGAAGTCATCCTTTTTATTGCTACCCCTCTACTTTACCATGTTTGATGTCCAAAGTATGTGAAACAAAGTCTTGCCATCCATTCCGTGTGCTCACCGACACGATAGCTGAAGACAAAGCGGGTGCATAAGCAAATGTGGTGAAGAAAGCTGATGGTGCCTGGCTATCAAAAGATATACCATCTAGGGTCTTAAAGGCTTGAAGATAAACAAGCGG
>NW_022103918.1:14917209-14923819 GCF_000313985.2 Echinops telfairi
TAGTTCTTTAATGCTTCCTCCCCACCCACTATCATGATCCCAATTCTACCTTACAAATCCAGCTAGACCAGAGGATGTACAATGGTACAGATAGGAACTGGAAACACAGGGAGTACAGAACAGATGAACCCCTCAGGACCGGTGGTGAGAGTGGCAATACCCGGAGGGTGGAGGGAAGGTGGGGTAGAAAGGGGAAACAGATTACAAGGATCTACATATAATCTCCTCCCTGGTGGTCAGACAACAAAAAAGTGGGTGAAGGGAGACGTCGGACAGTATACGATATAACAAAATAATAATAATTTATAAATTATCAAGGGTTCATGAGGGAGGGGATGCAGGGAGGGAGAAGGAAAATGGGGAGCCGATACCATGGTCTCAAGTAGAAAGCAAATGTTTTGAGAACGATGATGACAACATATGTACAAATGTGTATGACACAATGGATGGATGAATGGATTGTGATAAGAGCTGTAGGAGCCCCCAATAAAATGATTTAAAAACAAAAGACAAAAACCAGAGCCTTGCCATCCTTGCCTCTATGAAATATTCTGGCTATATTTCTTTCAGGACAGATTCATTTGTTTGTTTGGCAGTCCATGGTATTTTGAACATCCCTCCTTAGCACCATAATCCAAATGCATTGATTCTTCTTTGGTCATCCTGAATCAGAAATTCTTAAGTATGAAATCATCGTATTTTATAAAACTGAAATTCAAATCAGTTATGTCTTAAGATCAAGAGCAATGACTCAATATTCAATTGAAATTTAAAAAATAATCTGATGCACAGCCTAAAAGTCTAGACCGATCTGTTTTGTACACAATGCAATAAGCAACACTATTGTGGTTTTATAAGTTCTTTTGTAAAAATAATTCTCACTCTTGATCATCATTTTTGCAAAGTAGTGGTGTAGGAATATGATCATATTGGATCTAAACATAAAACAAAGAAGAGAAAAAAATCAAAAATGAGGAAATAGACTATAAATTTATTCTTTCAAACAAAAAATACATACAAGTTGTAATAAATAAGAGATGCCAATTCTTGCAGAAAACATTGAGATGTTCTTAAAATCATTGAACAAGTTATGGTATTTTTGAAAACGTAAGAACCCAAGGAAAATATTTGAAATTGGCTAGTAATCACCTACTTACTAGTACCTAGACAATTAGAGTCAGAAAGAACGTTTTTAAACAGCTGGAAAAATGTGGACAAAAATGAATTAAGGACAAAATGTGTTTTTTTCAGGTAGTATTTTAAATATAAATAATATTATTTTCTTTTAAACTTTTAATTATTCATGACATGTTTTTGTTTTTATATTAGATACTTAATTATTTTTATATGTGAGTTTTTAATAATGTTGGTATTTTATTTGCGAATGGTAATGCATATTTAATGTTTACATTTATATAAATTCTTCATAGAGATTATTTTAGCTGATATATCTTACATTTGAATTTACTATTTTGTTTCACAAGCTTAGTGAAATTATTTTAATAAAAAATTCTAGTGTTAAGTGAAAATAGTACAAATATGGTTTGTCACAGTATTCCTATGTTGCAACAAATACAGATTTTTACTTGTTTCCAAAATATGCTAATTTTAGGGCTTTGGATTCCGAAATTATTTCCTGTCTATCCCTACTACAAAGATACTTTAATTACAAAGTTTAAGAAGGCATTTGTCAACATTCTATGTCCAAAGACTTTATTATCATCACCGCATGTTGTTGTGTGACTCGCAGTGATCCTCTAGGACAGTTAGACGGAGTAGAGTGGACCCAGCAGGTTTCCTAGTCATCTTCCTGGGCGTCGATACTAGATGGGGATCCTTTGGAGTGGCTGTTGGGTCCTAACCACGGACCCTTCAGCTCGCAGCCTCGTGCTTAACCACTGTGTCACCAGAGCTCCGTATCACGTTACTGATAAGAAACTGAAAGCCTTAAGATTTATTTCTAGCCATTTTTATTTTCAAAATCTCTTACCCTTAAGATCTCTCTACCATAAATTCACATCTTTGTAGAAGAAAAGGTGTAACAGGCAGCTATTGATTTTCAAATCAGTGTTCACAAACTTCTACTATTGTTTCCTTTTCCTAGTAGCATATATGTCTATGATTCTACTGGCCAAACCTATGTAATGCTTGGTGTAATTTCCTAATTTACAGCTACTGTTTTATAAAAAAGAACCCTAGTGATTTAATGGGTACGAGTTGAGTTGTTTATCACAAGGTCAGTGGTTTGAAACCACCCACCACTCCCTAGGAAGAAGATGAGGCTTTCTACTCCCATAAAGAGTCCCAATCTCAGAAATCCACAGGGGCATTTCTACCTTAACGTATAGGGTCTTTATGGGTCAGAATGGACACGATGGCAGTGAGTTTTTATTTTATAAAAACCAGGAACCAATTCTTTAGTTTCTCATGAACACATTAATCTTCCCACTAATTCTGGTAGATGTTCACCCTGTGAAGGGTCTACAAGTAGAAAACCCTCCAGTAAGCTTGTACATGATTTTCAGCTTCAGCAACCATGTAATAGAGAGAAGCAACTTCTCCATGTAAAGCCCCAAACCATCCCCCCACCAAGTCAATTCTGAATCATAGCAACCCTATAGGACCAGGTAAATCACCTTTTGAGTCTATAAGTCTTTACAGAAGCAGGCTCCCTCCTTTTTCTCCAATGGATCAGTTGGTAGATTCAAATTACTGATCTTGCAGTTAGCAGCCCAATGCTTAACTCATTATTCCAGGGAAACCATTGTTCAGAAACCATGCCTTCCTAATAAAACAAATCCTGGGAGGTTAGCAGCCCTGGCTAAATACTCCAATGTCCAAACTACAGGAAAGCTCTATAGACAGACTTTCAATGTAAACCTAAGTCCCTTTAAAGACCAGAGAAGGCATCTAGAGGATCCCCATGAAGGCTCGTTGGCAAAATCTATATATATCAGGATGATTTGTCAGACATCAGAGAATCGGCACAAGGGAGACACCCTATCAATGTCAGGAGTGTGAGAAGAACTTTAGTGTCAGCTCAGATGGAATTACGCATTCTCTCTGGAGAAAAGCTTTATGTGGTGAGTGTACAAGATGACTTGAGTCAGATGTCAATCTGTTTTCAACATAAAATCCACCCTGAGAAAATCCTTGTGGAGAGTTTCAGTGAAGACCATCTGCATTGGTCAAGTTTCATTAATAGTGTTACTTATGTCCCACAAATAAACCTTATTCATGTCACAGTGTGTCAAAGCCTTGAAATGCTGTGAGTCTTGACAAGTATCAGAGAGTCCACGCTGGAGAAAAACCATCAGAGGGTGAAGAGTATGGGAAAAGGTTCATTGTGGTTCTACTCTCAGTAGCTACCAGAGTCTACACGCCGGAGAGCAGGGTGCTTAGTAGAAGTACCGAAAGACTTTCCTGTGGAAACCAGCAGTTATTAATTACCAGAAGACCTGGGCTTGAGATTTAAAATAAATAACTAAAAAGAAAAGATGAAATTAGGAGAAAGTTCATTTAAATTTCTATCAAAGGACTATCTGTGATAAATTTTTAATAACTGTTAAATGGTTTCTTATGGAAAATAATAGGTTCTTCTCCATTCCCACACCATGGCTCTGCTTCCCAACAGCAATAATTTTGAACTCTTATATGTGTACCTTTTGGTACTGGCCTCATATTTTCAAGTGTTCTAACATGCCACATACATTTTTGTCTTTAGATTGATAAATTTTATATGTTGTATATTGACTTGTAACTGTATTAACCAGTTGTTGCGGAGTTGGTCCAGCTCATGGTAACATCCAGGGTGTCAAATATGACAGAGCTTTCAGAAGTAGGACACAAGGCCTTCCTTCAGAAGGACACAAGGCCTTCCTTCCTCTGGGTGGATTCGAACCATTAACCTTTTGGTTAGCAGCTGAGCATGCTGTTTGTATCACTCAGGGACTCTTCCTATTACATGCAGCCTTTTAATTTATGCTCAAACATTATCTTGTACTCAGTATTTTCATTGTCTTGGCCATGTCACCATTTTCCCCACTAAGTCAATAAGCATGTTATGGCTACTTTTCCTGTTGTACACCTCTTTCTTTTTCCTATTGTTGTTGAAGCCTGTCGAATTGGTTTCAATTCACAGTGACCCTATGCACAACAGGACAAAACACTGCCCGGCCATGCTGAATCCCCACAACCATTGCTCTGTGTAAGGACATTGTTGTAGTTGCTGTGCAAAGCCATCTTACTGAAGGTCTTCCCTTTTTGGGGGGATGACCCTCTACTTTACCAAGTGTGATGTTCTTTTCCACAGATTTGTCTCTCTTGAAAACATCCAAACTACACGAGATGAAATCTCACTATCCTTGCTTCTAAGGAACATTCCAGCTGGACTTCTTCCAAGACAGCTTTGTTCATTCTTTCTGCAGAGCTTGGTGTCCTCAACAGACTCCGCTATCGCCATCATTCAAATGCACCTATTCTTCTTCAGCCTTCCTCATTCATTGTCCAGCTTTTATATGCAGATGAGGAGGTGAAAAAGACCATAGTTTGGGTCAGGCGTACCTTAGCTCTCAAGGTAACATCTTTGCTGTGCAACATTTTCATTTCTTCTGGCAGGTAATATTATTGTAGTAACTTCATCTCGTCATTTGTTTAGTTTTCTAAAATAATACATTTTTCTCACACCTTCCAATAGCTCCTTAAGAGCCTACCAATATATTTTCCCATACAATCAAATTGTTGAATAATTTCTTACTTCCATTGCCCTCTTTCCCTAGCACATCAACCCGTCCTTTCTTTTATTCTGTGCTTTTCTTCTGATATCTCAGGCTTAATGTCTCCAGAAAGGGGAGGGGGGAGGGGAACCCCTTGTGTTCCGTGTGTGTGTGGGGGGGTATAGGGGGGGCTGGTGAGTGGAATAATTTGATGGCGGAGGGTGGAGGGGGCACCCAGGGATCTAAGTGTTTCTCATCGGGACTTCCAAGCAGACATTCTGTTTTCAGTGCCTTCGATTCTAAAGTTGTCCAGGGTTTGCTTGGCAAAGCTATGACTCACTCTCGATTTTTTTTTTAAGGTTCTGGATTTGAATATTTATCTCTCAGCTACATAGTTTCCTGTTCTTCTAGTTATCTTTACCATTTTGATTCAGGCCTACAGACCACTTGAGTTTCATTTGAGATATACAGTGTTCGGTGTGTTTCCCGTTTTGCTTGTGGTCATCAGATGGGTGTTGAGATGGAATTGGAAAGATCTTTGCTCTTCCAGCTTGGAACTGTATGCTTCTTCTGGGGATTTTATCAAGGTTTGGTTGTCTTTGTCTTCTCTGGCCAGTTGTGGATGCTGGGATGGTCCCAGTGGTCTTTCCCCACAGGAAGAATTGATCTCAGGAACGTTGCCCTCTTCTTGAAGAACTTTTTTTTATTAACAGAGATGATTCCATTAGGGATCTTTGATCGTAAACCACAGAACCAACTGTGCTTAACTTAAATTCATAGAGTCAAGGAAAAGCCGAGAAACCAGGTTTTCAAAAAAGGTAGACGCCAAGGAAACTCTCTGGTTCCAACAGCCAGGAAGCATCGGGCAGTTTTCTCATGGGGCCTCTGGGAGAAGTGTGCTGCAGTGGTTCCCTGCTCTTGTCAATTCCGCAAGTGTCAGCTTCTTAGGAGAGAAAACTGATTGTCCAAGCTGGGCACACTTGTCTGTCCCTTGAGCTCTCTTAGCTAAAAAAGAAAGGGGAAAGGGATGTTGGCAGGCAAAACAAAACAAACAAGTAAATGAATGCCCACGGAGGTGATAATTTTATAGGGTTGGAGAGGTTAACGAAAGCTAGCTTTCCCTTTTTGAGATCTTGCTGGCAAAAAGTCACTTTGGACTGTGCCAGTGCTACTGGAAAGTCACTTTTATTACAATGTGCCTGGCTGGTACAGGCTGTTCACTTTAGCAGAGGCAGCGTGAACTTACCACCCACAACTGGCCTGGACTCTTGTAAGTCGGACTCTCCTGAAATGTTTTCCATTGGCCCTTCTGGGAAAGGACCATTGGGAGTCTCATAAGAAATCTTTCTAGGAAGAAAATGTGCTTTGTTTTGTTTTTCTTCCTCCCACTGCTGTTTGAATAGCATCTTTCTAGGAAAAATTCCTGCAATAATCATGCAATTCTAACTAGAGCGAAAGTTTCGTTCCTACTCCAAGTTCCCATGAGGCCTCTGGGTCATATATCTTCAGTTTACAGGGCAATCAAGAGGGTGATTGATGACCCAGAACTTCAGAAGTCAGCTGAGCTGATGCATTTGAGTGAGGAAAGAACAATCAAGTGGGTTCTCCTAAGTCCTTTTCTTTACGGATCAAAGGATAAATCTGCGGAGCCAAGCACCTATCTAGAATAACACTAGTATTTCAGCCTCAGGGTGCAAACCAGTCACCAAAGATTGGAGATTGTCAGCACAATTAGACCAAGGCTCTGGCTTAGCACAAAGATATTTCCCAGAAATCTTCGCCTCCCCCCCACCCCCAAAGAGTTATGTCAAATAGAAACAACAGTTTCAAATTTCCCAAGAAAAGGAAAATCACAGTAACATTTATAAGGGGCATCTGTGCTGATCCAAGTTTTT
>NW_022103918.1:14924977-14941352 GCF_000313985.2 Echinops telfairi
TAAACCTATAAATATAGGCACATAGATCTATTTCCCTATCCTCATATACATATATTGGCATATGTACATGTCATTATCTAGACCTCTATAAATGCCCTTTGCCTCCCAGCTCTTTCCTCTATTTCCCTTGGTTTTCCTCCTGTCCCACTATCATGCTCAGTCCCCACTAGGGTTTCAGCACTTCCTCTTTGTTACAGTTCTCAGACTTTACCATGGAAATGCTTTCAAAAAAACAATCTGGAGTTAATGTGAATTTTTAGTTGTTTGGAGAATGTATTAGCAAAGTTGATCTCAGGAACATTCCCCTCTTCTGGGAGTACTTCTAAATATCTGTTTTTCAGGAGGTGTAATACTACCATATTAATTTAATGAAGAACATCTAAGTACCTGATCTTTCTAGATTTTGCCCATAAGGGCACCTGATCCACTCTGTTCTGGTTGTAGTACAAATAGAAATACCATGTTTTCAATAATGCTAACAGTATTGCCTGAGAATTGTAATACACACGGGCAATTTTTGCTGTGTTCAAGAGTTGGCAGTGGGCTGATCATGATGAAAGATTTATAATTTATCACAGATAGCTTAAGCAATCATATAGTATTCATCTGGCAGAGGAAGTTGAAGAAGGAATATGAGGGAAACATTGAATCCATGGAAGGAATGAGGCAACCACTATAATGACTTCAGCTTATTGTTAAAGGGGGTGCTGCAAGCTTTACTTCTAAGAAGACAAATGTTGTTTAAGAGAAAGTAATCTGAAAGTTATAAAATGAGCTCAGTTGAGAACAAGAGTGGTTTACTGGGTGGGGAGATTAACCACTGGGTAAACTGTAAGTTTTACACAATTGTGACAAAGAAGGGTTTTGGTTTTTGTTTTGGCCTTACTAGATTAAAAAAAAACCTAACCCGCAAACATTTTGTTGTATTTTTGATGAAAGCCTACACAGCAAAACAGCTTCCTACTCAACACTTTCTATACATAATGGTCAGTGACACTGCGTACATTCTTCCCATTGTGTAAATATCCTCATGATTTCTGCTGCCCTGTTCCCCTCCATTAACTTAGCCTCGCTGTCTCCACCCACCGCTTCGCCTCCAAGCTCTACACTAGAGGACTGCTGTCCATTGGAGCTCATATCAATATGTTTTTTAAAAGACGTTCATTACTCAAGCGTATACTTTACTTTTTGAGCTAACCTACTATTTAGTTAAAAGATGACCTCAGGGGACTTACTGGACTTTAAAAGACAATGGCACTGGAAGGAGGCTTGGTCAGTCTTGTCAGCTAAATGGCCCCAACGAGGGGGGACAATTACCTTGGTTAAGAGATGTCCCAAGCAAGGGATTTCTTTGGTTCGGCTAGTAGCTTCAGTGATTCCATGGTGCTAGGATAAGGTGTGACAACTTCCACATGAACAGAAAAAAGCTCCTAAACAGAAACGGCATTGAATTTCCACCCTAACACAATCGTGTCTCAATTTAATCCAGTAAACGCTTTTTGAGTATTTCCATTCTTTTGCTAACACTAGTGCTAGCATCAATTCATTTAGAATATCTGTATTAATGAATTTCTTGTGAATCACAGCAGGCAGGTCAAGTACAATTTAAGGCACCGCTTCATGACAGGAAGTGAGCAGCATAATAAAACCCTTTCATGCTGGAAACCACACTTAATATTTTTATGGCCCAGTTGCTGCTAAAATATTCTCTGAGTCATCACTTCAAAGCCAGGTTCTGGGGACCTATTAACAACATCACAGCAGGCCTCATGCCTATTGTATAAAGCTCTACAAGTATGTACTGCTCAGGCAAGATCTTTCAAGTAGAAGAGAAGCATCAGAGGGGCCCTGCAGAATGCCCGGTTGTCCTATGGTTTAGGAAACCATGGGGTCAGGTGCACTTGTTGACATTTTTCGATCACTTTTCTGTCAGGTTAGCCTTGTGTCATTTTATACCAACATTCTATTTCCTAAAGAGATGATAAAGCTTGCATGTTCTATCTAGCATGCTTCGAGCTGAAACAATACTGCCATGTTTGTAAGATTAAAATTCCACTTGGAGCTCTTTACAAAGTACGAGAGGAGAGGAGGACCAATTTTGATCAATAGTTAGGACAGCCCTAACATCTCTTCTAAATGGAAATCGGGAATGTCGAAGTATCTTTGACTTGTATTATGACTTCCTAATTTTATGTCCCCCATCATTAGCAAATGCTTTGGATCTTGTCTTCTTAAACTTACGGCACCTGGGCTGGAACTCCTTTAGCTAACCTTTGACAATATTTCAAGTTATCTATCATCAGGATTATTTTCTACCCACATCATCTATATTTTACAGTTTGTCATTTGAAAGCCACTTCTTCCCTCTCTGTATTTCACAGAGGTGCTGGGTGGTGCAAACAGTGATCGTGCTCAGCTGTGTATCAAAAGGCTTGAAAGGATGTCCTTCTGAAATAGCCCTGCAAACCCTGTGGAACACCACTTTTCTCTGACCCATGGGGGCTGTCATGAATTGGAACGAATTCTATGGAAACTTTCTATTTTTAATTTCAAAGGCGATGGATTTACTCATCATGGAAAAATCATTTGCTGAGCAACTCCCACAGGTCCGTGCACTGTTCTAGTCACGAGAGAACAAGGGACAACCTAGAGTCCCTGCTCTCAGGGAGCCGCCGTGCTGATGGATGCTCTCTTACCCAGAATCCTCCAGTCCTTCCAAGTTCCTCAAAGGAAGCCGCATGCTGAAAATACGGGGTCGTCACGCCTCCCTTGCTGTTCAAGTCTGACTTTGATCTCCTGTCTACATAACGTTTAAACTCTTTCCCCTACTCTCTACGGTTTCTAGGTGTACAGACTCTGAGTTCTTTCCCGCCTCCCAATATCCTGAAGGAAGAAGACAAAGGAGGAGAGAAGGAAGGAAGGAAAGAAGAGAGGAAGGAGAGATAAAATAGCAAAACACACAAAACCCCCAAATCCCACCTAAACAGATGCTAGCGCCACTGTATCATCTCTAGGAAGAGAAGCCAGGCCCATGCTCAAGGAGACCTACCCTGGGTAGGTCATTTACTTATTTATTCATACAATACATACATATAATTTGTTATTTCTTTGTAGAAACTTCCAAACTGTAGATAAATCACCAATAAGAACATTCCCCTTATACATACCCCGCCCCTCCACCCCAGGAGTAACCACAGTTAATCTCTTGGCATAAGGGCTTCCAGTCTCAGAAGCGATTTAACGTACAGAGCAGCCCTAACCGGAATCATCAATGCACACAATAGCAGCTAGGCATTAGGTGCTTAATTGTGTTCATTGACTAAGAAGAGGGGTGGGCGCTTTTCGTGGAAGCGTCTTAGGAGCACGTGGTTGCTCTCGACAGACGCAGCCTTGAGGCTCAGGGTCCGGAGCCCCGCTTGCTGTGTCTGCACATCTCTGCTCCCACCGCAGGGGTCCTCCCCGCACTGCCACAGAGCTTGTCTGTGTACGGATGCACACAACCCGGCAATGGCTCTTCTGTTATCTACAAAATATTTGGGTGTGGGTTTGGCGGTTGGACTCCACGGAACTCAAAGGCTCTTGTGAACTCAGATTTAACCGCAAATGATTAAAAACACACACATACTCTCCGCCCCCCCTGTAACACACACACATACACACACACACCCTATTGGCTAAAATAATTAAAACATGTTTTAAATAAATCATTTGTGACAGTGATTGCCCCTGGGGGAGGGGTAGCAAGTTACATTGGGAACTGCCCCAAGTTTTCCCAAAGTCATGTACCCACTGGCTGGAGGAATTTCCCAGCAAGCCTTGCCCACCGATTTGATCCCCTGGCAGCCCTTGTTTCAGGGATTGAGCGTGTCTGAGTGCAGTTCTGATAAGTGACACAGAGACTTACAGTGTCTCTCACCCCTCTTGCAGGGAAAGGGATTTTCCCCCTGCCTCGGTTGGGGTTGTGGTCAGGTGTTAAGAAGGGCAGATTAGCTCCAGGTGCGGCCTGTTTCATGCCTTGCCTTTCCGTCTTTCCTCAGCCCTGAATCAAGTATAGGATCAGACCTGTTTGGCGTGTCCCCCGCCCCTTTCCCACGTGGGAAAAGGGTGCTCTGAAAGCCGATGGGACAGACAGGGAAGGCAGGGGGAGCCCTGATCTGAAGCTGTTTGACTTCAGGCCAGCTGTTGCAAACAGCAGGGCTTTCATAGCCCGGAAAACCCCTGCTAGACCTGCTGGACACGCCACACAACCGCATACAGCTCAGCTCATGTCAACAGAACTGATAACCAAATTGGGCATCTTGGCTTCCTGGCCTGGGCAGCCTTGCCAGCCCGCTGCCCTCCAAGTCCCAATTAACCTTCGGCTGCACTATAACCCTAGGTGGGAGCTGCGGGCTTGTTTACCACATAGTTAACAGGCAAATACAACTTAATCACAAGGAAAACAGCTTTTATGAGAATCATTTTGAAGTCCTTTCTATGGCTCTCTTAAGCCCTCCAGAAAGCCAAAGCCTGGAGCTCTTTCTGATTTCACCCTGTTGGAGCAGGTGGGGAGGACGAGAACGGATTGCAGCCATGAGGTGGAGAACGGCTCCCGCTTCCCGAAAGCCTCCCTAGGTGGTCGGACTTCACGATCCTTCTGTAATGGGCTGCAGGGGGCTTTAGAAAGAAGTCAAGGCAGGGGAAACCTCTGCCGTTTATTCAGAGCCTGCCAAGCCTCAGCCACTTTGCACACACGCTTTTAATCCTTCTTTCACATGCTTCACACGCACATGGATGAGGGCCATTGGATCAGGAAGACTGTAGAAGAATCAGTGCCATTGTGGTGCCGGAGAAGACTACTGAAAACACCATGGACTGCCAAAAGGACAGACCATTTGCCTTGGAAGAAGTAGAGCCAGAGCGCTCCTTCGAGGCAAAGATGGCAAGACTGTGTCTTACATACTTTGGGCAGGTTGTTAGGAGAGACTGGTCCCTGAAGGTAAAGGAGAGGGGCGGTGAAAAAGAGCAAGGCCCTCAAGAAGACGGACTGACACCGTGGCTGCAACATGGGAGTCATTGTGAGGACGGGGCAGGACCGGGCAGCATTTTGTTCTGTTATGTATAGGGTTGCTATGGGTCAGAACTGATTTGATGACACCTAACAACAACAACAACGACGATGACAACAGCAAATCCTTATTATCCGTATTGTAATCTTAGAATCCTTATGATCTCAGTGCCTGGAGGACCACGATGTTATCGCTCTGAAACCAGTTGCCATTGAGTTGACCCCGACTCCTGAGGATCCCATGTACGAGTGGGCTTCACTTTATGGGCCAGTGGGATCGCTGAGTCTTTCTTCCAAGGCCTTCCGGATAGATGGGAGTCTCCAAGCTTTTGGGTAGCAGCTGAGCACTTTCACCATTTGCATCCTGCAGGGTCTCTGTTCCCACTTTGAGAAAAGGAAACTCAGGCTGGTTGGGTGACTTTTGAAGTCGATGGGTATATCGCTTATCTTGACAAAACAAACAAAACTGGGATCTGAGCCCAGATCAGGCAGACTCCAAAGACCCCTTTTTCCCCCTATTTTAACTCTTATAAGCGCGCTGGTGGCATGGTGGCTGTGCCTTGGCCTGTGACCCACAAGGTCAGCAGTTCAGAACCACCAGCCACTCCTTGAGAGAAAGACTGGATTTTCTACTCCCGTAAAGAGTTGCAGTCTCTGAAATTCAGAGGGGGAAATTCTGCCCTGTCCAAGAGGTCAGCTATGAGTCAGCATCGACCCAGTGGCAGTGAGTTTTCGTGACCTTTTATAATCGAAGACTTGGATTCTAGCGTCGGGGGTGGTAGCTGCCATCATAGATGGCCAGGTCAAGCCTTGAACCACTTGGTATCAGTTTCTTTCTGCACATACTTTGTTGGTGGGAGCATCAGGTTTGATCATGTAAACTTGTCAAAACATTATGCCAAGGGGGGTGCTGCTCCTTATGTCAAAAGAGGCAGTACTGCGGGGGCCTCTCCGGGTCACGAGGTTTTACGACAAAGTCTGCTGGTTGAAAGCTGAGTGGAGATTTTATATGAAACTCTGATGATTTCATTACTGAAACATCAGCAACATACTGTAAGACCTATAATACGGTTATAAAGAGTGTCTGCCCTTCAGCTCTGTAATCAAATGCACTCAAATGTCAGACTCCAAAAGAATCAATTCCATGGAGGAGGTGAGTGACAGACTTTCTTATTTATTCATGCCCGGCTTCCTCTTTCCAAACAGAACCTCCTTCCTGCGAACATGATTCTCATAATACCTTCATTCGCTTAAACCAATTGTTAGCATTATCAGAGCACCAATACACAAAGAAGAATGAAGCATGGTTTTGCAATGGGATTAATTGGTCTTACTGAGGTGGTTGCATGCACAACCCCCAAGTGGGAGGAGCTGACAGTGCCAGGAGGCTAAGTGATGAAGGGCAGCATGAGTGGAACCATACATACATCATTGCCCCTGAGTGGTGCAAGCTGTTAAGCACTTGATGACTAGCTGGAAGGTTGGTGGTTCCAATCCGCCCAGAAGTGCCTCAGAAGACAAGCCTGCTGATCCATTTCTGAAAGGTCCTAGCCTTGACATTTATATGCCCCATAATTTATCCACTCAGAATGTGGAATTCGATGGCCTTTGGTATATTCCCAGAGTTGCAGATCACCTCAGTGCACATGGGGTGACCACGAGCCCGGACAGACTTGACGGCGGCAGAGGTAGTGCTGCAGGGGTTCTACCAGGAGAGTCGAAGAAAACGCAGAAAAGCCTGAATCTGATTAGAACTGGTGTCACTGAAGAGGCCAGGGAGACCTTTCCAGAATTGGGAAAGGACAACAGGAAAGTAAGACTACTTTCTTGGCTACACGGAAGAGAGGACTCAGTGCTGCATTTTAGAAGACTGACTCACTAGACAGGCCCTTCAATACCGGACTGAGGAAGACAGGCTTTGTTCTCTGGCCTGGGGGACTTGTTGGAAGTGTCTGAGTAGGGAACTTCTTGATGAAATTATTGGTTTAGGACCAGGAATCAGAGGTCACTGAGCACAAAAGGTTATTGGCGCTATGGGGTTTAGATGACCATACATATTTATGGATAAGCCGAGTTTCCAGCACAGTCGAAAAGCCGTTTTTGTGGTAAAATTAGGTGCTTCAGCTGATATTCGGGTCAGCCAGTTGGATGTCTCTGTTTAGGAATTTTCCTAACAGCAATTCTAGGTAGACATAATAGATGCACCATATAATTTGTCCACGTACAGTGTAGAATACAGTGGCTTTTCATAGATTCCCAGAGTGGCACCTGCAGCACCAGTCCGTTTTATAACATTTCATTAGCTCAAATCGTGAGTCTGGCTCCCAAGACTGCATGGAAATTTTGGGAGTAATCTCTCTCTCTCTCTCTCTCTGTTACATAACTTCATGTCAACTTAAGCATAGATAAAAGTGTGGCAGTGGAGTATAGCCTGTCTATCAGAGCACAGCCTGATGACCACATGTGGAGCTGCAACTGGATAGATAGCTCTCTGGAGGCCCGCCTCTCTCTCTGTCTTCATCTTCATCTAACAGGTTGGAGAACTGCTAGCGCCCTACTGTATTTTCCACCAACCTGGGATCCACATGACTTTGCAACCACCAGCCTGTGATCTTCCTGAATTCTGCATCATTGCATGTGGCTGTGTGAGTCTGAAGAGAAATTTATAGACTTTAGTTGGACTGCGCTGGGATGTTTTCTTGATATATAATTACTTCTTGATATAAAAACCTTTCTTACACATATATGAGTATCTCTGGATTTGTTTCTCAAGTGAGCCCAGCCTAACACAATACATGCAAACACAATATATCTATATACAATCACACACACATATATATTTACACACATCTATGTATACATAGTTTTTTCTTAAGTTACAGTTGATTTATGTTGCTTATAACTAAGAACCATCAGTAGTAAAAGGGTGGCCTGTGCCATCAGGAAAATTCATGTAGGGGAACTTGGGTTTTATTTCGGGGGCTTGTTAGAACTAAACAGTGACAAATATAGTTAGAATTTAAACTGTAATCTTTAGCTCATGGAATGCATTAGAGAAATAACGAAGTTATGGTTTATGAGAATTTGGGATGAAGTGTGCATCGAAGGCCACTATCATAAAACTATATGAGGGGCATAAGAAATTCACTAACCAGGGGGCTTGGAGAGCTGCTTTTTGTGGCCCTGAAGAGCTTAAGAAAGAAAATGTGGGGCTCAAGCCCCTAAATTATGGATTTAGGACTGATCACAGCATACATATCATGGAATTTCTGTGACTGCTAACACAATTCCAAAATTTACAGCTTCAGATCTGAAGTTGTAGCAAAGTAACCAGAGTTTTATCCTGTGATGGCCAATGTGCAACACCAGTTGAATGATCAACCTTGCTAGACATCCTATTTGCTACTAAAGGTATACATTGGGAAATATTGGGATCTCAGCATTGAAAGGAAGCTTCCATGTTTACTAACTGCCCAACTTTGACAAAGTTCTGTTTCACAGCTGTGAGCTGAATAATGTTCTCTCCTCCTGCCCCAAAGATGTCCATGCCCTAATCCCTGGACTGTGTGACTCTGTTACCTTGGGGGGCAAAAGGGACTTTGCAGATGTGATTCAGGTTAAGTTTAGCCCCTCAGCCAGCTGGCAACTGCCCGAGATGCACAGAGTAGCTGCTCATGACAGGCGATGGAGGCAAGCTGGAAAGGGAGAGATGCTCATCAGAGGGAAGGCCTTCTCACTTTTCCCACTGGTTGAGTTTGATTTGCATGCCCAAAGAAGAAACTTAAACAAGTTCCAGTGCAGGGGCCATTCTAGGGCACAATGACTTCAGTCTCAAGACGTTTTCATCATTCATAATTAATATTCTCATGGCTTACAGTTAATAAACATTCTCGAACACAAGCACATTCTGACTGGAAGGAGTTCCTGCTGTCTGCAGCAAGGCCACTCTCTCCTCACCACTAAGCATTCACACCAAACTCCTGGTAGGTGCTGTCACACACTCAAGGTTTACTCATCGTTTCTGCACACAAGCAACCCACTCAGGGTGACGGGCCAATGTTTTCTCCAGTGCAGGATTTTGAGATGGGGAGATCATCCTGGAGTATCTCAGTAGGTTCAATATAATCACAGGAATCCTTAAAAGTTGAGAACCTTTCCCAGCTGTGATCAGAGGGAGATGTAACTATGGACGAATGGTCAGAGTGATGACATGTTGCCGGCCTTCTAGGGGGAGGAAGGGGGCCATGGGATGAGGAATGGATATGTGCCTTCTAGAACCTAGAAATGGCAAGGGAAACATTCTCCACTAAAGGCTCCAGAAAGAACGCAGTCCTGCTGACTCCTTGATTTTAGCCCAGGAGACCCAGATTGAACTTCGAGCCTTTGGAACTCTAACATAATAGGTTTGTGTGCTTTTGAGTCACGGAGTTTATGGTAATTTGTTACAGCAGTAACAGAAAACCAATATGCCAGCCAAAGAAGTTCCTTCTCCATTATCTGAAAAGCTGTTCCATTTCTGATCGCGTTAACTCCTTCACCTAAGGCCTTCCTCAGGCCGAGACCCCTTCAGACAGTTCCTCATGTGGTGGGGACCCCCAACCACAACATTATTTTCGTTGCTACTTCATAACTGTCATTTTGCTACTGTTATGACCCCCAAAGGGGTCGCAACCCACAGGTTGAGAACTGCTGACCTAAGGGATTAACTACAAAAAGGAAAAAATTTGTTCTCATGTGCTTCTCGTCCATCATTCACTTTCTTCAGGCTAGACCCAGCATGGCCTAGGGGGAAACAAACAAACAAACAAACAAACAAACAAACAAACTCAAACTCAAGAGGAGAATGCTACACAACCACAAAGTTAAAGGATTTTCCCCCAAGTTATGTGAGCAAAAAGCATCCTTAGCATATTGATGGGTGTGGATTCTGAGGACGCTAGACAAGGAAAGAAGAATGGAATTTAAAATCAACTTGAATTTCTTAAGATGATGCCCTTCTCAGAGAGACAAATGGGCAGCCGTTGGGCAGGTTTTAACTGACTGCTCTGGGGAGTGAGTAAAACTTCTCATCAGAGAAGGAGCTTCCATGTTAGAGAGAGTAGAGATTCCATAGATTCTTTGGTATGCTAGTGTCAAAGAACTCCTAAGAATTGGGAAGATGACATTTGGAGTGGGCTTCTCAGATGGGGTTTACCTCTCGAAAGAGAGACCAAGGATGACTCCTTCACCATGACTTTCACAACTGAGCATGGATCATGATGCCGGCAAGTCTGTTCTGACTCATTGCAGCCCTATGTACAGGAGGACGAACCCTGCCTGGCTTCACACCATTCTCACAATTGTGCTTATGTTTCAGCCCAGTGTTGCAGCCATTGTGTCAACCCAACTGTTCAAAGGTTGATTTTTTTCTGTTGCTGCCCCACTTCTTTTATTATTTTTTACAAAATCGTTTTATTGGGAGCTCCTACCAATATTATAACAATCCATTATTCAATTAGAGCAAGCATCATTGTACAATTGCTGCCGATACCAGTTTCAAAACATGGTCTTTCTTTGAACTCTTTGATATTAACTCCCCTTTAACACCCCCTCCCACAATGCTACCCACGCCAGGAACTCTTATTATTATATTATATATTATTATTATTACACTATCTTACACCATCCAATGTGTCCATTCACTTACAATTCTGTTATTTGTTACCCTCGAATGGGTTTATATAGTCATCATTGCTATCAGTTCCCAATACCCGCTTCTCCCCTTTCCTTCCTCTCTTCCTGTACCCTCAGGGAATCATTACTCTCATAACTATTTCTAAAGGGTATGTATATCTTGAATTTCATGGATCAAACTACCTTAATTATACAAATGAACATACACAGGTCACACCAGATTAATGAGATGAAACTAAGACCGTAATAGTAAGGGGAAGAAATATTAAAGGACTAGAGGATATTTATGTATTTCATCAGTGCTATACTGAACTCTGGATATGTAATCCTTTTGTGTGGCCCTTCTGTGAGGGACTGTCCAATTATCTTAATAGGTAGGTTTTAGGTCTCCACTTTGTCTACACTGCTTCATGTCAATCTGATTGCTTGTTTTTGAATTTCTGATACCTATTCCCATCAACACCTCATGATCACACAGGCTGGTGTGATTCTTCCATGTGGATTTTGTTGCTTCCCTGCTAGATGGTCACTTGTTTAACTTCAGGCCTTTAAGACCCCAGATGCTATATCTCTTAATAGTTGGGCACCATTGCTTTCTTCACCACATTTGCTTATGCACCCATTTTGTCTTCAGCGATCCTGTCGGGAAGATGAGTATCATATAATGCCACATTATTCAAACAAACTGTTCTTGTACTGAGGTAAGATTAAAAAAATAATTTTATTGGGTAGTCTTAGAGCTCTTATAGCATTCCATACATCAGTTATAACAAGCATATTTGTATATATGTTGCCATCTTCATTTTCTAAACATTTACTTTCTAATTGAACCCTTGGTAGCAGTGCCCCCACCCTCCGCCCATAACCCCTGGGTAAATTATAAACTATTATTGTTTTTATATCTTACACCGACTGCTGTCTCCCTTTACCATGTTTCTGTGTTTCATCCCCCTGGTGTGTGTGTGTGTGTGTGTGATGTGTTGATCATTGCAATTGGGTTCCCCTCCCCCTCTCTCCCCACACTTTACCTTCCCCCTCCCCTCCTGGTATCACTACTCCCATTTCTGTTCCTGAGGGGTTTATCTGACCTGGATTCTGTGTGCTGTGAGCTCCTATCTGGAACATGCTCCATCCAGTTTACCCAGAACTGAAAGGCAGGACTGGGGTCATGATAATGGGGGATGAGGAAGCCTCCAAGAACCAGAGGAATATTGTGTGTCTCATTGGTGCTCTCCTGCACACTGGTTGACTCATCCCTTCCTTGTGACCCTTTTGTAAGAGGATGTCCCTTATTTACACTTGGGTTTTGGTTCTCTGCTCTGACCACCCCCACCCCCATGTTTGCAACAATATGTTGTTGTTTTTGTTGTTGTTGTTTTGGGTCTTCTGGTGCCTGTTACCTGATCCTATTGACACCTCATGATCACACAGGCTGGTGTGCTTCTTCCATGTGGGCTTGTTGCTTCTCTACTAGATGGCCACTTGTATAACTTTAAGCCATTAAGACCCCAGATGTTATATCTTTTGATAGCTGAGCACCATCCACTTTCTTCACCATATTTGCTTATGCATCCATTTAGTCTTCAGCCATCGTACCAGGAGGGTGAGCATCACAGAATGTCAGGTTGGTAGAAGAAAGCATTCTTGCATCGAGGGAGGGCTTGAGCAGAGGCCCAATTTCTGTCCACTTCTTCAATGTATTGCCATATAAATATATGTACATAGGCCAATACCTCTATTTTTATGAATGAATATGTTTACATAAGTCATACCTATGTTCACACCTCTACCCATAGCTTTGCTTCCTAGATCTTTCCTCTGTGCCCTTTTACCCCTCCAGCATCTGTTGCTTTCTGGTGTTTTTTTTGAACTGGGCTATCCTGTTGGGTGTTAGGTGGTATCTCATGGTTGTTTTGATTTATAGTTCCCAGAGGCTAATGATTGGGAACATTTTATCATATGTTTATTGGACATTTGGGTTTCCTCCTTTGTGAATCTTCTGTTCAAGTCTTTTGCCTTCCTCCTCAGTGGGCTATTCATTTTTTTCCCCTTCTTATTGTAAGGCTTCAGGGTTCTGTAGAACTTTGTAGTAAGATCTTTGTCAGCTATGTCAATACTAAATATCTTTTCCCAGTCTGTGAACTCTCTCGTTACTCTCTTGATGAAGTCTTTTGATGCACACAGTGTTTTATATTTAGTATGTTCCACATGTCTATCTTCTCTTCCTTTGGGTGTGTATCCTTTAGTATTGCTGATAGCCCATGTATTCCCTGAGCTAAGGGTCTTAACTTTATCCCAATTTTTCCATTGATGATTCTAATAGTTTCAGGTTTTACCTCAATGTCTGTGATCCATCTCGGATTTTTCCTTGTGTATGGTGTGAAGTAAGGGTCTTGCTTCATTCTTCTGCAGGTTGATATCCAGTTTTTCCAGCACCATTTGTGAAAAAAGGGCATTTGTTTCCATTTGATATTTTTGGGACCCTTATCTGTGTTCTGCTGTTTTTATTTCTGGGTTTTCTGTTCATATCCATTGGTTCAATTAGCTATCACCATACCAGTACCATGCTGTTTTGACAACTGTGGCTGTAGAATAAGTTTTAAAGTCCGATAATGCACGCCCAGCCACCTTATTCTTCATCTTGAATGGTTCTTTGCCAATTCTGGGCTTCTTCCCTTTCCATATGGGGTTGGTAGGTAGTTTTTCCATTTATTTGGGAAAAAAACCCCAACGATGTTAGTATTTATATTGGGATTGCATTGAACCTATAAAGTGCCTGAGGTAGGATTGACATCTCTACATTGACATCACTAGACACTATTGAGTCTATTGATCCATGAGCATGAGATATTTTTCCATTTGTGAACATCCCTTTTGGTTTCTTGTAGTAATGTTCTGTAGTTTTCCTCATACATATCTTTTGGGTTTTTCTTGTGAGGTATAGCCTTTTTTTCACTTTCCTTGGCTATTGTGAAGAGTTGTGATAAGGGTCCCAAAAATATCAAATGGAAACAAATGCCCTTTTTTCACAAATGGTGCTGGAAAAACTGGATATCATACCTTCTTGATGTTTCCCCCTGTAATTCCATCAGTTGCACATAGCAATCCAATTGACTTCTGCTTGTTGATCCTGTATCCTGCCACCCTACCATGTTCCTGTATTGCTTCCAGCACTCCTTTTGTGGACCCTCTGGGCTGCCCCACTTCTTTACCAAGCTCGATGTCCTTCTCCAGGGACTTGTCTCTTCTGACAACATGTCCAAGTACAAAGTCTCACCATTCTTGCCTCTCAGGACCATTCTGGTTGTAATTTTTCCAAGATAGATTGTTTTTTCTTTTACTTTTGGCAGTCCATGGTGCTTTCAGTATTTTTCTTTTGTGCCACAATTTATGTATTTATTTATTTTAAGATCCTTTTATTGGGGGACTCTTACAGCTCTTATAACAGTCCATACATCAATTGAATCAAGCATATTTGTACATATGTCGCTATCATCATTTTCTAAGTATTTACTTTCTATTTGAGCCCTTGGTATTAGTTCCTCTTTTTCCTCTCCTTCCCTCACCCTCCCACCCACGTGAGTCCTTGATAAGCTATTATTATTTTCATATCTTACAGCGACTGCTGCCGCCCTTCACCCACCTTTCTGTTGTTCACCGCCCTGGGGTGGGGGTGGGATTATGCATCAGTCATTGCAATCTGTTCCCCCTCTCTCCCCTCCTCCCCTCCTGGTATCACTACTCCCATTTCTTTTCCCGAGGATTTCGTTTGACCTGGATTCCGTGTGTCATGAGCTGTTATCTGTACCACGGTACATGCTCTTGTTTAGCCAGAACTGAAAGGCAGGATTGGAGTAATTAAAGTGGGGGTGAGGAAGACTCAAAGAACCAGAGGAATATTGTGTGTTTCTTCAGAGCTATACTGTGCCCTGGTTGACTCATCCCTTCCTTGTGACCCTTCTGCGAGGGGATGTCCTACTGTCTACAGATGCATTTTGGGTCTCTGCCCGGACTCCCCTTGTTCTCAACAATGTTTTTTGTTTTGGGTTTTCTAATGCCTGTTACCTAATTCCTTCAACACCTCATGATCACACAGGCTGGTGCCACACCATAATTTAAATGCTTTGATTCTTCTTCGGTCTTCTTTATTCAGTGTCCAACATTCACATGCACATGAGGCCATTGAAAATACCATGGCTTGAGTTAGGTGCACCTTATTCACCAAAGTATTATCCTTCTTTTTAACATTTGCTTTAATGGATGTTTTCTATAGATTAGGAATGGTAGTAGGAGAATATGTATCCAAATTCAGGCTGTCAGAGGCCAAGGACCTCAGTTAAGTGTGGTTCTGGAGAGTCACTCAGAATGACTAATGGATCACATGATTCCTAGAATTGCACATACAAAACTTGCATCTAATGAATAGCAATCTGACCAGTCATCCTAGTGGGGATCACCACTCCCAAATTTCCAAATCTGGCTTAACTCACAGATTCTGAGCCTTTGGGGTAATTGGTGTTCTTGATAAAAGACAACAACAACAACAACAACAATGCATACCTCTTCTAACCTTCTTTGGAGAATGTAGCCACGTATTGGGTATTCATGAATCAGCCAGAGCAATTATAGGAAGGCCGTTAGATTATAGGGCACTGGCTTTGAGCTAACACCCAGTAATCTGATCTATCACACCACTATGACAGAACAATCAGAGTGAAACCTCTTGAGTGCCAAGTGAAAATGAACTGAAACCTGAAGATGCCTAGTGTTAGTACAGTTAGACTGTGCATCTTATTTCCCCGGTTATGTCCCCAGGTCATTGAGTAATTTGTTGAAATAGAGATCTTTAACTTCAGGCAGAGGTCGGACACTAGTTTTTGACACGAAACCAGGTAAATAGTAAATTAAAAGTAGATTTGTAATATCAAATACGAAACTGTGAAGAGTGAGGACATTGGTGGTTCAGGAAGGCTGGTATTTACCAACTAGTATTTCAGTATTTTAATAATTTTAATAACACTTCTAGATGAATGACACACATTGGCCAAGTAGTGGACCTGAGCAAAGGGATGTTATTGGCTCTCTCTGAATAGGCCCATTGAGTGAGGTCAAAGGACCTCAGATAAGGAGAAAGCTTTTAGGTGAACCAAATAATTCTCAGTAGTGACCAGTCAGTCGCTTTCTCACCTCCCAGTGCTTCTCCAATGGGGTGGTGAACAAAGTAATTGTAGATGTAGGGATGAAGGCTATGAATGGGTCATGGATTCAACAAAACATACTTTCCTACTGAAGGCTCACCTGAGAGTGCCGGCAGCAGCAGTCAGTCTTGAACCTTCAAACTAAGAGTAAGCAGTCAGAAGTGACTCACACTGGACCCAGCTGCTGCTGTTGGCCAAGGTCATGTCTGCGTCACTAAAAGCTCAATGAGATCCAATGATTTAGCAAGTAATAAAAACTCAAAAGTCTGTTTCTATGGTGCAAGAAGAAAATCATTTCAAGGAATAAGTTTAGTCCTTGAGATTAAACGAGAACTGCCTCAATTGTACTTTACAGTGTACCCAAAGAGAAGCAATGATGCTCCAGTAGCTTGTCTGGGCTCAGTGCACAGGGTTTGATACTTCAGTGGAAAACCTAAGTGAAAGTAACATCAGTGGA
>NW_022103918.1:14942931-14955643 GCF_000313985.2 Echinops telfairi
CAAACTGAATCCTACAGTATCAAGAATTTCTTGTTACTACCATTATTTCCATGTACAACAATCCATGGTACATTTACTCATAATCTATGGTACATTTGCTCGCACTTCCTGTCTGCTCCGGCTGCGCAGCGGCCAACAATGAGCTGTGTGGTGGTCCCTGCCGCTACCGTCCAGAGTCCAGAGTTACGGTAACTTCAGGGGGCCTTGTTATCGGGGAGATCTTATTTTCGAGGGATGCCTTATATTTTAGCAAGAGGCAAAACTGTAAGTAGGTCTTATTTTCGGGGAAACATGGTATTAACAAATCTGAAAGAACTTTGTAACATATATTGATAAGCAACTCAACCTTGAGCATTTCTCACTGGCTTTATAACCTGTAGCTTCCTTAATAAACCCTTTAATCATGAATTTTTGTCTGTGAGTTCTGCACAGCCATTGCAATGGATATAAGAGCCAAGACATGTAAAATATATAACATTCATTAAAACATTGCAAGGCGCTCTTCCGGCCTCTTTGGTCTCGGCCGCAGAAGCTAGATGACAAAGGGAACGTCATCCTTCGGAAAGCGTCGCAATAAGACGCACACCTTGTGCCGCCGCTGTGGCTCCAAGGCCTACCACCTCCAGAAGTCGACCTGTGGCAAGTGTGGCTACCCAGCCAAGCGCAAGAGAAAGTATAACTGGAGTGCCAAGACGAAATACCACCGGTACTGGTCGAATGAGACACCTAAAAATTGTATACCGCAGATTCAGGCATGGATTCCGCGAAGGAACAACTCCTAAACCAAAGAGGGCAGCTGTTGCAGCGTCAAGTTCATCTTGAGGATTTCAGCATTTAGTAGTGCAATAAATGTTCTCGTATTAAAAATGAAAACAAAAAACAAAAAACATCACGAGGCTGTTTCTCCCATAACTGGGAGATACAGGTCAGGAAAATAAGGGATGGAATTGGGAGAAATGCTTTTTACTATTATACTCAGTGATCTTTGCAATTGTTGATTTTGCGGGGTTAGAACACGGGCACACAGGGAGGAATGAAGGTAACACAGCAGTAGTTCAATTGAGCCGGAAGCTAACAGTAGCAATTGGCTACTGTGGAACATTAAAGTTACTGGGTGAACATGAACGAAAAAGGGATTTTGGTTTGGTTGGCAATGATTGATCTTGACTGTAAAAGAGAAATAAATTTGCTGTCATACAGTGGGGTAGAGCATGAAATTTATAGGATGCTCTAGTATCTCCCTTGGTGTAATAAGTACCTATGGAAGATGTTTATAATTCAATAAAGACAAGCAATTGAGGGCTCATATTCTATAGGAGTATGTATTAGTCTGGGTACATTAGAGAAACAAATCCACAGACACTCATTTATAAGAGAGAGTTTTATATAAAGGTTAAGTGCACATCAAGAAAATATCCCAACCCAGTGCTGCCCAAGCCCACAAGTCCAACAATTAACCCATATGTCCAACACCAATACACAAAGTCCTCCTCCATCTCATAAAATGCACGCAGTGATGCCAACTGCAAGAGGAAAGCCGAGTCAGTGAATGTGTAAGCATCTCAGCGCTGCCAGGGGTCTCCACATGGTTGCTCCAGCACCTAGGGCTGCATCGGGGTAGGTCCATGTGGCTTCTCCTTGAGGATGTCTTGCAGGAAGTGAGCCTTGCCAGCTGAAGCAAGGAACTGGCTAAGGCAGCTGCACCTTGGACCGACCATCACAAAGCAAAGAGACCCGAGAACTCAAAAGGCGAGGCGCACCGAGCCATTTATCCCTCCACCCTTCAATTAACCCCACATGTGTTTATTGGCACTAATAAACTAACTACCTCAGAGTACAACATAGATCATGTTGAAGAAAATAAAAAACAGTAGCTACTGTCTCATAACCAGTTGCAGAAACCATGAAAATAGCTTCTACCTGTATTTTTTTTACTTGCTATGTCATACATGTACTTAGATATTTTAAGCTAACTTCTTTTTGCTACCCGTTCCCTGTTGTTATTGTTGCTAGGTACCGATGGGTTCCAACTCATTGTGGCCCAATGTACAACAGAGTAAAACATGGCCTGGTCCTGTGCCAGGCTCACAATTACTGTTTGAGCCTATTGTTCCCTGTAGTCAGTTATTGTTTAAGGGTAGTTGGTAGTGTTTACTCCTTAATTCAAGGATTACAGAATACCAAAATAGAAACTAGAGGAAAAATGAACTTCACTGGCTTAAAGGTGTGCCCATATGTATAGATCAAACATCGCACAACTCCAGGGACGACTCACTTTGCATTTTTATATATTGACATTCGATTCACACAACAGTAATGCGACTTTGAATCGCCACCTCCCATGGCAGAGAGCCCGTACTGTTAATATATGAGACACATCTCATTATGTTAGGTAGAAACATTTTTATTTTAATAAAACCACTTCTTGAATAAACTTAATAATGAAAATAAAGGTCTGCTTTGATATTTTCCCTCTCCCCCACAGTTGAACAGTATAGAAACTCATTTTATGTTTTCTGAGAAAACTTGATTGGAAGCTGACTCCACCTCTAACTTCCAGGCTGAGAGTGTCACCGATTTGGTCACAGTAGAAATCTCACTGGTTAGTGATGTGATCTCACATGACGGCTGATCAGACCCATCTCCTCAGAGTATAGAATCAGGATCCAGGGATGTAACTAGGACTGGTCGTCTTAGAACAAGAATTTATTCTAGAGAGTGGGGACAATGGTAATAACATCCAGTTAGTGAGGGCGGCCAAATGATGCACCGCGTGGGGTAAATGTGCCATACAAGACCTCTTCAAAGCACTGAAGAACAAAGATGCTACTTTGAGAGCTTAGAACTAAGGTGTACCTGCCTCAAACGATGTTATTTTCCATCACCTCATGTGCATGTGAAAGTTGGGCATTGAATAAGGAAGACTGAAGAAGAATTGAGGCATTTGAATGATGGTGCTGAGGAAGAATATTCACTGTACCGTGGACTGCCAAAAGAGCCAACGTACAGGCCTGGAGAAGGCAGCTGGGTCAAGTGGAGGGGCAGTGAAAAAGAGGAAGGCCCTCAACAAGATGGATTGACACCGTAGCTGCAACAATGGACTCAAACTTAACCATTGTGAGGATGGCACAGGACCAGATAGCGGCTTATTCTGTTGTACATAGGGTGCCTATTAGAAACATGGAGCACCGAGAAGAACAAACAGGCTTCCCACCAGAATTGAAAGTCATGGTTGTAATATGAATGGAAACCAAGCAAGCCAAAGAGATTCCCAAGGACAGAACCATGACTATCCAATATGTTATGAATTTGCATGGAGCTCTGGTAGTGTAGGGGTCATGTGTTGGGCTGCTAACTGCATGCCCTCAGTTCTAAACCACCAGCTGCTCTGTGGGAGAGAGACCAAGATTTCTACTCCTGGAAAGAGTTATAGTCTCAGAAACCCACAGGACAGAGGTCACTCGAAGTCGGCATGGACTCCATGGCCCGAGTCTGGTTTGGGGGGTGGAACTTATACAAACCAATGATTGGTGGTGGTGGTTGGGTGCCATGGAGTTGGCCTCGATGTCAGGTGACCTCACGAACAACCGGAGCATATACTGCTTGGTCCAGCACCGTTCCCACAGTCGTTGAAGCAGCCGCAGTGTCACTCCATCTCATTGAGGTCTTCCTCTTTTTTTGCTGAAAAGCTTTACCAACCATGGCATCCTTTGACAGGGACTGGGGTCTCTGGATCACATGTCCAGAGTTTGTGAGATGAAGTCTTGTCACTCGTACTTCTAAGGAGCATTCTGGCTACCGTTCCTCCCAGAGAGATGTGCTGGTTAGACTTTGTATATGATGTTGATGTTCACAGGGTCATATTATGACTTTATCGGCTCGAGTCAGTACCGGCTGCCGATGATCCTCCTCATGCCTGCCCCAAACATCTCAGCACTCGCTCTGCCAGACTGCGCCTGCTACAAGCAGTGGTGACTTTGCCTGCTAGCCCACAGAAGAGGGCAGACCAGAGCATCAGGGCGTTCCTATCTCTGGGAGCAGCCCACAGCCAATGGAGACAGGGGATTGCATGATAAACATTGTAGATTCCTTATGCCTCAAAGGGAATCACTTGGAGGTATGTTCTACCATGTCCTGAAGTTACTCAGCTCCAAGAGCCCTCTCTGACCACACGATGACCTGCTGGATCATGCGCTGTTAGCTTTCTGCACACTTCTGTCTTTTCCCGGATGCCCTGATGGATGCTTCCTGGAATCTTCTCCCAGATAAACTTCTCATAGTCAAATCCCCGTGTCAGGGTCCAGGAGAATCCAAATGGTAACATCTTTCTGATTCCTCCCCCTGGAATGAGGGGGAGCCCCCGGAAATGTATAAACTGCTTGCTCCCCTTCTCATCTGCTGCCATATGTTTCGTCTTATCCTATGCCATCTTCCCTCCGCACGACCATTTCTAATCTCTCAAAACAGCTAGAGAATTGTAAATGAACCCTCGTGACGGAGGAGACACAAAGGGATAATACACACCTGGAGAAGAAGGCCCTCATGTATTCTGAGAAACAGGTGTAATGATAATGATATTTTGTATTTACTAAAATCTTTCTGTCCCAAGGAGTTCAAAGCGTTCCCTCTGTATGCCCTGTGGGGAAGAGCAGGGCTGGCTTCAAGCGCACCTGTCAATTACGTGAAACGTAAATTACCCTGAATTAAGCTTCTGAGACCATTCTGCTTCCCCAATCGAGTTGCCCTCTCCCTTGCAGCCTGGCACCTGCTCTCCCATCGTCTTTCTCGTTCCTGCTTGGCTTTGCCTCACTCCTTTCCACGGTGACTTACTTTTAACCATCATTCAAACAATTTCAGCTTAAAGGCTGACAACGGAGGTGACGTTTTCCCCAGAAACATTTGCATTTTAACAGGACTCACTGGCAAAGGGAAGGTCCAGATAATGAGATGAAACAGCAGGACTGTAAGCAAATAGGAGTTCTTGGTCCAAGAAGGTCTTAGTGCGTTTGGTAACTTCTTCCATCTCAAACTGGCCAACAGGAAACCTTTGAGAGAACAAGGATAGGTTGTTCGCGCTTCCACCATTTTTGTTTCAGACACAAATATACCAGCAAAGCTAGTACCAAATCTGAAGGGATGAGCAGGGTTCATGTAAAAAAGTCACCTGTGCATTCGGTCCCCTGCAATGGTTTAAACTTGTCTGTTTTAGATGAACCTTTGACGAGTAATTACTGTGTCCCGTGGGAGGAAAAGGGCAAAGAATTCACAACCCCCCTGTCTTCCAGAAAATTCCTTGTAACAGCCCTTTTGAGGTTTGCACTGAGGAATGATGAGGTCAGTTCTCAAAGAAAACTTTAAAATGGACCTTCCAGAAAAAGGACAGGCTCTTTGGAATCGAACAGAACTGAGGGCGTCTGCCTGCGTTCAAGAAAGTACTGGCCTTGCCATTAGGAGAGATTTTAAAAGGCATCTCCTCTGTCTTCGTGCCAGCATTCAAAGAAAAAGAGGGTCGTCTGTGTGGGGTAAAGAAGCCACCTCCTTCCACAATTTCTCTTCAAAAATAATGGTGGGTAAGAAGCTTCAAAATCCTTCTAAAACATGTCTCCCTTGAAAAATATTTACGCCTCTTCCCAAGATCTTGGTTGACAAATAGGCGAACGATAATGTTTTACTCTCTTCCTTCCAAATATGAAACATCAACTTCAGGGGAAAAAGATGTGAGCAACTAGGCCACACAAACAACCAACTTCAAACCATAGTGGGAATTTCCCTGCCCTGGGGAGAGGTGCTTGCATTTGGCTGGCCCGAGCCGAGCTTCCCTGTTGGAGAGAGCTATTAATTGCCACCTCTCCATGGGAGACAGATGCTTTGTTCATCCAGAGCCCCCAAAAGTACTGGGCAGAAGGCTTTACTTATTTTCCTTTCCATTTTCACAATGTTTAAAGGCAAAAGAAGCATCCACCCTGCGCCGGGACTTTCTACACCCTTAAGCCTTCCCTGATCAAACGCATTCAAACTCTGTGAAAAATAAATATATAATTTTTTTTTTTTTGCCGGAGACCATAACAACTATTTCCATAAAGAGGTCCAGATGTTTAGTTTTTCCAAAAGAGATTTTAACAAAAACAAAATAAAAGTAACTGAGGAAGGATCCTTTTTCCATTGACTTCCTATCCCAAATGGGATGAGTTACGCCAGTCAAAACCACAGATTCACTTCGCCTGGGCGCTCATCCTTTCCTCTCGCTCTCTTCTGCCTGGTCACAGGTGCCTTCCCAGAATGCCTCTGGCTAGGCTCTTGCCACCCCAGCATTTACTTTCAAAAAGCTGTCTTTTCAAAGGGAGGCTGTAGACAGCGTTGGTTGTCACACTTTCTCTCCAGTCACACGCTGGGCCTAATAATAACTAGAACATAGTTTCATCAGCTTGAGCTACATTTTCCTAAGTCAGTTCGGAAATCCCCTCATCTAGTGGCCTGCAAAAACAACTGCAGCCTCAGAAAGAACACGTTGTCAAATAGGCATTTACAGATCCGGATCTTCCATAAGAAAGAAAAGCTGGTTTGGAGAGGTGAGAATTAGCTGGGCTAAGTGACCAGAGCAGAGTAGAGTAGTTTAAAACAGTGCCAGCTCAGTCATAAAGGCACACTTTGGAGTTCTGATTTCTCTCTGAAAACGTTTTGAAGACTGAGCTTAGAAGAAGGTTTTTTCCCCCTGAATTTCATTAAGATTTATTTCTGTGAAAATAGTGAAGGTTCTAGCCCTGTCTCTGAGCAGTAGGATCCCTGGACACCTACCTTCTTGCTCTCCAGCACCATAAAAAGAAGATTCCTGTGGGTGTTCCATAGCTTGTTTGATTACTGCAATGGCTCATAACTAAAATGCCAGTTTAACCACCAGTTTGCTTTGCTGGTCTTTGGTTTATACATAAACATGAGTGGGAGGGGATACACTTTTTTTCTCCTGGTACACATTTTATTTGGATTGCTGCTACTTTTTGGTTTGTTTGTTTAAAGGGTTGGCATGGACTCAAGGTAGAGCAGCTGTACTCAAGCCTGGTTGGAAGGCCTTGGTTTTGAACATCTATTTCTTAAAAAAGGAGTTGTATGCTCAAGGGCTATCAAGCATCTCACTTTTGTTTTCTCTATAGCTCCTGGGAGAGCAGAATCCAAGACCATGTCCAGCCAGCAAATGGGAAAGTGGGGCTGGGGAGTCAACAAAGGCAATTTCGCCCAGGTCATCATCTCATGACACTTCCTACCCTCCCTTCTCCGGGGGCACATTGGACTTTTGTTTTTGTGTTCCTCCTGAGTTCTCCCAAGTTGTTTCTATAGATTGTGAAGGTAGTCCTTTCTCTGACAGCTCATGGATAACAAAGCTAAAGAGTATCGCTTTGGCTTAGCCAGGCCCTTGGCCTTAAAGAGGCTTTCATCCGAGAGGAGAGTACAGCAACCTGCAACTGAACTGCTTACCAGGTGGGTGCTCAATAAGTGCTGATTTATGTGTTGGATCAAAATTAATTGGAATGATGAATATGTCTTCCTAAAACAAACAAGATTCTACACGCTATTTCTCAAGACCATCACCAAGATGGGCTTAGAATAAGCCAAGTCCCTTTGAGGTTGGGGTTTGGGGTGTTGAATTCTTTTCCTTGTTTCACATTGACTGAAAATATTTTTTTTCTTAAAAATTAATTTTCTCGTGATGATGGCGATGAATGTACAAATATGCTTAATACAATTGATGCATGGAATGTTATAAGAGCCCCCAATAAAGTGATTTAAAATGAATAAATAAATAGTAAAAACACAGATACAATGGCACCAGGAGCAAGATGTGCATTTTTTCTCCCAGTAACCCTTGCTCCCTCCCTGCCATGTGGCTGGCTCTTTATTCTTCTCTCCCTCCCTCTTTCCCTTTGGTCCTTTCCCTCCCCTTCATCAGAGTGAAGGGTGGGAAAATGATATTTTCTTTTTTTCTTTATAATAATGGTATCATTAAATATTTATTTTTATGAGAGGGACTAACTGCTGAGTATAATGTCTTCCAATTTTGTCTACATCATGAGGTGTTTGACCATTTCATTATTGTTTTTTTAGGGATGCATAATAGTCCATTGTGTATATGTACCAGAATTAGTGATCTATTTATCCCCAAACAGGGTTTTTGCGGGTTACCATGTTGGCTATTATAGAAATTGGCACAATTATATGGTTGTGCATATATCTAGTTGTGTTTTGTACTTTTGTTTCTTTAGTGTACATACTGAGTGGACAGAGTTCAGGGTCATGTAGTATTTCTGTTTGCATTTGTTTAAGGAAGTGCCCTACTTTTTCCAGAGTGGCTGTACAATTCTGCAATCCTACCAACAATGTATTAGAGTTCCAACCTGTCCACATGCTTTCTTGCATTTATTATTTTCTCTTTTGAATTTTGCTAAGTGTTGGTGTGAGGTAATATCTCATTGTTTTAATTTTTATTTCTCTTAATGGCTAATGGTCACATGTTTTTCTTTATATGATGATTGGCTGCCTAGATGTCATCTTTAGTAAATTGTCTATTCATGATTTCTGTCTATTTTTAAAATTGTTCTTTTTGTGGTTTTCTTAGTAAGGTGTTGTAGTTTTCTATAGATTTTGAAGGTAGCTCTTTATGTAACATATCATTGCCAAATACTTTTTCCCAATCTATGGGTTCTCTTTTAACTCTTTTGATGAAGGCTTTCTGATGTACTTAAAGGTCCTATTTTCAGAAGGTTCTGGTCCTCTATTGTACAACTGGGTGTAAAGAAAATCCAAATCCTCACAGCTGGACCAGTAAGTAACATCATGATAAATGGAGAAAGGATTGACGTTGTCAAGGATTTTTCCTTTCTTGGATACACAGTCAATGCTTATGGAAACAGCAGTCAAGAGATCCAAAGATGTGTTGCATCACGTAAATCTGCTGCACAAGACCTCTTTAGAGTGTTGATAAGCCAGGATATTTTGAGGACTAAGATGCACCTCACCCAAGCCATGGTATTTTCCGATGCATCATGTGAATGTTGGATATTGAATAATGAAGACCAAAGAAGAATTGATGCTTTGGAATTGGAGTATTGGCAAAGACTATTGAAAGAACCATGGATGGCCAAAAGAACAAACAAATCTATCGTGGAAAAGTACGGCCACAATGCTCTTTAGAGACGAGGATGGTGAGAGTCGGTCTCACTTACTTTGGACCTATTATCAGGAGAGGCCAGGCCCTGGAGAAGGACATCATACTTGGTAAAAGAATGGGCCAGCAGAAAAGAGGAAGCCCTTCAGCAAGATGGACTGACACAGTGGCTGCACTGATGGGCTCCAACATAAGAACAATTGTGATGATGGCACAAAACTGGGCAGTGTTTTGTTCGGCTGTGCATATCGTGGCTAAGAGTCAGAACTGACTCACAGGCACCTAAAGACAGCAACACTGCTCTATTTCATCTTTTGTGGCGTGGGTGTTTTTCATTATGTTTAGGAGTACATTTATGCCTTGTATTAATGCCCTTAAATTTGTCCTTAATTTTTTTAAAATTATGACCCTAATGGTTTTAGGGTTCATACTTAGGTCTTTAATCCATCTTGAGTTAGTTTTTGACCATGGTATGAGGTATGAGACCTGTTTCATTCTTTTGTAGATGGAGGTCCAATTTTTCCAGCACCATTTATCAAAAGACTATCTCTTCCTGATTTACTGTATTTTAATACTTCATCAAAACTCAGTTATCTGGAGGTGCTTGGTTGTCTTTCTTGGTTCTCTGTTGTAATCCATCTGTCTATGTTTTTATTGTTGTACCAATACGAAACTGTTTTGAATACTGTGGATGTATACTAGTTTTTGAAATTGGGGAGTGAAAGGCCTCCTATTTTTCTTGTGTTTTTCAACCGTGTTTTGTTTATCTTGGGCTTCTTTCCTTTCCATATAAAATTGGTGATTAGTTTTTTCCATTTCTTTGAAGAATTGTGCTGGAAGTTGAACTGAATTGCATTGAATTTATAGAGTTTATAGAGTTCATAGAGCTTTATAGAACTCTATAGAATTTATAGTTATTGGTAATCTGACATTTTCACTATATTAAGTCTTCCTATACATGAACAAATGACATTCTTCTATTTGTTCAAGTCTCTTTTGGTTTTTTGTAGAAGTGTTTTATGGTTTTCTTTAAGCCTTTTTTTCCTCTGGTTAGATTTTTTCCTGTGTTCTGTCTTTTGAGTAGTTATTGAAGATGATATTGTTCTTTTACTTTCTTTTCCAGAATCTTCTTCTTTAATATACAGGAAACTGACTGGTTTTTGTATGTTGATTTTATAGCCTGGTATGTTGTCAAATTTTTCAATTAGTTCTACCATTTTTTGTATTGAATTTTTTTGGTTCTCAGTATATAAAGAGAGTTTTGTTTCTTCTGTGCTAATTTGATGACTTTAATGTTTTCGATATCTTATAACTCTGGCTAAGAATTACAGGACGATATTAAATAAGAGCCATAAAGGGCAACCCTGTCCAGTTCCAGTTTAGATTGGGAAATTCTTTCAATTTCTCTCCACTAATTGAGATGCTAGTCATTGGTTTTGCATACATGACCTATATTATGTTCAGGAATTTCCCTTCTATACCTATTTTATTAAGTATTTTTATCAAGAATGGATGTTGAATTTTATTGCATGCCTTTTCTGCATCGATTGATATAATCATGGAGTTCTTTTATTTTGTTTTATATCTATAGTGGATTATGTTAATTGCTTTTCTAATACTGAGCCATCCTTGCATACATGGTATTAATTCTGCTTGATAATGATTTTTAAAAAAATGTTTGCTGAAATTCTGTTGGCTAGAATTTGTTGAAATGTTTGATGTCTATATTCATAAGGGATATTGGTCAATAAATTTCAATTCAGGTGCTGCCTTTCGCCTGGCGTAGGGATCAGGCTTATACTTACTTCCTAAAATGCGTTTGGTAGTATGTTATCCTTTTGTATATCCTGAAATAGTTTGATGTAGGTTTTAAGTTAACACTTCTCTAAATGATTAGTAGAAGTCACAGCAAAACCATCTGGTCCTGGACTTTCTGATGTTGGGAACTTTTAAATGACCAGATCTATTTCTTCTTGTGCTGATCTGTTAAGGTTTTCTACATCAGTCTGTATTAATTTAAGGTACGTAAAGTATTTCTATTTTTTTTTTCATTTTTTTCAAGGTTTTCAAATTTATTGGAATACAGTTTTTCATAGTATTTTATTTCAGTTGATTCTGCTGCTCTGTTGTCCATTTCATTTATTTGTAATATTTTCTTTTTGTCCTTTTTCTATGTTAGGTTCACCAGTACTTTATTAATTAAAAAAAAATCATTTTATGGAGGACTCTTACAACTCTTGTTACAAACCATACATCAATTTTATCCAACATGTTTGTACATCTATTCCATCATTCTTTTCTAGGCATTTACTTTCCATTGAGCCCTCGGGATTGGCTCTTTTTCCCCCTCCCTCTTCCCCACCCCTCAACCCTCGTGGCCCCTGATAGATAGTAGAATGTTAATTATTTTCAAATCTCACACTGACCGCTCTCTCCCTTCCCTTCCGGTTTCTGTTGTTCTTCCCCCTGACTGGGTGTGTGGTTATGTGCCATTAATTGCGATCGGTGCCCCTCTCCCTGCCCACCTCTGCCCCCCTTCTCCTTACCCTTTTGGTATCTCTATTCCTATTCCTGTTCCTGGGTTCCCTGTGTTGTGAGTTTTATCTCATGTGTACACCTATGTACATGCCCCATCTAGTCTAGATTGGGAGACAGCATTGAGGTCATGATAGCGGGGGATGAGGAGGCCTCCCGGGAACAGAGGTATATTGTGTGACCCACTAGTGCTCTTTGCACCCCTGATTGACTCAGCTCTTCCCTGCGACCCCTCTGTGGGGGGTAAATGTTCCCTTGTCCATAGATGGGCTTTGGGTCTCTGCTCCAACCCTCTCCATTCTCACCAATGCACTTGTGTTTGTTTACTGTTTGTTGTGAATCTTCTGATGCCGGTTGCCCAGGCTCCATGACAGCTCACAATCTCACTGGCTGGTGTGCTTCTTCCATGTGGGCTTGTCAGTTCACTGTTAGATGGTTGCTTGTTTAACTTCAAGCCTTTAAGACCCAAGACACTATATCTTTTAATAGCCGGGCATCATCCTCTGTCTTCACCACATCTGCTTATGCACCCATTTTGTCTTCAGCAATGTGTGTGGGTGGGGTGATGGTGGGGTGGTGGGGGCGAGCATCACAGAACACCAGTTTGTTAGAACAAAGTGTTCTTGTATTGAGGGAAGGAACGAGCCGAGGCCCAAGGCCCATCTGCAGCTTCAGTGTATTACCTTATAAATATATATACATAGGCCAAAATCACTATTGTTATGGATTAGTGTATTTACATAAGTGTGCACCTCTGTTAATCTTCCTATCTATGCCTTTGCTTGCTAGAGCTTGCCTCTGTTTTCTTTTGCCTCCTCCTGCCCCACCATCAGTTTCCCCCTTCTTCCACCTCTTGGTGCTTCCTCTCCACTAGCTTGGTGTTGCTCTAATCCTCACAGGCTCTCTACCCTCTCCTAGATGCTGGTTCCGCTTCCCTAGTTGTTCCCTGCCCATGACGCCGTCCGCTCACCACACCCTTCTCCCCACCTCCTTCTTCCCCCTCTACCTTCCAGGGCCATT
>NW_022103918.1:14956000-14961302 GCF_000313985.2 Echinops telfairi
CCCTAAGTCCCCATTATTGTCCCCTGTCTCTGTTTGCTCCAGTTAGGAAACAACATGTCTTGAGCTGTTGGTAGTCCCACAGTCCTCTCTGTGCCCCAGCAGCTCTGTGCAGTTCCCTCATCCTCTGGGCTTGGTGTGCCTAGGCTTACTGTCCCTTTCTCTTTTTCCTTCTTGGTTTGCTTCCATCTGGGTATGGTAGGCCGGTTCCTTTCCCCCACCAGAAGGTCTAGTGTCGTTCTCTGCGGCACACACTTCCAGGGCAGGGGTCAGGCTGGTCCTGGTTGGGGCCGGCCCTTAGTCCAGGCTTTTCATGGATTCCTCCACGTGTTCTGTTGCCCTCCTGGTTTGGCGCGACTTTACCAATTTTATTAATCCTTTCAAAGAACCAACTTCTTGTCTTGTTAATTTTTCTATTTAAAATTTTTTTATGGTTTATTTATTTCTGCTCTAATCTTCATTATTTCTATTTTTCAGTGTCTGAAGGTGTTTTTTTCCTGGTCTGTTGCAGTTGCTATAGCTGATGTATTCAGGTGTTTATTTTAGCTTGATTCTCCTTTTGATATGTGCACTTATTGTTATAAATTGCTCTCTCAGTACTGCTTGTGCTGTGTCCCTAAGATTTGAATATGTTGTATTTTTGTTTTTATTGTTTCAAGGAATTTTTACATTGTGTTCTTTATTTATTCAATTACCTAATGGTTTTAAGTAAAGTGTTGTTCAATTTCCATGTAATTGATTTTGGTTATTGATCATCATATTATTGATTTCTAATTTTATAGTATTGTGATTTGAAAAGAGAGTTTATAGTATCTCCATGTTTTTAGATTTATAGATATGTTTGCTTTATAGCCTGATATAATCTTTTCTAGAGTAGATTTCATAGGCACTAGAAAAAAATGCTAATTGTGTGGTTGGGTGAAGTGTTCTGTATATGTCTAAGAGATCAAGCTGATTAATTATGTTGTTTAGTTCTTTCTTATGTCTGTTGATTTTATTTTTAGCTGATCTGTCATTACTTGAAAGTGATATATTAATGTCTCCTAGTATTATCATATTATGGTCTATTTGTCTCTTGAATTCTGTAAGAGTTTGATTAAGGTTATTTTGAGGGTTTTGGGGTGCATATGACAGCTGTGTCTTCCTGTTCAATTATGGTTTTCATATTTGTATAATGGCCTTTCAGTCTCTTGATGGCTTCACTTTGATGTCTACTTTGCCAGAAATTAATATTGATACTCCTGTTTGTTTTTAATCAAAAGATCATTTTATTGGATGCTCTTACAACTCTTATAACAATCATTGTATTAAGCATATTTGTACATATGTTGGGATCATTCTTTTCTAGACATTTACTTTCTATTGAGCCCTTGGTATCAGTTCCTCTTTTTTCCCTCCTCCCCACCCCGTGACCCCTTTATAAATGATAAATTATTATTGTTTTCATATCTTACACAGACTGCTGTCTCCCTTCCCCCATGGTTTCTGTTGTTTGGTTGTTCGTCCCTCTGGAGTGTGTGTGTGTGTGTGTGTGTGTGTGTGGTTATGTGTTGATCATTGCAATTGGTTCCCCTTTCCTCCCCTCCTCTTCCCCCCTTCTCCCTACCCTTCTGGTACTGCTATTCCCATTCCTGTTCCTGGATTCAGTGTGTTGTGAGCTCTTATCTGTACCTGTGCACCTGCTCTGATTTAACTTGCAGTGAAAGGCAGTATTGGGGTCATGATAATGGGAGGTGAAGAAGCCTTAAGGAACCAGAGGAATATTGTGTGTTTCTTTGGTGCTTTAGTACATCCTGGTTGATTCATCCCTTCCCTGTGTCCCTCTGTGAGAGAATGTCCCATTGTCTACAGATGGGCTTTGGGTTGCTGCTTCGACATCCCCTCCCCACACCTCCCCCCAATTCTCAACAATATGTTTTGTTTTTGTTATTTGCTATGGGTCTTCTGATGCCTGTTCCCCAGTCCTGATGACACCTCATGATCCCAAAGGTTGATTTGATTCTTCTATGTGGGATTGTTGCTTCTCTGCTAGATGGCCGCTTGTTTAACTTCAAGCCTTTAAGACCCCAGACACTATATCTTTTGATAGCCAGGCACCATCCACTTTCTTCATCACATTTGCTTATGCACCCAGTGATTGTGCCGGGAGCGTTAGTGTCACAGAATGCCACTTTGTTTCATTTTTCTACATGTAGATATCCATTGTTTCCAGCACCACTTGTTAAATAGGTCAGGTGCCCCCACTTGATGCTTTTGGGGCCCTTGTCAAAGATCAGTTGTCTATATGCTGCTGTATTATTCTGGGATTTTTGTTCTTTTCCATTGGTTTGAGTATCTGTCATTATACCAGTACCATGCTATTTTGACCAGTGTAACACCAGCTGTGTAGTTGGTGTTAAAGTCAGGTAAAGAGAGCCCTCTAACTTTGCCCTTCTTTTTGAGGAGTTCTCTGCTAATTCTGGGTTTCTTTCCTCTCCATACGAAATTGGTGGTCATTTTTTCCAATTCTTTGAAGAAGGCTGTTGGTATTTAAATCATATACTGCTTTGGATAAGATTGACATCTTTACTATATTGACTCTTTCAATCCAAGAGCATGGGATATTCTTCCATTTGTGGAGGCCACTTTTGGTTTCCTGTAGTAGGGTCCTGTAGTTTTCCTGTATACGTTTTTTTTTGTTTTTTGTTGTTGTTGTTGTTAAATATATCCATAGATATTTCTATTTGTTCTTGGCTATTGTGAAGGATAATGCCTTTTTAATCTCCTCTTCCAGGGTCTTGTCCAATGGATATTGCAAACCAACAGACTTCTGTTTGTTGATCTTGTATTCAGCCACCCTTACATATTCTTCTATAGCTGTCAATACTCCTGTTGTGGAGCTTTTGGGATATCTAATGTCTAGAACCATGTCATTTGCAAATAGTGATAGTTTCACCTCCGCCTCTCCCAGCTGGATACCTTTAATGTCCTTCCACTCTCTTATGTTGTTAGCTAGGACCTCCAGTATGATGTTGAATAGAAGTGGGGACAAGGGGCATCCTTGTCTGGTCCTCTTTTTCATTGGGATTATTTTAATCTTTTCTCCATTGACTATGATTTTGGCTGTTGGCTTTTTATAGATAGCTTGTATTAACTTAAGGAAATTTCTTTCCTTTTGTATCTTCTTCAGAGTACTAATTAGGAGTGGGTATTGGACGTTGTCAAATGCTTTTTCTGCACCTATTGATATTATCATGTGATTCTTATACTTTTTCTTATCAATGTGGTGTATAATATTGATGGATTTTTGGGTGTTAAACCATCCTTGCATCCCTGGAATAAATCCCACCTGATCATGGTGGATGATATGTTTTATACACTTTTGTATTATATTGGTCAATACTTTGGTAAGGATTTTTGCATCTATGTTTATTAGAGATATCAGTCTGTAGTTCTCTATTCCTGTAGTATTGCCCTGTTGGAGTATCAAAGTTATACTGGCTTTTTAGAATGAATTTGGGAGTTTGCCATCCTTTTCTATGCTCTGGAATAATTTTTGGAGGATCGGTGTCAGCTCTTCTCTGAATTCCTGGTAGAATTCACCTGTGATGCCATCTGGTCTGGGATCTTTTTTTGTTGGTAGTTTCGTGATACCCATATCTATCTCTTCCTTTGCTATGGGTCTGTTGAGGTTCTTGACCTCTATCTGGGATAATCTAGGGAGAGATTGTTTTCCCAAGTCTTTGTCCATGTCTTCCACATTGTTGAATTCATTCAAATACAGACTTTCATACTACTTTGTGAGTATCCTTTTAATTCCATTTGGGTCTGTTGTATTTGCCCCTGTTTCATCCCTCATCCTGGCTATTGATGTTTGCTCCTTCCTTTCCTTGGTTAGGCTTGCCAGCAGTCAAGCAATTCTGTTGATCCTTTCAAAGAAGCAACTTTTTGCTGAATAGATTTTTTGCATTGTTCTCTTGTCTTCCTACTGGTTTAATTCTATCCCGACTTTTATGATTTCTTTCCTTTTGCTATTTTAGGGGTTGTTTTGTTGACTCTGTTCTAGTTGCTGAAGGTTTTGTGATAGTGTATCAGTCATAAATCTTTCTTCCTTTTTCATATATGCACTTATTTATATAAAGCTACCTCTGATAACTGCTTTTGTAGCATCCCATATGTTTGATACATTGTATTCTCATTCTCATTAGTTTCTAGAAGCTTGCTAAATTCCTCTCTAATTTGAACCAGTACTCAGTGTCCCAGAAGATCGTTATTCATCCTCCAATTGTTTGCTTTGTTTTTCTGTTTATCCTTTTATTGATCTCCAGCTTTATGGCATGGTGATACAAGAAGGTCATCCGAGTAATATTGATACGTTTGAATTTACTCGGGCTCAAATTTTGCCCAGCATGTGGTCTATTTTTGAAAATGAGCCCTGTGTACTTGAAAAGAATGTGATTTTTTTTGCATTTGGATGGAAAGCTCTATAAATGTCCAGTTGCCTAATTGTTTAGCTCTACAGCCTCCTTGTTGAACTTCTTTCCCAATGATCTATCTTTCTCTGATAGTGGTGTCTTTTGTTTGTTTGTTTTTTCCAGTTTCTCATTTCCCCTTTAATTATACATATTCTTCCCCAAGTAAAACCCACAATCTGCTCTTTTTTGAGGGAAGTGCCAGTCCCCACCCTCGGAACCTAAGAAGGCCAAAAACACTCCTGGCTGAAGGAGAACCCAGGCTTAGTCTTGTCAGTCTTGCAGCATCTGCAGTGCTGAAGTGTGTCCATGTGTCCGTCCACACATTCGAATCTGTGTCCCAAGGACGGAGGGAGATGACAAATTCACTTTTCATCAACTTGCTTACCTTTTCCTTTCGGGTCTGTCAGGATGACTACCCGCCAAGTGGCAATGCTGAGACCGACGACCATCTGCGTAATAGTCCCTGGACCCGGGAGGTATCCGAGCTTCATAGGGGTCCGCGCCACCCAGTACATGTAGCCCCCCCACCCCGATCAGCCCTGACCTAGTGAGCACGTGACAGCTCCAGCAGTTGGCAGTCAGCGAGCCCTGAGCCAGGGAGGTCAGCGCTTCAGCTGCAGGCAAGGGTGCCAGGCTGGCGGACCTTCTCGCGGTCCGGAGGTTCTGACTGCTGAGTGCCCATGTTCAGAAATTTGGCCCAAGTAACCAATAGTGGTGTTTTAAAGTCATCTACTATGATTGTTGAATCTATTATTTCTTTTTCTTTCTTTTTAAAAAAATCATTTTATTGGGGGCTCATACAACTTTTATCACAATCCATACATACATCAATTGTGTAAAGCACATTTGTA
>NW_022103918.1:14962652-14989738 GCF_000313985.2 Echinops telfairi
ATATTATGCACATCGATCTATTTACATATCCTCACATACAAATATATTTACCTATGTACATGCCTTTTTTTAGACCTCTATAAATGCCCTTTGCCTCCTAGTGCTTTCCTCTATTTATTTTCACTTTCTTCTTGTCCCACTATAATGTTCAGCCTTCATTTGTGTTCCAGTAATTCCTCTCGGTTACATTACCCCTGGTCATGCCCTACCAAGCTTCCTTCACCCTCCTCACCACTGATTTGGATCACTTGTTGTTCCCTTGTTCCTGGGTTTGTTGACACCACTACCTTATCCCCATCTCCCTCTCTCCTATGTTCCCCTGGAACTGTTTTCTGCTCCAGATTGTTCATCCAGTATATCTTATTTTGACAAACCTGTGGAGATAATAACACACACAAAAAAGACTGAGCAAAATCAAGCAACAAAAGCAAATAAAACAAAAACAACAACAAATCAATGACAAAACAAACAAAACAAAACACACCAACAAGAAAGAAAACTGGTATTTAGTTCAAGGACTGTTGGCCTTTAGGAATGCTTTCTGGTTGAGTCTGATGGGACTCCAAGCCCTGGCCCCAAAGTCTATTTTTGGTACTTCCTGGGGACTTCATTGCTCTGTTCCCCTTGCTGTTCTGTTGCATGCCTTAGTGTTTTGCCTCAGTGTGGTGGGATCAGATTGGGCAGAATTCCCACACTCCAGTGTTGTCCCCTGTAGGACTATGGGTCAATGAGGGATGCCGTATATCATAGTGGGGCTGGCCATGTGCTCTTCTCTGTGAATTGGCTGCTCTATGTGGGAATCTAATCCTCAAGGCTTGGTGGGTCAGGACGTGCTCTACTCTCTCTTGCTCCCCATTCATTTGCTCCCGTGTGCTTTAATCAGACATGTCCCTCTCCCTGAGCTTCAGCTTCAGTCCTGTCCTCAAGTAAATTCTTCTGGGGGGGAGGGGCGACTGTGCACGTAGTTGGGATTGGGGCTGGCCCCTCAGACCTTTCCACTGGCTCCCTACTCCATGCCAGCATTTTGCATTCACATCTTGGAACATTGGGTTGAAGTCTGGTCCCTCTTTCCCTGTGGAGATATAAACAAAACCCTTACCTTGGGTAGGTTAGTGCCCTGTGCCACTGCTACCCATTTCTTTAAATTTTTTTTCCCCTTTCCCCCTCCTTTTTAGTTGGCTACCATATGTATCCCTGGATTTGGTCTAGCCCCTGCCATACTACCTGGTCCTGACTCCAGGAATGTTTGTATGCAGTAGCTTTTTCCCTATGCCCCTTTTGCATTTTTTAAAAAAAGTTATCTCAGTAGACTCATATTTTACTTGTCCTTTATTGCTTGGCTTACTTCACTTCGCATAACTTCCTCCAGTTCTTCCCATGCAGTGATGTGCTTCATATGTTCACAATGCTTTTTAATGATGCGTAGTACTCCATTGTATGTATTTACCAGTTTTTTAATCAGTTGATGGAAATTTGGGTTGTCTCCAACTCCTTGCAATTGTGAACTGTGCCACAATGAACATTGAAGCACAGATCCCTGGCCGTGGTTTGTTTCTTGCCTCCTCTGTGTATATGCCCAGTAGAGGGATTGCTGGGTCATATGGTAGCTGGATTTCCATCTGTTTTAGATATCGCCAGATCAATTTCCATAGTGGTTGTACATACTTACAGGTGCACCAGCAGTGGATGAGATTTCCTGTCTCCCTACAGCCCCTCCAACACTTGTTGATTTCTGATTTTTTGAATTGGGCTATCTTTGAGGGTGTTAGGTGGTACCTCATTCTTGTTTTAATTTGCATTTCTCTTATGGCTAAAGATCGGGAACATTTCTTCATATGTTTGTTGGCCATTCAGATTTCTGCCCCTGTAAAACTTCTGTTCAGGTCCTTTGCCCACCTCCTCAGTGGGCAATTAGTTTTGTCCTTTTTAGAAGCTAGTAGAGTATTGTATATTTTAATAATAAAGCCTTTGTCTGATGTGTCATTGCTAAAGATATTTTCCCATTCCATAGGCTTTATTAATACTCTCTTGGTAAATTATTTCGATGTACACAGGTGTTTTATCTTCAGTATATCCCATTTGTCAATTTGTGCCTCCTCTGTGTTTATGTCCTTCCCTATTTCTGATAGTCTATAGATTCCCTGTGCCAATGTTCTCAAGTTGGTCCCAATTCCCTCATTGATGGCCCTAATAGTTTAGGGTACTTCAAGGTCTGTGATCCACCTTGAGTGTATTCTTGTACCTGGAGTGAGATAAGGGTCTTGTTTTCATTTTTCTGCAGGTAGATATACATTTTTCCCGCCACCATTTTTAAAAGAGGACATCTGCTTCCCATTGGATATTTTTTGGGCCCTTATCAAGATCAGTTGTCTGCATGCTGATGATTTTATTTCTGGGTTTTCAGTTCTTTTCTATTGGTCCGACTATCTGTCATTGTACTAATAGCATGCGTTTTTAACAACTGTGGCTGTATTATATGTGCTAAAGTCAGGTAAAGCCAGCTGTCCCACTGTGTCCTTCTTCTTGAGGAGTTCTTTGCTAATTTTGGGCTTCTTCTCTCTCCATATGAATTCGGTAATCAGTTTTTCCATTTCTTTGAAGAAAGATGAGGGTAATTGTATTGGGATTGCATTAAACTTACATAGTGCTTTGGGCAGAACTGACATCTTTACTATATTGAGTCTTCCAATATAAGACATGGTGTATTCTTCCATTTGTTGAGGTCACTCTTGCTTTCTTGTAATAGTGTTCTGAAGTTTTCCTCATATGGATGTTTTGCTCTTTTAGTTAGGCATATCCCTAGATATTTCAATTTGTGCTTGGCTATTTTGAAGGGTACCATCTTTTTGATCTCCTCTTCTGTGATCTTATCCGATGTGTATAGCAGTCTGATGGACTTCTGTTTGTTGATCTTGTATCCTGCCACTCTGCTAAACTCTATTGCTTCTAGTACTCCCCTTGTGGAGCTTTTGGGATTTTCCATGTATAAAATCATATCATCTGCAAATAACGATAGTTGCACCTCTTCCTTTCCCAGATGAATACCTTTGATGCCTTTTCTTTGCCTTACGCTGTTAGCTAAAACCTGCAGTGAGATATTATATAAGAGTGGGGACAAGGGGCATCCTTGTCTGATCCCCTTTTTCAGTGGGATTGTGTTAGTCTTTTCTTCATTGACTACCACGTTGGCTCTTGGTTTTTCATACATAGCTTGTATTGTCTTAAGAAATTTTCCTTCCATTCTATCTTCTCCAATGTCTTAAACAGGAATTGGTGTTGGATGTTGTCAAATGCTTTTTCTGCATCTATTGATATTATCATGTGGTTCTTATAGTTTTTCATGTCAATGTAGCAAATGGTACTAATGGTTTTTCTTATGTTGAACCATCCCTGCATCCCTGGTATAAATCCCACTTGGTCATGGTGAATTATTTGTTTTACATACTTTTGTATTCTATTGGCCAGTATTTTGTTAGAATTTTTGCATTGATGTTCATTAGGGATATTGATCTGTAGTTCTCGATTCTTGTGGGATCCTTGCCTGGTTTTGGTATCAGAGTTATATAAGCTTCATAGAAGGAGTTTGGGAGTTTACCACCTTTCTCTATGTTCTGGAAGAGTTTGTGTAGGATTGGTGATAATTCTTCCCTAAATGCTTGGTAGAATTCTCCCGTGAAGCCGTTTGGTCCAGGGTATTTTTTTGTTGGTAATCCTTGATAACCTTGTCTATTTCTTCTATTGCTATGGGTCTGTTGAGATTCTTGACATCCTTCGGGGATAGTCTAGGGAGGGATTGTTTTTCCAAGAATTTGTCCATGTCTTCCAAATTGTTGAATTCATTGGAGTACAATCCTTTGTAGTACTGTGTAATTATCCTTTTGATTTCATTGGGATCTGTTGTAATGTCCCCTCTTTCATCCCTCATTCTTGCTATTGAAATTTATTCCCTCCTTTCTTTGGTTATTTTTGCCAGCGGTCTGTCGATTCTGTGTTTCCTTTCAAAGAACCAACATTTAGCAGCATTAATTTTTTCATAGTTTTCTTATTTTCCCTCTCGTGAATCTCAACCCTAATTTTTATTATTTATTTCCTTTTTCTATTAGTAGGATTGTCCTGCTGACTGTTTACTAGTTGTAAAATTTGTGCCAGCTTATCAATGATGGCTCTCTCTTCCTTTTTCAGGTGTGCCTGTATTGCTATGAAACTTCCTCTGATAACTGCCTTTGCTGTGTCTCATACATTTTGGTATGTTGTGTTCTCATTCTCATTGGTTTCTAGAAATTTCCTATTTTCATCTCTGATCTGTTCCAGTACGTACTCCTTTTGCAATAGAGCTATTCATCCTCCAATTGTTTGCTTTGTTTTGTTCATCTTCTTTTTGTTGATTTCCAGCCTTATGGCACAGCGGTCAGAGCGAGAGGTCTGTATGATATCAATGTGCTTAAATTTATGTAGATTTGCCTTGTGCCCTAGCATGTGGTCTGTCTTTGAATATGAGCCATGTGGGCTTGAAAAGAATGTGAATTTTTTTGTATTTGGATGAAAAGCTCTATAAATATCTATCAGGTCAAATTGTCTAATTGTACCATTTAGATCTCTAGCTTCCTTGTTGAGTTTCTTTCCCTGTGCTCTATCTTTTTCAGAGAGTGGTATGTTGAAGTCACCCACTATAATTGTTGAGTCTATGATTTCTTTTTTCATCTTTTGGAGTGTTTGGTTGACGTATTCAACGAGTCTCTCATTCGGGCAATATATGTTTACAATGCTTAGTGGTTCTTTGTCTACCATTCCCTTGAGTATTACATAGTGTCCCTCTTATCTCTTTTTATGGTTTGCACTTTGAGGTCAATTTTATCAGAGATTAGGATTGCAACCCTTCTTTTTTTGAATTGCTGTTTGCTTGGTATGCCTTTCTCCAGGTGTTATTTCTCAGCCTATTTTTGTCTGTAGCATTGAGATGTGTCGCCTATAGACAGCAGATTGATGGGTTGTATTTTCTAAGCCAGGTTGCTATCCCCAGTCTATTAATGCCTGGGTTCAGTCCATTGATATTCAGAGTTATTATCTCCATCTGTGGACTCCGTGATGTCATCTTATACCTTTTGTGTTGCGTGTTTTCCTACCTTCTTTTCTTATTAGTGTTTTGTGCATGTGTGTGTGCATGTGTTTCATTCTTGACTTCTTTCCATCCTTAAGCCAATGCTATCTTGTCTGTTTTGTCTTTGTTGCCCTCTTGGTGAGGTTGTTTTATGTGGCGGTCTCTTATTAATGCTTGGTGGGTATTGTTTTTTGCCAATACTAGGTTGACCAGGATCTTTTGTAAGGCTGGGTTTCTTCTAATGTATTCTTTCTGTTTTTTTTGTAGGTGAAGACTCTTACTTCTCTATCTATCTTGATCGATAATTTGGTTGGGTAGAGTATTCTTGGGTTTGCATTGTTTTCCTTCAATTTTTGGAATATGTTACTCCACTCTCTCCTCTTCTTCATAGTTTCCACTGATAGGTCTGAGCATATTCTTATTTGGGAACCTTTATATGTGATTGCTTGTTTTTCCCTAGCTGCTCTCATGATTTTCTCCTTTTCCTCAAAGTTGGATAGTTTAACTATTATGTGCCTTAGTTACTTCTTCTTGAGATTCAGTGTAGCTGGTGTTCTTTCAGCCTCCTGAATGGTTGCCTGGTTTTCATTCATTAAGCTGGGGAAGTTTTCCTTCAAGAATTATCTCACTATTGTTGCAGATGTCTTCTTTGTTGTGTCTTCCTCCAGTAATCCAATTCTCATGTTGTTCCTCTTCATAGGATCAGACATAGCTCTTAGGTTTTCTTCAGCTTCTCTGATGATCTTATTAGATTTTTGTTTGTAATTGTTAAAATTTGCTTGGCTGTCCTCCAAGTCACTGGTATGGTTCTCTGCTTCCTCCACTCCTTGATTCTTGAGGTCCAGGAGTCTGCTATTGGTTTTTGTTGTCTCCTCCCTAAGCTATTGTATTTCCCTTTCATGTATGGACTTTATCTTTTCTATCATTTCATCCTTTTTCTCTACTGGTTCCCTCATATTTGGTATGACTCCAAGCAGCATTCTGAAAATTTCTTTCTGTGGCAGCTCAATGTCTGCTTCTTCTATGCATGTCATTAGTTTCAGGACATCTTCTGCCATTGCCTTTTGTTTATCATGTTTTTTCGTTCAGGTCTTTGGGGCTGATGGCTGTTTGTGTTGCATTGTTTCAGAGGATCCAGGTGCCATTTTCCAGGGAGTCGAAGAGCACTGGCTCTCTCTGGGGGATTTGTAGGAATCCTTCTTCGAACTGCCTACAGCTAATTTCACTATGGTATTAACCTACCACTTTATCCTCCTGTGGCTTCCCTCTCAGGGGAGTGCCTCAGAAGGTTGTTGGGTTGCCTGCTTTGGTGTAGAACACCGAAAATGTTGGGCAGAATTGCCTTGGACAGGTAGATCACTGCTGAGGTTGGGTAGGGGCTCCTGCAGCTGCGTAGAACATTGGAAAGTGTTGGATGAGTTGCCTTAGGCTGTGTGAGGCACTAAGGTAGGTGGGAGGAAGTTCCCTCAGTCACATGGGACAACAGAGGAAAAATAGGAGCTCCCCCAGTCACACAGGCAGGAATTCCCCCATAAGGGGTTGGGCAGAGTATCCTCTGGTGGAGCTCGGCAGGGCTTTCCCCAGCCTTGGGCTATCTTCACAGGTTGGAGCTCACCTAACTGGGTGCGGGGGTAGGCATAAATGCCCTAGGCTAAAGGGAATGTTCTAGAGGTCGGCAATGTAGTATGAGAGAACAGGAAAGAAACAAAGAGGGGTGGGCAGAAACAGAATAGCCCATTGAGACTGTGGGGGGATAGAGAGAAGAGAGGGAAATAAAAGTAACAATATAGCTGAGTCCTGATCCCTGCCCGTGGGCCTGCAAGGGTTTAATCCCTGCCCCAGGGCAGCAGCAAGCTGTTGTCCTGTTTTGATAAAGCCCCTGTGGTGGCTCCAAATGGTCCCGGCTCTGCCGAGACAACAGTGGGACTAAGGTCAAACCCTAGCTGGCCTCCACTGTGGTGAGCCTAAAGCCCCAAGCCCCTCAAAACCTTGTGGATCTGTGCCTACTTATCTTTATGATGTTCCTCCTGTGATCCAGCAGTGTTGAATTTCCCTTTTAGTAACTGTCCTGGGTTGATTTCTATGGAGTCCCTCTGGTATGTGTTACTCAGTCGCCATCTTCCCTGAAGTCCTTTGTTTCATCTTTGAAATAGTTTGAGGAACTTTGTGGGTCTCTCATTAGGTGTGTACATATTTATTATGCATACTGGTTCCTGGTTTTCGGATTATTTGAGCATTATATATTTCCCCTCCTTGTCTCTTATTATGGTTTGCATCTTTTTTGAATATTTATTGCATATTTCAATTTTGTTGGATATTTATTGCATATTTCAATTTTGTTGGATATTAGGATCGCAATTTAAAAAAAGTATTTTATTGGGGGCTCGTACAATTTTCATCACAATCCATACATAGATCCATTGTGTCAAGCACATATGTACATTTGCTGCCCTCATCATTATCAAAACATTTGCTCTCCACCTCAGCCCTTAATATCAGTTGCTCATCCCCATCCCCCAACCCTCATGAACCCTTCATAATTCACAACTTATTATAGTTCTGTCATAAGTTACACTGTCCTTCATCTCCCCCCACCCTCTTCTCTGCTGTCCCTCCCCCAGAGAAGAGGCAATACCTAGATTCTTGTAATCGGTTCACCCTTTCCACCCCACATTCCCTTCACTCTCCAGGCCATGCTCCTTTCACCACTGGTCCCTGAAGGAGTCATCTGTCCTGGATTCCCTGTGTTTCCAGTTGCTGTCTGTACCAATGTACATCCTCTGGTCTAACCATATTTGTAAGGTAGAATTGGGATCATGATAGTGAGGGGGAGGAAGCATTTAATAACTAAAGGAAAGTTATATGTTTCATTGTTGCTACCCTGCACCCTGATTGGCTCGTCTCCTCCCCTCAACCCTTCAGCAAAGGGGTGTCCAGGTGCCTACCAATGGGCTTTGAATCTCCACTCTGCACTCACCCACCTTTACAATGATATTTTTTGTTCTTTGATGCTTGATACCTGATCCCTTCAACAGCTCATGGTCATGCATGCTGTTGTGCTTCTTCCATGTGGGCTTTGTTGCTTCTGTGCTAGTTGGCCGCGTGTTTATCTTCAAGCCTTTAAGACCCCAAGATGCTATATCTTTTGATAGCCTGGCACTATCAGCTTTCTTCACCACCTTTGCTGATGCACACCTTTGTCTTCAGTTATCGTATCGGGAAGGTGGGTACCCACTGAACTGATTTTTAGTTCTTTGATGTCTGATAACTGGTCCCTTCTGCACCTTGTGGTCAGACAGGCTGGTGTGCTTCTTCCATGTTGGCTTTGATGCTTCTCAGCTAGATGGCCGCTTGTTTATCTTCAAGCCTTTAAGACCCTAGATGCTATATCATTTGATAACTGGGCACCATTAGCTCTCTTCACCACATTTGCTTTTGCACACGTTTGTCTTCAGTGATCGTGTCAGTAAAGCGGGCACCCACTGAATATTTCAATTTTTGCTTTTTTTAAAGTTGCCATTTGTTTGGTGTATTTTCCTCCAGTCTTTTATTCTTAGTCCGTTTTTGTCCGATGTGTCTCTTGCAGGCAACAGATTCATAGGTTATGTTTTCTGAGCCAGTCTGCTAGACTTTATCTTTCAATGGATGAGGCAATTGACACTTCAGAGTTATTACCATAATCTCTGCGTTCGATGCTGTTATCTCATACCTTTGTGTTTGGTGTTCCCCTATCTCCCTTCATATCAGTGTGCTGTGTTTGTGTGAGGGGCTTCAGTCATGCTGTTTTTTCTGCTGTTTTGTCTTCTTGTTGTGGGTGTTGTGGTATATTGTTGTTTCTATGTCATTTTTGAAGAACTGGGCGCCATGATTCTGGCAGACCTGAGCTCTTTCTCTCTGTGATTGGTAAGAGTGTTTTACAGGGCTGCCTGTGACCTACTGTGGTGGTGGGTTAGACTGCTATGAAGGGCGGGGGCCATGGTGACTCAGTGGTTGATGGCAATGGGGGGCCTCAGAGACTGGGGTGAGGCTGGTGACTATATTTATACCCCTGGGCTGAGTTGGGGCAGGTTTGCAGGTTGGCCTCAGGTCTGATGTGGGCTCTGGAGTTTAGGTCTGGATACCTTGTTATGTTAATGGATGCTAATGGACAGGGTTCTGCAGGCTTTCATTCAAAGTTACCCAGCCTGTGTGATCAAGAGGTGTCAATGGGATCAAGTATCAGGCATCAAAGACTGAAAACAAACAATCATATCTATGTGAATGAGGGGGGTCAGAATGGAGACCACAAGCCCATCTATAGACAATTGGATATACCATCCCAGAAGGGTCACAAGAAGGGAGGGACAAGTCAGTCAAGGTGCTGTATAGCATCGCACTGAAGAAACGCATAACATTTCTCCAATTCTTTAATGCTTCCCTTGCCCACCACTATCATGACCCCAGTTTATCTTACAAATCCAGCTAGATCAGAGTATGTACACTTTTACAGATAAGAACTCTTGACACTTGGAATCCAGGGCAGAGCAACACCTCAGGAACAGTCATGGGAGTAGTGATACCATGAGAAAGGAGGAGAATGGGGAAACAGATCGTAATGTTCGATGTACTAAACCCCCTCCCCCGCCCAGGGGGACGAATAACAGAAACGTGGATGAGGGGAAACAACAGACAGTGTAAGATATGAAAATAATAACAATTTATAATTTATCAAGGGGTCATGAGGGTGGGAGGTTTGGGAGGGAGAGAAAAAGAGGAGCTGACACTAAAGGCTCAGGTAGAAAGAAAATGTTTTAAAATTATGATGGGACTATATATATACATATACACACATATGCTTCATACAATTGATTTATGGATTTTTTTAAGACTTGTAAGAGGCCCTAATATAATTATAAAAAAAAGATTAATGACTTGAACCTAACTCCGTACCATCAAATTGATTCTGACTCATCCAATAGAACAGAATAGAACTACCCCTAGGCATCTCAGAGAGTTAAGTATTTAACTAGCTGGGAGTGCAAGTCTCATCTTTCTCATAAACATGGGGCAATTACACGCCAGCATACAGGTCACTATGAGTCAGAATGGACAGTGTTGCACAGAACGGTGATGAAAGTGAGCTATTAACCCTTTTGTAATCTATGGGATATGCCACATCCCAATATTTTTACCGTTTAGGTTTCTTGGAAAACTATTATCCCAGTTGTAGTACATGCTGCCATCTGGCAAGGACTTTTCTAACTGTGTGACTCTGAAGAAAGAGTTCTCACCACTCCAATCCTACCACAAGTCCAATTGGGACACATTTACCACATAATTATATACAACCCAAACCTAAACCCACTGCCCCTGAGTCTGATTTGAAAACCGTTATGAGAGACGACAGCCTCACTCTCCTATGGAGCAGCTGGTCAGTTTGAACCACTGACCTTACAGTTAATAAAGAAAACAAAGCACACAACTCACTGCCATCAAATTGATTCTGAGTTGCAGCAACCCTATCAGACAGGGTAGAACTGCCCTTGTTGATTTCTGAGGCTATAAATATTTCTAGGAGCAGAATGCTTCATTTGTCTCCTGGAGAGCATCTAGTAGTTTTGAACTACTGACCTTGCAGTTGAAAGTCCTGTGCATCATCCACTGCACCACTAGAGCAGTCTAAAGTCCAGATTACTTTAAATAGAAAAACAAAAACAAAAAACACTTCAACTCCTCCTTGATTTTAGCATGCTTTTCATAACTTAGGACATATGGTATCAACCAAAAAAATTAAAGCAGAAAATCATTTAAACATGAACCAGAAAATAATTCAGGCAAGAACCAAGGAAGAAACCCTGGTGGCACAATGGCGGAGTGCTTGTCTACTAACTGCAAGGTTGGTGGTTGAAGCCATCATGACTCTGTGGGAGAAAGTCTTGGTGATGTGTTCGCATGAAGATTACAGAGGAGAAAACATCATGGGGCAGATCTACTGTTAGACAGGGTCGCTATGAGGTGAAACTGACTTGATGGCACCTAGCAGCAACAAACAAGCTATTAAATCACTTCTGTGGACAGGAAAGACTTCCATTTTCATTTGATTTTATAGAGCTTCTCCTCTTAGTTACCAAGTGGGATTCAAGATATTAGACATATCAGGTCCAGATCTAAATACTCCTTGTTCTAACTTACAGAGACTGATGATGTTCTGAAGGCAGGGCCCAGAACATTGTTGCTTCATGATTGCATTTATTAGACATTTATAGGCTTATTGCACTTTTCTTTCTGATCTGGCAGCTTGTTAATGCAAAATTGTTCTATTCGCCAGTACTATTAATATGACTTAATTCTGTGCCTTAGAATGTATTGTACCTTAATATGTTTTTATATTTAGTAATTTAAATTTAAATGAAGATATATTTTTTATTAAAAAAGTAATATACAAGTTAATTTTTTAAAGTTCCAAATAGTATATAGAATTGTATAACTTGAAAAATTGTCAATAATCATACCACTTTGAGATAAAAATTACAGATAGCTAGGGTCAATAAATATCTCTGAAGCACCTACTGTTGTCAGGCTCTGGGTCAGGGCCTGCCGATAGAACAATGCCGAACAATGGACTACACATAGTTGATATCCTCAAGAAGCAACAGTTCAGACAGGGTTTCTATTGGTGATTGACACAGGAATCATTGAAGAGGTTGTTTAATAACACAGACAGCTCTATTACCCTTGAACTACTACTAAGTATTCTTGAAGAGTACATCAAATTGAGTCACTCAGCCCTAAAGTGCCAAGAACCATTTAAATATCTCTTTTTCCTACCAAATTTCTATAATTTTGCTTCAGAGGAGTCCGGAAGGCACAGTAGCTAATTTAGTACTTGGCTGCTAACCAGAAGGTCAGCATTTGACCCCACCAGTTCAGGAGAAAGATGTGGCATCTAATTCTATAAAGATTTATAGCCATTGAGACCCTGTTGCGTAGTCTACTCTAAGATATAGCATCATTTTGAATTGGAGTAGACTTGATGGCAATGGGTTTGGTTTTGGCTTGCTCTGCATGGTTTCTAGTATTCTAGAAATTTTGCAACTCTTAAATCTATGGCTGTTAAAAAGGCTGAGTGACATTGTTTTGCCTCTATGAATAAAGGGGGGGGGGTGTCAATGTTAATTAGAGTGTTTAATATCAATCTTAGTAACTAACTAAATATTTTACCTATTTACTACACTACATAGTTAACTTTAATCTCTTTAAAGATTAAATTATCCATCATTACTAGGATGTGCTTGCTTGATCAATGTTGTACTTTTACAGTACTGGCAATTAACTATATATAATAGTATACAACAGCTTGAAACTGTGCAACTTTGTATTCACATTAATTAACTTAGATATCTGTTCAACAAACATTCTTTTGCATGTATTGGATGTCAGGTACTGTGCTCGATGATGAAGAAATAATGCCATAAAATATAAACATGCTTTCTACCTTCCAGAGTTTATAGTAGAGCTGAGGACAAATAATTAAACAAGGAGCCCCATGATTTATAGCATTGGAAACCCTAGGGGGATGCTTGACTCTGTCGAGTCGCTATAAATTGGTATCAACTTGAGGGCACTGGGCTATAATGGCAAAGTGTGAGCAAAGGACAACATCCTAAGAGAATGTTTAGCAGAGGTCCCTCTTTGGGAACATCCACAAGGAATTGATTTTTAAAGAGGAGAGCTAAAGGATAGAGGGAATGAAGGGAGGGTGGGGGCTGGGGGGGCGTGGATCCAGAAGGCAGTGTGTTCTAGGCAGAGATGAAGTAGTCTGCGTGAAGGCCTGGAGGGCAGAACTTGTTTGAGGTATTTGTGAACAATGGAAACAGATTCAGAAGAGCTGGACCACAGAGTGAAGGAGATTGGGAAGGAATGAAGTTGTGACGTGGTATGACCAAGTGGGCAGATGTCAAGATTTTCATTTATCTTAAGGGAAATAGGATGTTATTTGTGGGCCTTTTGGACAGCGTAACTTAATAATGTTTCTGTTTTTGAAAAATCTGTGACTACAAGAAGAGAATGAGCTAGCACAGAATCAAAGTGGACGTGGGGGACTGTTAGAAATGTCACCATTTAGGTGAGAGAGGCTCATTGCCTCTATCAGTTGTCAGCTACCTAAGGCTCATGGGCTTAATCTGGCCTTCTCTCTGTCTGTTTGCATAATGCTTATGGCTGCTTTCTAGCTACACTGCCAGATGTGCAGTTGGGAAAGGATAATAAGGCAGGCAAAGCTTTATTTACTAGTTGGCCCCCACAAAGAAAGTTTGTAGCTGGTCCCCTACAAAGATAGTTTGCCAACTGCCCGCACTACCCAACGGTGATGGTCTCAGAGAGAAGAATGTAGAAATCAGATATGTTTAGCAGGTATGATTAACAGAACTTGATGTCTGATTGAGATGGTTGACATAGCAGGTAGTTGAAGTGATATACTTTGTGAATGATATTATGGAATTGGAATTGTGTGCCTGTGTTTTGGTGCATGTGTGTGAAAGTTCCATCTTTTTTTTTTTAATTACTTAAATCATTTTATTGGGGGCTCATACAACTCTTATCATAATCCATATATACATCCATTGCATCAAGCACATTTGTACATCTGTTACCCCCATCATGCTCAAAATATTTGCTTTCCACTTGGGCTCTTGGTATCAGCTCCTCATTTTTTTCCCTCTCTCCCCACTTCCCCCTCCCTCATGAACCCCTGATAATTTATAAATTATTATTATTGTATCATATCTTATGAAAGTTCCATCTTCGATGGCAATTTCAGAGTGCAATTTTGTTGAAAACTGGCTTTGGTGGATTCTCATGACTATTGCTATATATACTTTAACATATGAAGATATTTCCAATATTTTTTCATAATTTCAACAAGTATGAATTGTATTTGCCTAACATATTTTTAAAATGGAATGCACCCATGCACATCATGCGAGAGATCATTGATTTACTGGATATGTGCTCAGTGTGACAATCAGGTCTATCTAACACAGTTCCTATTTGATCTCAGAGGATGTGTTAGGCGGAAGGACAGCTATGGAGAGAACCTGAAGCTCTGTTCCTCTATCTCCTTCTTTGAAACCAACTGGGAGATGGTCTCCTGACTTGGGAAGAATGAACCTCTCTAAGTTGGAGATTTATGATCGATTGTTTGCAGTTGTGTGTTTTGCTTGCAGCCAGTTCATGATGGTTTTAAAGAAATATAAGTACAGCAAGAGAGGACACACTGAAAAAGCAGAGGACGGGAGATGTCGGGGAAGGGTGAGGGGAATCTAGGAAAATTTAGAAGCGTATAAGGATCTGAGAGGGGAAAAGATGCTCAAAATACAAAGACCAGGGGATAAAGAACGAAGAGTAGAGAGAAATAGGGGAACAAGTTGTGCAAAATCTTGTTGCACCAGGCGGGAATCCAGTTCTAATTGACCCCTGATCTCGTCCAAGTACTGTCCAGCCCCTGTACAGTTTGTAAGATGTGATGGAACCACAAGCCAAAGTGGTGTGGCCAGAGGCCATTGGCCTTGGGGAAGCTTCTTGCCAGTAGGGTGATGTGGGAAGACTGAGTGCCAAGCTGGCCAGACACTGGTCTCTAATGCTATGTAACGATGACTAAGTGACAGACGGATATCCACTTAACTGCTGATTCCATCTCTCCAAGGCCTGTTATCATCCTGAGACTGCTCTGTAGAAGCCAATTTTGCCAGAAAATATGTTTTAGGTTATTTGATTTTTCTTTGGTTCACAGTTACCAAACACAATCCTTACCCTCTCAGCCAATGTCAAGGTAAAAGTCTGAAATGGTGTCATTCTGGAGCTGCCCATTGACCACCCCTCAGAGATTTCAGATAGCTGTTGGAGAAACTGCCAAGAGGATGAATTGGTGTTGAAAACAAGGAAGTAATTTCTACACAGGGAACCCTCTGACATAAAAGTTGGCTCTTTCGGAGTCCATGTAGGTATATTTGTGTGTGCATCCGTGTAAATGTGTATGTGTGTGCATGTATGTACACACATATGTATATGTGTGCCACATTTCAGAGGAACTTGTCTAGCAGTTTATCTCTATGGCCAAGCCGGTGCCACACTTGTTCCAATCAGTTTGACTCCTATATTTTTGCTGGTAGGAAGGAGCTCAGTAAAACCTGAGTCACTGAGATGAGTAAGTAGAGGAGTCTAAGAGCTAGAAGAAGTCATTAGTAGCTAAGAGTCTAAACATTTAGAAATAAATCTCTTCTCATTCTTTCAGAAGAAAGAATCTCTCTTGAAAACTAAACCAAACCACTTTTGCTTAGTTATTTTTTACTTACAACCTTTTAAACATTAAAAAATTATCTTCCCTATGTAAGCACAATCAAAATCAGATGTAATATTATATGTAATCTTTAGGCAATTATAAATAATTATGAAGTAACTTGATAGTGGGTAGGAAGAATTACAGATAGAAGATACTCTGTAATGGGATCCTGAGCGGGTAATGGGTTCTCTTGAGAGCCCGCAGCCTTAGTTTCCCATCACAGTGACACACAGCTCCACTCCAGTGAGGATGGGTGTGTGTCCTTTTAAAGTAGTAATTGGTAAACGTTTTCATCCTACAGCTTCCTTTGTCCCCATGCTGAGCACTCAGTCATTTGGCATCCTTATTCTCCCTGCACCCTGATGCCTTTCCACCCAATTCTTCTTCCCTTAACGTTTGTTGAACATCTATTACATGCCCATCCTACACAGGTTCAGGGAACACAGCTATGGACCAGGTAGGCATCGCATTATGGAACTTGCTGTCCGTGTTTCCGAGATTTTGGTCACATGTTCTTAATCCTTAAAATGTCATATATAATGTCTCCTTAGGGATTACTATTCTTTTTTGTGCATAATGTTGAATAATTGAATTTACAAAATAATTGTAAGAAACAATACCCATCATAATAGTATGCTATCATAATAGTTTCCTCCCATAGTATGCTAATTTAAGTTCTCATGGAAAGTTCAATATGCCTATGAGTTACTGCTCTGTCCGGTATAAATAACCTTCTCACTAAGTGGTATGCTCTTTTATTTATTTATTTATTAATCATTTTATTGTGGGGCTCTTACAAATCTTATAACACTCCATCATTCAATTGTATCAAGCATGCTTGTACGTATGTTGCCATCAACATTTCCCAAACATTTTCTTTCTACTTGAGCCCTTGGTATCAGCTCCTCTTACCTCCACTCCCCACCTTCGTGAATTCTTGGTCAATTGTAGATTATTAATGTTGTTTTGTTTCTTACACTGTCCGTTATCTCCCTTCACCCCTATTTCTATTATTCATCCCTCTGGGGGTGGGCTATATATCCAACCTTGTGATGGGTTCCCACTCTCTCCCCACCCCACCCCCATCCCCTACCCTCATGATAGCACTACTCCCACTACTGTTCCTGAAGGTTTTATTTGTTCTGAATTCCACGTGTTGAGAGCTCTTATCTGTACCAGTGTGTGTACTTCAGTCTCACTGGATTTGTAAGGTAGAACTAGGTCATGGTAGTGGGGGGGAGGAAGCATTCAGGAATTAGAGGAATGATGTATGCTTTGTTTGTGCTATACTGCACCCTGGTTGAATTGCCCCTTCCTTGTAACCCTTCTGTGGGGGGATATTCAGTTTTCTACAGATGGGTTTTAGTTCTCTACTCCAACCCCCCTTATTTCACATTGATATAATTGTTTGTTTAAGATCTTTTGATACCTGATACCTAATCCCATTGACACCTCATGATCACACAGGCTGGTGTGCTTCTTCCATGTGGGCCTTGTTGCTTCCCTGCTAGATGGCTGCTTGTTTAACTTTAAGCCTTTAAGACCCAAGATGCTATTATCTTTTGATAGCTAGGCACCATCTGCTTTCTTCACTACATTTGCTAATGCACCCATTTTGTCTTCAGTGAATGTATTGGGAAGGTGAGTACCAAAGAGTAGCAGGTTATTAGAACAAAGTGTTCTTGTGTTAAGGGAGACCTTGAATAGAGGCCCAAAGTCCACCTGCTCTCTTAATATTTAACAGATAAATATATGTACATTGGCCTCTATCCCTTTCATTTTTAATTAACATATTTGCATATATACATGCCTATAGCTTTAACTATATAAAATAGCTTTCCCTCCTAGTTCTTTCCTCTATTTCCTTTCACCTTCCTCCTATCCCACTATCATGCTTACCTTTACTTGGCTCTCAGTAATTCCTCTAGGATACATTGCACTTGATCAAACCCCATCAGGCATTAATACACCTTCCTCGTCATCAATTTTAGATCTCTAGTTTTTCCCTTATCCTTGAGTCTGTTGACTGCCGGCTCTCCCTCCCTGGCCCTCCTCTCCCATTGCCCCCCCAGGACTGCCAGTCCCATTGTTTTCTCCTCGGGATTGTTTGTCTTGCCTATCTTATATAGATAGACATATGGTGAAACAAACAAACAAACAAACAAACAAACAAACAACTCCATAGATAGTTCTGTCTGTTGACCCTTATGAGTGTTTTCCAATTGGGTCAGATGAGGTGCCAAACCCTGTCCCCTGAGTCAGAAGTCTATTGTCAGGATTCCTCGGGGACTCAGTTACTTTGCTCCGCGTGGTATAGGAGAAAGATGTCCCAGTCTGCTTCTGTAAAACTCACAACCTTGGACACCCTAGGGACAATTCTATTCTGCCCTAGACAGTCATTCTGAGTTGGAATCAATGGGTTTGGATTTTGTTTTCAGTATCCTGTGAGATGGCTTCCTCTTAGTGAACACACTTGGAGTAGTTTCCAAAGTCCTGGGAGGATTGTCTAAGGCGTTGGGTGTGTGTTGGTGAATCTTAAGAGGTTCCAGTAATGAGGGTTGTTGCCCCCGCAGGGGTAGCTTTCCAAGAAAATCCTCCATCTTGGAGAAAGGAAAGCATAACTTTAGGGGCAACACCCTGTCTATTTAAATCATTGGAGAAGGGAAAACTGTCTCCAAGCCAGTAATTTTCCAGATGACGCCATTTTGTTGCACGGTTGCCATACCATGAGAAAGAGCATTCTTGTGGTTTCTGCCCTGGGGATCGTGTAGGAATGCTGTTTCTGGCATCTTTTCATAGTGAAGCCAGGCAAGTATGAGGAGCAGACAGACAGACCATATACAGTTTGTAGTCTTTTGGCATTTTAGAAAAATGCTTTCAACACGGCATTCAACTAGGAGTTTCCAGTGTGGGAGGTGCAGAATGGGATGCACGCGGAAGAGCAAAGGGTATAAATAGGAGCCCAGGTGAAAAGCAGTGATCTGTTATACACCAGGACTGTCGTGTGGTTGTTCTCTCATAAAAGGGCTTTTGAATCTCCAACTGTATCTCTTCCTACAGTGCGCCAATGTCTCTCCGAAATTATATTTTGGTAACTAACACCTATAACTAAATATTCAATTTGATAAAAGTTACAGTGCTATATTGGTAGACTGATATGCAATAGTAGTTTTTCAGATGGAGTTTGATTATTATGAAAACCTACCTTTTGAATTTGGGCTGAATACTATTATTGAGGAAGCCTTAACCTTGTTTTTAAAAAATTATACAGAACTCTCTTTAAAATAGAATGATTGTAATGGGTTTTAAACTTTGACAACAGTTTGCTAAGGTAACCTCTTTTTTCTCGAAGAATATTATGTTACCATACCACGTGTGAATGTGAATAGCTGCTTCCAGAAATAGTTTCACATTTTATGCGGTTTTTCCTCCTGTGAAGTGAAGACGTCCATGAAGAAGTTGAAACACTCTTACGAGCCTGTATGACACCCAGTGACAGAAATGATTCTGAGGATAACACTAATAGAATGAGAAGACATATCCCGGACATTTAAACTATCAAACGACAGAGCTGAACTGGCCTAACTTCACAACGGCATTATGAATGAACGAATGAAACCTCATAGCAGTTTATGTGCATTTGTGCCAAGTACTCTTCAAATGCAATCTCCTCCTGACAATTCAATAGCAAAAAAAGGGAAAAACTGAAGCTGTCGCCCCAAACTTGCTCTTCCTCTTCTTTCTTGCTCTGCACCCCACATTGATGTGGGTAGGTTGAGGAAATAATAAGGGTGGCCTGCAGGGGAGAGTGTGGGGAGGCCATAAGGTTTCTCTGACAGTTATTAAGAGCAGTGTTGACAGACTGGGGAGAAAGTCTGTTTGAGTCCCCAGCCAGCCTGAGGATCACCAATGGGCTCTACTTCTCTGTGCAGCAGGAGTAAAGGTAGAAAGTCTGAGAGGCTCAAGATTTTGGAAGGCCAGGGTTTAATGACTAATTAAACCATCCTAGAATATGACATTTAACTGGAAAGACCTCTCCTTTTGTTCTAGGAAGAATGGTCTCTATTAGGATTTGTAAATGAGAAAATCTAGCTAATTGATTTTTATTAAGAAGTCTCAGTGGTAAAATGGTTAAACGCTCATTTTCTGGCTCCAAAGCTGGTAGTCCAAATTCTCCACACATCCCATGGGAGAAAAGCCTTGGGGATCTGCTCCCCTCCTAATCACAGCCAAGACCGGTTCTGCTTTGTCACTGGGCTTCGTATGGCGTTGATGGTATCCGACAACAATTGGTTTTATTAGTATAATTAATAAAACTAACACGTCTTAATTGCTGGACAAGGAAGAGATCACCTGTTAAGTCATAACTTTTATTAGCTCGATGGAAGAGGATGTGTACACTAAACTCCAGGTTGTCATGTGAAAACCTTTTCTGGACTTGTATGGCGGAGTGGCTTTACACATTGGGTTGGTACCCCGGAGGTCGGCAGCTTGGAACCACCTGCTGCTCCTCCCGAGAAATACAGGGCTTTCTATTCCCCTACACAGTGTGGTCTCAGAAACTCACAGGGGCCGTTCCATCGACTGATGGCCCTACATACAGAGACACAGCTCACTGCCATCAAGTCAATGCAGACTCACAGTGATCCCCCTGTGGGTTTCTGAGACTGTAAATGCTTACCGGAGTATAAAGCCCAATCATTCTCTCACGGTGTTTTGAACTGCCTGCCATGTGGGTCGCAGCCCAATGGCTTCATAGTATAGAGAGGAAAGTGGTAAATGAAGAAATAAAGAAGTGCTGAAATACATAAGTATAGTAAAACATATGGGGTGGCGGGGGGTTGGGGGAGTTATGGAAACTTCTTAGCCATAACTAAACACTTTGGAGGAGGAGCTCTTGGGCTTGGAAGCTCAGGACCGCAGTCTTGAGAGAACTCTAGGCCAATTGGCATAGTTCACAAACAACTTTGGTGAGTAGTAACAGGTTTTAAAAGAGAACCAGTTGCCATCTAAGATACAACTATTGGACTTTCTTCATTTGGAGCAAAGCAGAGTGAAGAAAATAAAAAACAAAACAAAATTCAAGGAAACAATTAAGACCAGAGGACTAAAGGAGCATGCTAAGCCAGCTTCGATTATTCTGAGACCAAAAGAACTAGATGGTACCCAGCTATGACTTTTTAAAAACAAATTTTTATTGAGGGCTGTTACAGCTTTTGTAACAATCCATACATCAATTGTATCAAACACATTTGCACATATGTTGCCACCATTGTGTTCTAGACATTTATTTTCTATTGAGCCCTTGATATCAGGTCCTCTCCCCTTCCCCCACCGCATCCTGCTCCCAGCCAACTGACTGTTCTTATAGGGAACCATAGAAGGTCTTGAACAAAGTGGGAGGAAAACTTACCTAGTCTGATATAGACTGATGAAACCCTTGAGACTATGGCACTTAGGCATTCTTCATATCTATTATTGAAGCCCTTGCAATAATTTTGCAACCAAAAAGCAGGCAAATGAAGGAGACCCAAAGCCCATCTATAGACAATTGGACCTCCCCTTACAGAAGGGTCACAAGGAAGAAACGCACCTGTCAGGGAACATTACAGCACCGAGAAAACACACAACTTTCCTCTAGTTCTTTAATGCTCCCCTCCTCCCAATTCTACCTTACAAATCCATCTAGACCAGAGCATGTACACTGGTACAAATAAGAGCTGGAAACAGGGAATCCAGGACAGATAAACCCCTGGGGACCAATAATGAGAGTAGCGATACCAGGAGAGTAAGGGGAAGGAGGAGGGAGAAAGGGGGAACCGATCATAATAATCTAAATATAACCCCCTCCCTGGGGGACAGACAACAGAAAAGTGGGTGAAGGGAGACAGCAGTTGCTGTAAGACATGAAAAAAATAATAATTTATAAATTATCAAGGATTCATGATGGAGGGAGGGTGGGGGGGATGAGCTAACACTGAGGGCTCAAGTAGAAAATATTTTTTAAATGATGATGACAACATCTGTACAAATGTGCTTGACATAATGCATGTATGTGTGGATTGTGATAAGAGCCACAAGAGTCCCCAATAAAATGATTTTTAAAAATAAAATTACATAAACTTTGGGGAAAAAGGCCTGCCAAATGGCAGACTTATAAAGTGAACAATAATTCTTTGAAGAATGGATTTGTCAGAATAATTAACCATATGAGGTCAAAAGAGCAGTATTTGCCCTAAAACAAAGCTCAAAGGGTAGGAAAGGACAAAAAGAAAAATGAATGGAAACTGGCAAACCAAGGAGGACGAGGGAAGAGAGCTGGTATATTAAAAGCATTGTGACTTATGCCACAAAACAGAATACGTATAAATCGATGAATGGAAAACTAATTTTCTTTGTGAATTTTTACCTAGACCACACACAATTTATTCTTAAACAAGTAAAAGTATTAGGAAAGTTGAGAAAATGGGGTTTGGGCTATGGGATATTGAACAGTAATGATTAATTTTCAATATTCATGTGTTAATTAAGAAAATGACAGATGTTCTTGAAAAGTTATTAACCACTGTGGATTCCCTGGCAGTACAATGTAGTAATGTACTTGGCTCTTAACCAAAAGTCTAGGCATTCAAGGCCACCCAGAGGGCCTTGTAAGGTTTAGAGTCATTCTGCTTTGAGAACTTGCTGAGAATTTGAAATTCCAACCCAGGTATTCTTAATCGATTCTGATTTAGTATATCTAGGGGTAGAAATGCAAATTCTTTGCAGTGGGTGGGACCCGAATGAACTGGTTCAAACCTCTGGGCCCTTGGGAGAAGGATCTGGAGATCTAATTTGAAAATCAGCCAATGAAATTCTGTGTTTTGCATGGAATCCAGACTTTCTGGAATCATTTAGGCTGGAGGGATCCCTGAAATGGTTACCTTAAGGCAATCCTGAAACCCTAAACCAAAAATTTCCCCTGAGTCTTAACACCAAACAATAGTTTAGCCTAGTTGGTAAAGACTGTCTGCCTTGGGCATTGTGCCCTTTTAAGGAACTATCTATATGGGGCCAATGGACAATAGCAATGGGTAGGAAGCTTAGGGAGCAATGAGTTGATGTTCCTGGAAAAAGAACAGTGTAGAAAGGGAGAGTGAGGATGGCTGCATGACCGTGAACAACGGAATCAATGGCACCAGATTTTACCTGTAGACATTGTCTAACTGGTGCATCTTCCGCTGGGTATACATTTTACAACAACAAAAGAAAATAAATCATTTAGAAAAGAAGCTCAGCCATCAAGCACAGCAAAAAAAGAAAAGAGGAAAAAGCCTAGAGAGCCTGCTTCTCCTCGGACTCACTCGCCAGGGCTCGTGGATCACAATGAACTCTCGGGGCAAATGGCTGTGACGTGAACTCCAGGTCTGCGGTGGGAGAAGCGTCTACCAGCATCTGTGTTTCTTTATGGGAGCATAATAGAAGGCTCTTCACATGTCCCCCAGCAGAAGAAAGTTAGAAGATAATGCCTTGAAGCCATGCCATCGGTCCTGGAACTTCAGAGAGCCAGAGAGGAGAAGAGGCAGACCTATGGGACTCTGGGAATATTTTTGTCCTTCAAAAGACCTCCTGGTGTCACAAGCCATCGTCCATCCAATCTCCAGCCCACCAGACACTTTGCTTTAATCTTGTTTTAGGTGCCATTTCTTCTTCCTACTCTGCTTCACTCCTGGTGTGTCTTATAAACCCGAAAGATCAAGGTACAGCTTGTCATGGAAACCTGAGAGACAGGCAGCGGAGGGAAGAGGCAGCGTGTTTACAAGCCTGATCAGATTCCTTCCAGCCTCTGCCTGATTTCCTTTTGGGTTGGCCTGTTTCCTTTAATATCCTGGACAATATAATTATTTGTGTGGCTGGTCAGAAAGAAATGGCAGACTTCAATAAAAGTACCATTTCAATTAAAGCCATAGAAATAAGAAACTATAGCAATTACAAGTGATCTACTTGCCAGCTGTGTCGGCCTTGTGTGCTATCTCTGCTGTTGGCCATCCCAAAGGTTTTCAAGGATTAACACGAGGAGTTAGTGAGAAGATCTGTGGTCACATAGGAATTTGCTACGTAGCTTGTGGGCTTTTCTGGAACTAGGGAACTTGCTTGAGGGAAAATGCAAACCTGGAGGAGTGCCGTGTGTGGAATCATGATACCTTGACCTCAGCTACATCTGCAGTCCTGAAGTTGAACCTATGTTGGATTGGACTGCGCTTCTGATGACAGCTTGGCCAAAATATTATGAAAGAATGGAAGAAAAAGTACAACTTAATGATAGAGAATTGGCCTCTGAATCTCTGGTTCACCCCTCAAAGTGGAAAAACCAACGAGAATGGTTAATGATCTTTTTGTAGCACGCGGGAGCCTCATTGTGAAGGCATTTTTACTCACTGTCATCCTTGAGCTTGATGAGAAAATTTTAAAGTTAAAATCAGAAAAATGACCAATACTGTATGTGTTGCAGATAGTCTTTTTTCTAGATCTTGATGTGATCTTATAGCATAAAATATTTTCTCAAAACTACTAAGTAACCTTCCAGGAAAGATTCATCTCTTTTTGGGAAGGCCTTGTGCTGCACCATGTGGGTTTTGGCAATGGTAGATCAATCTATTGAGACGTAATAGTGCTGCACATTTAATAAGTCAGAGCAAGCTGAAAATGTCAGATTATGCAGACTTTTCATCAGGGCAACTTGCGAGAGTCAGAAATACTTCCCCTTGATGCCCATGTACTGATTTTTGTCTCAGGAGAGGGGTGGGTGGGTAGGCTGATTTGCTTATTTCTAAATAATTTCTAAACAATTTTGACTCACTTTCCTAATTAAACTGGGAAAGAAAACAACCATAAAACACAAACAAGGCCAACATTTTAAAATTTAGCTTTCCCAGGGACCTTTTTACAAACTGAAGAATATGCAAGGATTTAATTATAATAGACTGGGAGAAAAATCAAGCCCTCTTTCTCTTATGGTGCAATTAAGTACCTGTCAAATCCAGGCAACCCTTAATTTTCCTTGAGTGAAGGTAGTTGATAAACTTAAAAGTAATCCTTACCCTTAAGGCTTTCTTTATGAAAGCCTTATAATTAGAAATGGAGGTCCATCCAATTTAAAAAAGTCTTTTTTTCCCCTTTCTTTTTCTGAATGCATCTTTTTTTACTTGCACAAAAGCAGTAAGATTTTGTACTCTGTGTCGGGTAGGGCAACACCATTGATCAGCAGGAAAGAGTTGGCAGGTGTGGGGCTATGAACCCAAGAGCTGGTAGAGGACGCACCTCATTGGTAATTATTGTCCGTGACCTTGCTACTTCAAGGGTGGTCCATGTCCCCGCCACACCTTGGAGCTTGTTAAAAAGTAGAGTTTCAGGCCTTGTCCCAGAACCACTAAGTCAGCGCTTGTAGTTTACCCCACCCTTCCCCTGCATCATGCTCTAAGTACACATTAATGCTGAAGAAACACAGGATGATACACTTTACTAGTTTGTTGTAAAACAGACAAACTTTAGAGTAAATGACATATTGACCTATTTCTTAGGAAAGAAAAAGTTTGTAAATTAAAGAGCATTTGTTCCTCCAGAAAGAGGAACCCTGTGAGAAATGACTTTGCTTTTAGATTCTGGATTATTATTATTTTCCAATGATTTCCTGATTTGGACAAGGGCGGGAACCCTTGGGTTTATAGGACAGATCTGACTCATGGTTATTTTTCTCAAAACTCCCTGCCATTGAGTTGATTCTGACTGAAAGGATGCTATAGGACAGGGTAGAGCCGTTCCTGAGGGTTTCCTGTTGTTAACTCCTTAGGGGAGGAGCAAACGTCATCTTCTTCCCCCAGAGTGGCTGGTGGGTTCAAACAGTGGTCCTCAAACACATAACCTACTATGAGAGGTAATTCCCATGCATCTGGCTAAAAGTACTTGCGCAAGAACTATTTGTTGAAGGAACAAATAATGCATTCAGGTCACAGGTCCTTTTCTAAAATTAAAATGAAAAAGGCACTTTTCATCTGTGATGTTCCCTTTCAGGACCTTCCTGGGTACCATTATGGTGTCTATTGTTTTGTGATCATTTCTTTCTCTCTGTCTCTCCCCTGACACTGAGTTCTCTGAGCTCATCTTCGTTCTGCAGAGTCTTGCACGGGCATGGAACTTTGGGTTACTCACCAATGTTTTCTGAAGGCATGTGTGAACCAATGAGAGAAGGGCTTTTCAAAGCTAGCTTATGCTTGTTGCTGCAGAAAGCATGGAAGCTCCCCAAATCTTTAGTAACAATATGCTACATAGGACAGTTCTCCACACTCAAGATTCTGCTTTCATTACATAGAGAATTTTGTTTGAATTGGCTTATCTATGCCTCTCCTATTTTTCAAAAGGGACCAAAAAAAAAAAAAAAAGGATATAAAATTCAAGTTATTGAGCAGATGGTAAAGGAGGGAGCTCCAGCCATCCTGGTCTGTGCATCCAGCTTGGTGTTCAGCTGCCTGGCACCTGAACAAAGAGCAAAATGTAACAAGGCCAGGAAGCATCTGAGTATTGAACAAGGGAAACAGTCTCTCTTGCTTATCCAGAGAGAACTTTTGAGCAGAAATTGTGAACTCTGTCTTTCATCCCTGCCTCCACCTGGGCCAGTACCAATGGCTAGATCAGTGTTCTCAACCTTCCTTATGCCACGACCCTTTAATACAGCTCCGCATGTTGTGGTGACCCCCAACCATAAGACTATTTTAGTTGCTACTTCATAACTGTAATTTTGCTACTGTTATGAATTGGGAACCCCCTGTGAAAGGGTTGTTTGACCCCCAAAGGGGTCACGATCCACAGGTTGAGAACTGCTGGGTGAGATCCTTTGAACTCCTCAACTTCAGGCTTGGCCTTTAATTGATGCCCAGAAAGGGCCCCTATTCACAGAGCAGTATGGATTTCAGAATGGGGACACGTAAATGATCTAAAATCCCAGGGACAATGGGATTTAACAATGTTTAAAAGATAGCATTTTTTCTTGGTGTTTACAAAAGCCTGGGCACTGAGCTTACCCTTAACAGCACCCTCTTGGATAGGCAGAGAATCATGCCTTTTGCGTTTCCAGCTGAGGCTGCAGAACACCCGTGTGGAACATGGGCCTTCAGAGTTCCCGGCTTCCTTTTGCCGGGGCTTTAACTCAGGACTGGAGGCTTTAACTCAGGACTGGAGATGATCTGTCTGAGTCTCATCTCGGGGACATGAGTGGCCTTCTGCTGTGCTTCCTTGTTTCTTCTTTGGGCATCTTAGCTACTCCTCCAAAATCCATACGATGACAAGGCCTGACCTTGTCTGGGAGCTCTTCTGGTCGTGTCCTTCAGCCCAGCCCCAGAATGCCAGCACTTGGAGGATCCCAGTACCTTCGGTCTGACATGGATTTCTCCTCTATATTTTCCATCCCTATGGCCGATCACTCTTGCAAACTTTATTTTCTGTTACTTTAAAGTTTATTTCAGAATGGTTTTTAAAGTAAGAAGAACAGGTTAAAAAAAACCACGACCCCATTCCAGAATTTAAGTAGGGGGCAGCAGACAGTGACACTCAAATAAAATTATGGCAGCAGTTCAAATGTGACAAAGTAAATGTGTATTTTCGGAACACAGCTAGGACTCTTAGCAAGGCTAACAC
>NW_022103918.1:14990953-14992972 GCF_000313985.2 Echinops telfairi
TGAGTGGAGGCCCAATGTTAAAGGTAAATCTTAATGCTATTAAATTCACAAATATACTCATTGAAATACCCAATTCTAGTTGTTATCTAAAACACACATTGCAAACATACAAATATCTATTCTCTCCACGTGTCAGCACCCATTCGTATCATGGTTTGGAAATGGGAGAATAGATTCCCCTTAAGCTGCAAGTCAGCAGGTGTTTCTTTACAGTTAACTTTAGTAAAATTCATACAAAATAGTGATTAAAAATGATCTTCTTTACTTGTTAACTCACAAGGAAATGCCTTCAAAACTGCATTTTGTTAAAGTTTCTGTACTAAAATGTAGAAAAACTAAACTACACAAATACTGAAAAATTAAAAATTCCTTAATTTTTTATTCCTGGTACCATTACTACAATTTACAGGGCAACATACCTGATGTAATGAACAGAAAAAGACAAAGACAAAGCTACCACAGATAAAAGACCTCAGGAATGTACATCTAATTGACACTACATTGCTTTCATCAATAGCTGCACTTTTGCAAATGGTGGCTATGCCAGTCCTGAACAAGAAGGGTTTCCTGTTTAAGCTGCAGTGACTTTCCTGACTATGGATCATCGCTCCTTCGGTGGCAGATTTTACAGGTCCTCTGATGCATTTGGGACGACTGTCTCAGAGTACCAGCAGCTTTCCTGACAAGTCCTCGCTCTCTCTCCTGCTAAGAACTGTAGCCCTTGTCTTCTGAAATTTTAGAGCCCTCTGCTGCCATATCCACTACCAGATCCATAACCACCACCATAAGGACTGCCAGAGTTTCTTCCACCCAAACTACCCCTCCTTTGATGGGCCCATAATTTGATTGCTGTTGTCCACTGTAATTTCCAAAACCATTATAGTTCCCATCACCACCATAGTTGCCACCGCCAAAATTTCCTCCTTTATTGTAACCATCATATCCTCCACCTCCACCATAGCCACCACCTTAGTTTCCATATCCTGGTCCTCCACCACCATAGCCCATCTACTATAACCGGGACCTCTGCCATAATTGCCACCATCACCTTCAAATCCATTATCACCACCATCACCTCCTCCATAACTACCTCTGCTGCCGCCACCTCCACCACCATAGCCTCCTCTTCCACCAAAGTTCCCTCCACCACCTCCAGTTTCCTCCACGACCCGTAAAGTTGCCAGGTCCACCTCCACGGCCTCTCTGTGGTCCAGCAGATGGCATCTCTTGTTTCGAAAGGGCCCTTTTCACTTCACAGTTAGGCCCATTGATAGTGTGGTCTTTCTGAACAACAATTTTATCAACTGTATCTCAATCATCAAAAGTTACAAAGGCAAATCCTCTCTTTCCCCACTCTGCCTGTCCTCCATGACTTCTGTGCTTTCACGCTTGCCACACTTTTCAAAGTAGTCTCTCAAGTTATATTCTTCTGTGTCTTCTTTTAGACCACCAACAAAAATTTTCTTCACTGTTAAATGGGCGCCAGACTTAATAGAATCCTCTCTTGAAACAGCTCTCTTTGGTTCCGCTACACGCCCATCAACCTTGTGTGGCCGTGCACACATTGCTGCATCCCCCTCTTCAACACAGGAGGAAGTCACAAAACCAAAGCCCCTGGAACGTTTTGTTTGGGAGTCTCTCATCACCACACCCTCTGTGAGTGTGCCCCATTTCTCAAAATGTTCTCTTCAACTATCGTCTGTGGTCTCAAAGCTCAGGCCACAATAAACAGTTTTTGCAATTGCTCAGGCTCCTTTGGATCATGACCCTCCCCCGGGTGGCAGCAGCGGCCGGAGTCAGGCTGGGGGCGACCGGGCGGTGGTTTTACCTTCATTTTGAGACCGGACTCGCCTCTTCCAACCCGAGTTCAAAATCTATTGCACACTTTTCCACTTTGGTCTTTGATCCTGACCATTTTCCTAAAACAACATTGGTATTAGGTGCCCTGGGAGTGTACAGGTTAAGCACCTGCCTGCTGACCAATAGGTTGGTGCCTCAAACTTACCAGTCACTCCATGG
>NW_022103918.1:14994066-14999246 GCF_000313985.2 Echinops telfairi
ATTACTCGATCTTAACTGCAAAGCCATTGAGAATTCTGGCCAGGTGAAGCTGACATAAAGCCAACAAATAGATAACAAGGGGTTTAAGTATCTACAAATGTTCTTTTAAGTTTCTCCTCTCAGGTTATAAGTCTTGTTCCTGCTTATCTTATCTTGAAGACACGAGTGGTTCATCAATAACTACAAAAAATGATAGAACCATTCCTGACCCTTTCTTGTGCTGAGCACAATGTCATGTCATATTTAATTCTAATGATTTAACTTGGGTTCTCTGGGTGAAGACCCTGAGACAAGCTACAATATTAAGGACGTATTTCCTTGGGAGTCAACATCTATGAGCAGAAGGGGATGAAAGCAGAATTTGGTAGAAGGATTTGGAAAAGTATCTGATGCAGGTCTGACACCCTCAGTCTAGTGGGGAGCACTGGAATGAAAATGACTATGAATAATAGTAAGTGGTTCAAGTCCTCCGTGCCTTCTACAAACAAGGTTTTATCAGCAGCTAATTGCAGGTTATTAATGAGCCTTATTCCAGTCCTGATGCTGCCTTCTTTTACATGTAGCCCGATTTCCCAGGTGATTAGTTCAATATACAGATTGAATCAGTATGGTGATAAGATACAGCCTTGGTGTACCCCTTTCTTGATTTAAACCATACAGTATCCCCTTGCTCTGTTCGAGTGACTGCCTGTTGGTCTATGTATAAGTTCTACGTGACCACAGTTAAGTGTTTTGGAATTCCCATTCATTCCAATGTTATCCATACTTTGTTATGCGTAAGATCCACAGAAGTGGATGTCTTTTCATAGTCAATAAAACACAGATAAACATTTTTCTAGCATTTCCTACTTTCAGTCAAGAACCGTCTCATATCAGCAATTATAATCCTTGTTCATGTCCTCTTCTGAATCCCACTTGAATTTCTGGTAGTTCCCTGTTTATAAACTGCTGTAATGTTGTGTTTTTTTTTTTTAATTACTGAAAGTGAAGAGGACTTAAAGCATTTACTGATGTCGATCAAAGACTGCAGTCTTCAGTGTGGCGTATACGTCAACGTATAGAAAACAAAAATCCTCACAACTGGCCCAATCAGCAACAACGTGATAGATGGGGAAGATATTGAAGTTTCCAAAAATTTCATTATACTTGGATCCACAATCAACACCAATGGAAGCAGCAGTCAGGAAATCAAACAATGTATTATATTGGGCAAGTCTACTGCCTAAGATTTCTTTAAAGTGTTATATTACTTGGCAGGTGAAGTTGCGTCTAACTCCAGCTATGGAGTTTTCAACTGCCTCTGGTGAATGGAGAAGCTGCACGATGAAAAAGGAAGACAATGAAGGAATGCCTTTGAAGGACAGTGTTGGCAAAGACTATACCAGGGACTGCCCAAAGAACAAACACTTCTGTGTTGGAAAAAGTCCAGCGAGAATGCACACATTATACTAGGTCAAACACAGGGTCCGTGGAGCAGAGGCATAGCCTCAATGGGACTGACGCAGTAGCTACAACCATGTCTTCCACAAAAGAAGGATCCTGAGGATTAAATACCATAGTGGGCAATGTTTGAGTCTGCTGAATCCAGAGTTGCTATGAATTGGGACTGACTCTTGGGCTCCTAACAACAACAACAACAACAACAACCAAACGTTGGACCAAACTGGCTGAGATTTTATGACCCTGCTTCAATTAGGCATCGAGGTGGGTTGCCCTTGACAGGGTGTGACTGCACCTGGAATTGAGAAAATCCTTTGAAAGCTGAAAGCTAGCTGCTGACAGTACTTTTAGCATCAGGCAAAGATGCCTGCCTTGAAGGATGACCTTGATGGGGTATCTCTGATTTCCCTACCCGGAAAGTACCTGGGACCATATTGTCTGGTAACAAATATCTATGGTGGGGGTTGGCACGTGGATAAAGTTGAGACCAAACAATTTGAGGAATATCTTTTAATCTTCTAGAATAGTGATCATGTCAGAGAAATTCCCCACCAGAGATGAGCAACAAAGATTAGAACTTGAATTAGTAGAGTGTCAGAATGGAGACACTGTTCGAGAAGGATACAAAGGGTCAGTTGCACATGGCAATGAGACTCTTGAACTGATACAGACTAGTGTGCCCCTTCACGTCACCCGACCTCCACTCTCCCATCACTCCACGCCAGATTTGGGGAAATTCAACCTTTGCAGAGTTCTTATATTTGAGACCAGGAACATTTATTAAAAATTGTTTTTTAAATCAAGAAGTATCTCTAAACCTACATTTGGTCAAATACTTCAGTAAGTGCCAGAATGCCAGCCGTGAAAAGTCATGAACATTAGAGGTTGGCTGTAAAAATTGTGCAGACAGGAGTTATTTATCATCCACCTCTTTCAGAAATTAGCCCAATATAACTCATGTGGAATTTTTGCATCTCAATTGATCTGCCAGGATGATTTAGTGGCAAAATGTACTCTGAAAGATGTTGACCAGTTAAATGGAATTTTTAGCATTATTGATTGTAAAACTGAGACATAGCTGGCAACAATGATGATTTGGGTATAAAGGATTAACATTTTTTTTGTCATTGAGAAACAATCCTGACAAAATTAAAAATCCTCCCCTCTTTTCCTTCCCCACAGATTTAATATGAGGATGCACAAAGGATAGTTAAAAACCAGCCAGTAATAAAAATGAAGTCTCTTACCTTCTCGTCTTGATTCTGATTCCACATTCTATAAGTAGTCATTCTTAATATTTTTGGGGTATATCCTTTTAGAACTACTCAAATAAAATGTAGAATGTGGAGCATTTTCTTTGAGGACTATCTTATGTCAATGTACATCATCATTTGGGATAGTGCTACACGCACTGATCTGCAACTCACTTGATTTAATTATTATGTAACTTAAACATCTCTATCAAAATATGCATACTTAAAAGTTTAAAGGTACAAAATACTTTATTGTGTAGAGAAAGCATGCTAAGGCTGCTATGAGTCAGAATAGATTCAGTGACAATGAGTTTTGTTGCTGGAAAACATTTATGTTTCTCTCTTAAAAAACAAACAAAACAGCAACAGAAAACCCAAAAATTTCTTTTGTGATTTGATTGAAGGTTTCCAGAACATGTCAACTTTCCACTCACCGGGCCATACACATTTTGTTTCACGCCATTGATTGCAACTCCTTCACATAACTGTACTCATTCACGTCTCAGATTTCCCATTTCCATTGTTCCTATTTCCTATCTCTTCCTTCTGAATGTTGTTCTTAGACAAAGCTGACATTCTGGTCTCAAATGATTGATTAATCTATGTAATAATATCCTTAGTGTTATCACTTACTTTATAAGTCTGTCTGATGTGTGCCTGAAAGTTGAGCCATGGTGATGAGTTTGTTTCCTGAAGGAGAATTAAGGGCCATAGTCTCTGAGATTTGTATTGAACTAGAGAGCCTGGTCCTTTTTATAATATTGAGTTGATGCCACATGTTTCTCCAACTTCTTCCAGGACTTTCCAATGTGACTCCTATCAGAGCACTTCTTTTGGGCTCAGGGTCCAGATGGCTGAAGTCCACATGGTCCACTACCATCTTTGGCTCAAACGCTTGCAGGCTTTTTTGAGTTTCCTAATTCTTCTTTCTTCTGGACAGGGAGAGACAAATGTTGCACCTTACATGGCCACCTACAAGCTTTTAAGTATCCCCTTGGAGATGGTTGTTTTTACAGTTATTGCAGGATTGTATGTGTCACAATATTTACCTCGCTGCTCTTCACTCCTGTGGTCCTGCCAGTGAGGTCCGTTGCCTTGCTCGTTTTGTGATGACTTCCTCTTAGTATATTTCGCCTCCCCCGTCACCCAAGTTGATATGTAGCTACCTGTTCTTTTGCTCTCGGATTCACCTTCCCTTTCCCTCCCACTTCTGAGAACCTTCAAAGAATGTTTTTTTTAAAAACATGAACACTTTTTTGGAAATTTTTTTTTATAATAGTGGTGTCATACAATGTTTGTACTTTTATGATGGACTATTTCACTCAGAATAATGTCTTCCAGCTTCACTCATGCTATGAGATGTTTTGCAGACTCATAATTATTAGTTAACATGGGCCAGTACTTTGTGGACACACCTGGTTTATCCATTCATCCATTGATGACCATTAAGTTATTTCCATATTTTGTTATTATGAATAATGCTGTGCTGAACATGGATATGCATGTATCTACTCATGTGACACCTCTTCTGTGTCTTCCTCTGGGACATATAACTAGGCGTTGGATTGCTGGATCATGTAGTAGCTCTGTTTCTAGGGCACTTTTAAGGAAGTGCTATACTATCTTCCATAACTGTTGTAATATTTTACTTTCCTACCAGCAACATATAAGAGTCCCAATATTCCCATGTGATAATTAAAGCTTTGTGTCAACTTGGCTGGGTCAGGATCCTCAGTGCTTTTAAGACCTAGTATCCCTCATGGTATTTCCTTGGGTGTATAACCTTCTAATATAAGTGGACACTGTGGAAAAGCTTGCTTGTTTGCTTTTGCTGGGTCTAGATCCTATATCAGACTAATCATCTAACCTCTGATTCCTTGAGCTTGAGCCAGTGGCCTGCTGTATTGCTTACTGATACTGGGAGTTGTCAGCAGCCTTCCGTCTTACCTCCTAACCTTGGATTCACTCACCTAAGAAGCTAGATGCTTACTGACTGACCTCCCAATTTGAGGTTCATTCGCCCCTGTAGCTATGAGTCAGGAGAAACCTCCAGCCTGACATATGACCCTGACTTGGAACTTTCCTGCCTCTACAATTGTTTAACCTAAGCCCTTGACCTCACCATCATTTGTTATTTTTTTTGGTTTAAATTTTAAAATTTTATTAGTACCATTATTGTTAGGGTTAGTAGTATCTCATTATAGTTTTGATTTGCATCTCCCTACTGGCATCCAATAATAGTTGCAGTAGAACATGGACAGGTTGCTGCCAGAGGTTCAGTTTGGATTCAGAAGAGGATGTGAAACAAGGAATAACATTGCTGGTGTCAGATAGATCTTGGCTGAAAGCAGAGAATATTAGAAAGATGTTTACTTGTGTTATATTGACTGTATTAGTCTAGGTACTTTGGAGAAACAAATCCACAGCAACTCATGTATAAGAGAGAGTTTTATGTAAAGAAAATGTGCATCACGAAAACATCCCAAC
>NW_022103918.1:14999540-15001549 GCF_000313985.2 Echinops telfairi
AAAGGCGAGGCTCACCACCCATTTATCCCTCCGCCTTTCAATTAGCCCCACATGTGATTATCGGCCAGGCTGGCACAATTAACTAACTCATTGACTATGCCAAGTCATTTTACTGTGTAGATTATATAAAAAACTAGGTTAAACTTAAAAAGAATGCAAATTACAGAACACTTCATTGTGCTCATACATGATTTGCACATGGATCAAGAAGCAATTGTGTGAACGGAACAAAAGCATAATGCATGGTTTAAAGGAAAAGTGTCTGCTGGGGTTGTATTCTCCCACCATACTGATTCAATCTGTATGATGAAAAAATCATCAGAGAAGCTTGATTATATGAAGAGGAACATGGCACCAGGATTGGAAGAAGGTTTATTATCACCTGAAATATGCAGATGACACAATCTTGCTTGCTGCAAGTGACAAGGACTTGAAACATTTGCTGATGAAGAACAAGGATTACAGACTTCAATATGAATTATAATTCAATGTAAAGAAAACGAAAATGCTCTGAAATGGACCAAATAAGTACCAAGCCAAAAACCAAACTCACTCCCAACAAGTTGATGCCAACTCATAGCGATTCTCCAGGTACATCATAATAAATGGAGAAAAGATTGAAGCTGTCAAGGATTTCATCTTGCTTGGCTCCACAATCAATGCTCATGGAAGCAGCAGTCAAGAGATCAAACGACACATTGCATTGGGTAAACCGGCTGTGGAAGAACTCCTTAAAGTATTGAAAATTGAAGATGTTATTTTGAAGATTAAGTTGCATCTCATTCAAGCCATGGTTTTTCAATCAACTCATATGCACATGAAAGTTGGACATTGAATAAGGAAGCTCAAAGAAGAATTACTGCATTTGTGTTATGGTGCTGGTGAAGACTACTGAAAATGCCATGCATTACCAAAAGAACAACCAGAACGCTCCTGTAGAGGAAAGAATGGGGAGACTTGGTCTCACTTACTTTGGACATGTTCTCAGGAGAGACCAGACCCTGGAGAAGGACATTGTGCTTGATTAAGTAGAGAGGCAGCAAAGAGAGGAAGGCCCTTGATGAGCTGCATTGACAGAGTTTCTGCAAAACTGGCTCAAACATAGAGCCATTGTGAGGATGGCACAGGACAGAGTGGGGCTTCCATCTGTTGTACCCAGGGCTGCTAGAAGGTGGAACCGATTGGATGGCCTCAAACAATAACAACAACAACAATGGCTAATCATCTTTTTTCCCCCATGAGTTTGTTGGTTGCCTGAATGTCTTTTTAAGTGAAGTATCTGTTCATGTCCTTTGCTCATTTTTAAGTTGGATTGTTGGTCGTTTTTTTAAAAAATGATGCATTAAAATTGTAGAAGTTAATCTTTGTCAGATATGTCATTGCCCAAACATTTTTCTTAGTGTATCGATTCTTCTTTTTACTCTTGGAAAGATCTTTGATGCACATAAATGTTTAACTTTTAAGAGGTCCTAGTTGTTTAGTTTATCTTCGACAATTTGTTTAGGTATGCTTAATCAAATATTTATGACATAAATTAGGGCCCCTATATTTGCTTGCATTTTTTCTTTGGTGATTTTTATAGTTTTAGGCTTTACATGTAGGGCTCTGATCCATAGTTTTAAAATTTTAACTTTTTATTGTGATTTGAAAGAAGGTTTACCAAGGAGATGATCAGTTTTACCCTAACCAATTTGTGCACCTTGTTCCCCTCCTCCATTTCATTCTCTCAGTCACCATCCTTAGCCCACTTCCTTCCAGTGTTTGTTTCTCCCCCTCCTCCTTTCTAAACTTCCTGTCCTTAGTTAAGTGCTGCCGTGTAAAGTCTTAGATGGTGGATTATTCTCAGACAGGGGTACTTTCAATTTCAAACCTAAAAAGTGACTCAGAGCCATAATCTTGGGGTCCCACCAATGTCTATCCAACTAATCAGCCAGGCCTCTTTATGATTTTGTGTTGTGTTCTGCATTTTTCTCCCACTCTATCCAGGACTTTCTAATGTGACCTTTTCC
>NW_022103918.1:15002029-15011792 GCF_000313985.2 Echinops telfairi
GGCAGCACTGGGTTGGGATGTTTTCTTGATGTGCACTTAACTTTTATATAAAACTCTCTTATACATGAGTTTCTGTGGATTTGTTTCTCTAAAGTAACCAGACTAACACAATAATCCTTCTCTCCTCTGAATGGAGAGAAAGCAATATTTGCGCTGGAGATGGCTGTTCACAAGCTTTTAAGACACAGTGACTATTCACCAAAGTAGGATGTAGAACACTGTCTTTGTACACTGTGTTATATCAATGGACTTACTGTTCCCCACGACTATGATACTGATCTCATAGGCCTAGTGACTCATTCCCTCAAGGTGTTTATTATGTTTCTTTGATCCACTTTCCCAGTGTTTAAAAATGGTGTGATATGGAGCCTGTTTTATTATCTGCCAATGAATATCTCATTTTGCCGGCTGCTGTTGTTGTGAGGTACCATCAGGCCAACTCCGACTCATAGTGAGGCTAAGTACAACCGAGCAAAACACTGCTTGATCCCACACCAGCCTCACACTTCCTTGGTATGAACGTATTTCTGCTCCCATTGTATCACTCCATCTAATTGAAAATCTTCCTCTTTTCATGACCCTCTACATTAAAGGGACTACCACTTCCCTTTTTAAAGGATTTCAGCCCTTTGTTGAATACAAACTGTCCACATATGGATAGACTGACTCCTCAATCTTGTTCATTGCTCTGTATATCTGTTTTGTCGGCACTGGGCTGCTTTGACTAACACAGTTGTAGAGTCGTTTTATTTTTAATCATTTTACTTGGGGCTCATACAACTCTTATCACAATCCATACAACCATTTATTGTGTCAAACACATTTGTACATTTCTTGCCATGTAAAGTACGTTTTGATATCAGTTCTAGTGATTTAGAATCATGTCATTTGCAGATAATTGTAGTTTGTCCTTCTTATTTTACTTTAAAACTATATTGACTTATTTTTTTAATTAAAAAATTTTTAATATTGACTTATTAAATAATGTTTAATACTAATTATGTGAAAAAAGCACTGTTGCCTTATATTTTTACTTGAAAAATACTTACAAAAACATAATTCTGGTTCTTAATTTGAAATATACACTCACATATGTAAAGCATTCTATTATAAAAAAAAATTAAGTTTATGCATGAACATCCTATGAAATTTAGAAAAACAAAAGGGTAAATAGTGAAATATAGTTGTGTTGTCCTTGGGTGACACTGAGTCATTTCAACCCCATGCAAAGCAGCAGAGCAAAGCATTTCCCAGGCTTGCGCCATCTTCACAGTTGTGCCTCTGCCTCAGCCCACCGAGGCAGCCACTGTATCTTCATCTCTTTGAGTGCCTACCTCTTTCCCTGCCCCTCTACTTACCGAGTCTAATGTCCTTCTCCAGGGACTCATAGCTCCTGGAAACATGTCCAAAGCATGTCAGATGAAGTCTGGCCATCTTTGCCTTCAAGGAATACTCTTGCCATACTTCTTCCAAAGTAAATGATTAAATCCTTAGGGGGAAAGGAGTTGTTCTAGGGAAGGAGGAATTGTTCCCAGGTACAGTGATTCTATATAGCCTCTTTGTATGCATTCTATATAGTAGATTATTTATTTATTTACATTTACATGATTTTAAAAATTGTGTATTTGGTGGTGGTGATGGGGCTACCTTTGAGAACATCAACTCTGCATTCAACACTACAAACCACTATTCATCCATCCCAGTATTCCACCACTCCCCTGATCCCCTGAATTCTCTTCTCCCTCTTGTGGACTAGGTGTGTTTTCTTATGAAGCTATGATGTTTGGTAATGTACCATCTTGTATTTGATTTAATATTTTACACCATCTGCTGTCTTCCTTCAACCCATGTTAATTGTCTAGATTTCATATGCATATGAAGTGATTGAAAATATCATAATTTGGGTCAGATGCCTCTTAGTCTTCAAAGTGATACCTTTGCTTTTTCTTTTTTTTAACACATTAAAGATTTTTTGGAGCAGATTTGCCCAATGTGTCTTTTAATATCTAGACTGTTGCTTCCATGGATATTGATTATGGACTCAAGGGAAATAGAACTCTTGACAATGTCCATCTTTTCTCCGTTTATTGTGATGTTGCTTATTGGCCCAGTTTTGAGGATTTTTGTTTTTCTTTATATTGAGTTGTAATTTACACTAAAGTCTGTATTCTTCAGTAAGTGCTTTAAGTTCTCTTCCCTTTCTGCAAGCCAGGTTGGTGTCATCTGCATATAGCTCATTGGTAGTAAGTGCCTCCATCCAATCCCGATGCTGTGTTCTTCTTACAGTCCGTGTTCCCAGATAATTTGCTCAGCGTACAGACTGAATCATATGATGAAGGGATACAATCATGATTCACACCTTTCTCGGTTTTAAAGTATGTAAACTTTTCTCTGTTTGAATGACTGCCTCTTGTCCTGTGTACTTAATTATGAGCACAATCAAGTGTTGTGGAATTCCCATTCATCTTACAGTGTTACCCATAATTTGTAATTATCCATCAATCTGAGTATCTTTGCATAATCAATAAAAAACAGGTAAACATCTTTCTGGCCTAATATCCACCTGAAACCAGTGATATCTCTTATTCCATGGCCTCTTCTAAATCCAGCTTGATTTCTGATAGTTCCCTGTCAATGTACTGCTGCAACCATTTTTTAATTATCATTAGCACATTTTTATTTTTGTGTGATAATAATAATATTCAGTGACTGCTGCATTATATTGAGTCATCCTTTCTTTGGAATGAACGTGAATACAGAGTTCTTCCCATCAGTCAGTGCAGTGTAGTGAATTAGTTCTCAATCTACTTAATTTTTGCTATTTCCACCAAATGATTTTTCCTGATGGGTCTGGGTGAAAAGGTGGAGAAAGATACTGATTGGGTTATGATTCAGGTGTGAGTTATTGAGCCATCTCAGAAGTGGGAAACAGGGAACTCACTACCAGAGGAGTCAGGAGTGGAGCATGTCTTTTGAAGCTGGAGCGTGCAGCGGGAGACAGAGCAGTTGGCCAAGTAACTGTCTTCTGTATTTCTTGACAGAGAAGAGTGCACTTCCAACATTGCATTTGTTTGTTGACGTATTTCCACGGACATTCCATCAATTCCTGAAGCATTGTTGGACTTCGTTGTCCAGTACCATCAGCTCCTGCGCCTATGCTATCTCTTGAAATGGCTGAAACATTCTTTCTGATTCAGTGACTCTTTGTATTCATTCTGTTTTCTTTTTATGCTGCCTACGTCCTGAAGTACTTTGCCCGTAGAATCCTTCAGAATTTCAACTCAGGGCTTGAATTTTTTCTTCAGCTTGTGAAATACCATGGATCCTCTTCCTTTCTGGTTTCTAACTCTAGGTCTCTGCATATTTTAATCTAATACCTTGTCTTCTCAAATTTTAAAATCTTAGATTTAGCTCTTTAATGTATGCCATCATTTCTTCCTTTTGCCTTAGCTTCGCTGCTTAAGAGCAAGTTCCAGAATCTCTTCTGACATCCATTTCAGTCTTTTCTTTCTTTCTTTTTTAAAAATCATTTTATTGGGACTCATACAACTCTTATCACAATCCATACATACATCAATTGTGTAAAGCACACTTATACATTTGTTGCCCTCATCATTCTCAAATTCACTTTCCGCTTGGGTTCCTGGAATTAGCTCATTTTCCTTTTTCCCCTCCCCCTCCTTCCCCGCTCCCCCCTCTCTCATGAACCCTTTATAATTTATAAATTATCATTTTATCTTACCTTACACTGCCCGGTGTCTCCCTTCACCCACCCTTCTGTTGCCCATCCCCAGAGAAGTGGTTATATATAGATCCTTGTGATCTATTCCCCCTTTCTACTCCCCCTTCCCTCCCGGTATCGCCACTGTCACAGCTGGTCCTGAGGGGTTCATCTGTGTTAGATTCCCTGTGTTTCCAGTTCCCATCTGTACTGCTGAGCATCCTCTGGTATAACCAGGTTTGCAAGGTAGAATTGGGATCATGATAGTTGGGGGAGGAAACATTTAAAAACTAGAGGAAGGTTGTGAGTTTCATTATTGCTACACTGAACCCTGAGTGACTCATCTCCTCCCCAGTACCCCTCTGCAAGGGATGTCCAGTTGTCTTCAGATGGGCATTGGGTCCCTATCACATGCTACCCTCATTCACGATAATATGATCCCCTCCCACGCCCCCCCCCCAACCTTTGGTGCTTGAAACCTGGTCCCCTTGGCCCTTCATGATCACACATGTTGGTGTGCTGCTTCCATGTGGGCTTTGTTGCTTCTGGGCTAGATGGCCGCTGTTTACTTTCAAGCCTTTAAGTCCTCAGATGCTATAGGTCTCGATAGCTGGGCACCATCAGCCTTCTTCACCACACTTACTTATGCACACATTCATCTTCAGCATTTATGTGGGGAAGGTCGGAAGCAACAAAGCCCACTGAGAAGAAGCACACAAGCCTGTGTGAATACGAGGTGTTGAAGGGACCAGGTAGCAGAAACCAAAGTCTTTTCTTTTTTTTTTAAGTGACCTTTTGCTTTCTTCATGTATAATATTCTTTTTAACAAGTTTATTGACAGATCATATAATTCAATGTTTTAATCATATTAAAAAGAGTTGGGCAATCATCATCACAATAGATTTTTAGAACATTTTTTTTCTTTTTCGTACTCATGGCTATTAGCTCCCCATTTTCCCCATCCTCCCCTGCCATAAACCTATGAAACTATCAATTTGGCTACTATGTCTGTATATTTAGCTACCTTGGATTTCATTAACAGAAAAACACAAAAAGCAACAAAAACAGAAAACCCAACAGCAATAATGAACTAAAAAAGAAAAACCACAATAGAAAAGAAAACAGAAAATGTCAAACATTAGAACAAATTTAAAGTGGATCAAAAGGGTAGACAAATGATAAGGTGTTAATTTAATCTAGATATATCTGAACTAACACAAGGTTTACAGACATATTTTATATACCCATCTCTATGAACACTCATCAAATTGACATGTAAATGACACTGCAAATTTTCTCTTAAAATAATGTATTTTAGTTTAAAACAACAATTATACACTATTAATTTATAAATGAAACTATGTGATCCTATATGGTCATATACAATTTATAATATTTAACACTATACAATACTTGAGATATTGGGTTCAAAGTATTTTGAGGGTTGTGTGAGTTGGTCTTTATGACAATCTCTGTATTGTTTATCTTTATATTTGGTGTTTACTTAAAAAAAATCATTTTATTGGGGGCTCTTATAGCTCTCATAAGATTCCATACATCAATTGTATCAAGTATTTGTACATATGTTGCCATCATCATTTTCTAAACATTTACTTTCTATTTGAGGCCTTGGGACTGTAACTCTTTTAATTTATTATTTTATTTTTTTTACTTTCTAAGAACTTTTTGACTAGGTTTATATTTATTACCAAAGCCATGATTTCATGAATGAATCCGATTTACTAGGATTAGTATTCAATATATATTTGAGTCAAATTGATGAGTATCTGTAGAGATAGGTATATGGTACAGAGAATTTTGAGATTTGAAGGCTCAGAAGAAAATTAATTTGAACATATATTTGTCTCATTAAATGGATAAAAGTCAGCATACATGATAGGAGGAAATGTAAATGATTTCTGTAACTTTCATCGAGGAAATCTAAATGTGTCAAAATGAAGTGTTCTGTCAGCCTAGGGTTAGCCCACTTTGCAATGCTTTTTGTCTGATAGCAAAGCTATTCACATCCCTGGTCAATCAATGGTCAGAGGGGATTCCCCAGAGGCTTAATCCATATCGGGACCCTGCAAATGAATCTTGAGCTTCCACTGATATCTATAGTCTTCTGCATACTGTGTGCTCAGAATTTGGGCTCTAATACTATTTTTTCCTCTGGTATTGGATTTAATTATTTGAAATTATTGGATCACATAAGCTGGTGTGCTTCTTATAAGTGGCTTTAGCTGACACCTCCCTTAGATGGCTGCTTAAAGACAAGCCTTCAAGAGTAGATGCTACTCTTTCTAATAGTTGGGCACCATCTGATTTCTTTGCTATAGCACTCATAGCTTCAATGATTTCTTCTTGAGAGCAAGTACACGTATGATATTCTTGATGCCATCCCACAGCTTATGTGATTTTTGTTATTAATATTCAGTGCATCAAATTTGCCATTGAAATGGCCTCTAAGTGCAGAGAGGGTATAGTTAGGCTCCTCCTTGGACACATGGACTTGTTTTCTTTTTCTTCGGCTTCAACCTGAACTTGCATATGAGCAATTGATGGTGCATTCTGCAATTAGTCCTGGCCTTATTTTGATGATATTGAGCTTCTCTGTCATGTTTTTCCACTGATATAGTTGATCTAATTCCATCTACTGAGACCTTCATACATCATGAATGAAGTAAAATAGTACAGCCACAAAATCATAGAAATATTTATTAAGCAAAAAAAATCAAAGTATGAAGCTATTGCTTCTCAACATAGCCTCCATGTAGGTCTACATACTTCTAAAGGTAGTATTTCTCTTTAAACCTTTTCTGAAGAATTCTGTGCTTTTAAATTCATATCACATCAAAATGGCAGTTTAGGCATCCCCAAGGGAAAGGATAGTTAAAATCATGTTCCTTTAAATTGGTTTTTGGAATTTGGGAAACAAAAGGAGTGTGGAGGGGCAAGATTTCTCAATGAAAGTCTCAGTACAGCCCATGCCACCCTTGGAGAAAGAGCAGGTCCACAGGGAAATGGAAATTGCCTTGGAGACAGCCACCAGGAAATGATTGATTGAAACTTCATAAAGCTTTTGACACTTGTCTCATGGTAAGAGGAGGGACAGCTTTTTGATATAATTCATGCTCCAGAGGTTCCCATGGGAGATGGCTGAAGCTAATCTTCCCCTGAGGTGCACCAACATCGTTGGAAAGCTCAGTGCTAACTTTTCTCTGTAGGCTTGGGTTTATGGTTGGAGATGCTATCAGGAGTGCTATCAATGAGATTGATAGAGTCCCAGGAGAACAGAGGCAGGGGCCGAACTTAATCTTCAGAAGGAAATGGGCCACAACTTTGGAATGGCAGAAAGGAGTCTTGAATCACAAGAATCGATGGAGATGGCTCATAGAATATGGTATTCTTTTTTATTATTATTAAATCATTTTATTGGGGGCTTGTACAACTCTTATCACAATCCACATATCCATCCATTGTGTCAAGCACATTTGTACATTTGTTGTCATCATCATTCTCAAAACATTTACTTTCTGCTTGAGCCCTTGGTTTCAGCTCCTCATTTTCCCCCTCCCTCCCGCTCCTCCCTCCCTCATGAACCATTGATCATTTATAAATTATTATTGTTTTGTCATGTCTTACACTGTCCGACACCTCCCTTCACCCACTTTTCTGTTGTCCATCCCCCAGAGAGGAGGTTATATGTAGATCCTTGAAATTAGAATATGGTATTCTTAGAGAAAGATGTTTATTTGTGACCATACAAATACATTTGATGGTGTGGATCATAACAAACTATGGATAACATTGAGAAGAAAGGGGAAATCTCATAACACTTCACTGTACTTGTAAGGAGCCTATATATAAATCAAGAGACAGTTTTTAAAGAGAACAATGGAACATTGTGTATTTTAAAATATAGAAAGTTATTTGTCAGGGATTTATTCTTTCACCATGCTTGTTCAAACTGTATGTTGACCAAAGAATCCAGGAAACTGGACCATTTGGAGGTTTATTAACAATCTGTGGTGTGCACATCATGCAACCTTGCTTGTTGAAAGCAAAGAGGATTGAGGCATTTGCTGATGAAGATCATGGATTGCAGCCTTCAGCATAGATTACAATTCAATGGTAAATTTGATATGAATAGGATTTCAGTATGATATTAATAGAATTTTAGTATTACCTTTATTGTACAGCTAAAGAACTGTTTCCATTGTCTTTTGTTGCACGTTTAAAACCTGTTGGTACTATTTTTAAGAACAAAGTCTAAATTGCTCAAAGGGAAAAAAAGAAGAAGAAAACCCAAATCCTCACAACTGGACCAATAGATACGCTCATGATAAGCGCAGAAAAGACCGACGTTCTCACGGGTTTCCTCTTGCTTGGATCCACAACCACTGCTCGGGGAAGCAGCAGTCAAGAAACAAAGCAACGATTCCATTGGACAAATCTGCACACTTTAAAGATTTCTTTAAAGTGTTGAAGAACAAGGATGCCATTTTGGAGACTAAGTTACGCCTGACCCAAACCAGGGTATTTTTAAGCATTTCATCTGCACGTGGAAGTTGGACAAGGAATAAGGAAGACTGAAGAAGAACGATGCATTTGCATTATGGTGTTGACAAAAAATAATGAAAATATCACAGACTGCCAAAAGAACAAACCAATCTCATTTGGAAGACGCACAGCCAGAATCTTCCTTAGACGTGGGGATGAGACTTAGTCTCATGTACTTTGGACCTGTTATCAGGGAGACTTGTCCGTGGAAAAGCACATCATGCTTGGTAAAGCAGGACACTGACAAGGAGGAAGGGTCTCAATGAGATAGATTGGCGTTGGCTGCAACAGCCAGGACCTGGACGTGTTTTATCCGGTTCTACACAGGGTTGCTACTAGTTGGAACCTACTTGCACCTAACAACAACAAATGAGCGAACGGAGGTAAATATCTTTGGTAACTGCCAAGTGCAATCTAAATGAGAGTTATTATTACCAGCATATCATCTGAAATCTTATTTGGTCTTGAAATACAACTAAATGATATATTTGTTGTTGTTTTTGTAGCCACTCTCAAACAAACAAACAAACAAACAAACAACTCCCTAAACTCACTGCCTTTGAGTAGAATCTGACTCATAATGACTCACTCTATAAGGCAGAGTAGAACTTCCCCTGTGGGTTTCTGAGACTAACTCCTTAGATGCAAAGAAAGCCTCCTCTTTCTCTCTTGGAGTGGCTCTTGGTTTTGAACTGTTGCCCTTGAAGTTGGCAGATCAACTTATAGCCCACCACACCACCAGAGTTCCTTTGGTATGTATTTAATACCATTGAAGTAACTTAATTTGAAGAGTAGGCAAGTAATGGACATGTAAAATATTTTGTATTTCTCTATTAAATCTTATTGCTCCATTCTCTATCTTGATAGTCCAAGATTCGAGTATACTTTTTAAAAATTTGTGTGTTTGTATTAACTGAGTTCTTTTCCAATACTAAAAGTAAATTGACACAAGTACTTTTAATGGGTCCTCTCAGAAATATGTACCAAAATGTAAAATAATATTTGACCTAGTAATGCATTTTCCAGGAAATTACATGCCCAAAGCTGTCTACAGAAAGATAAGTACAATACTTTTTTAATAGCAAGAAATGGGAGAAAAATATAAAAAAGCCTATGTTACAAAGACAAACTGATTACATGTATTGTGATATAGCTGTTATGAAAATGCTATCTAGTGCTAACGTGCTGCTAAAGATCTGTATTTATTGATCTTGAGAAAGTATCCCAAACTAGTTAAATGGAAATAGCAAGTTGTATGATCTCATTTATGCTTCTAAAGATACTTATCTAGAAAGATTTCATTAAAATGTTAAAAAAGACTACAGGCTAGGTGTTCAGAAGTCTTGTTTCTACTTCTTTGTAAATTTGTATGATTTATTTTTATTTTGTTTTATAAAACAATAAACATATTTACAGTTTTTCTTATTTTTATTTAGGTGTTTTACTTGTTCCCTCCATTCTTTCCTTTTTTTTTTTCTA
>NW_022103918.1:15013240-15017679 GCF_000313985.2 Echinops telfairi
GTTGTTTTCTCCTCCAGATTGTTCATCCAGCCTATCTTATTTAGACAAACATGCAGAGATAATAACATTCACAACAACAAGACAGAACAAAACCAAGCAACAAAAGAAAAGAAAAGAAAACAACAACAAGCCAATGACAAAAGAGAAACAACAAGAAAGAAAAGCTTGTAGTTAGTTCAAGGACTGTTTGTTGGCCTTTAGGAATGTTTTCCGGTAGAGTCTGATGGGGCGCCGAGCCCTGGCCCCAAAGTCTATTTTTGGTATTCCTTGGGGACTTCGTTGCTCTGTTCCCCTTGCTGTTCTTTTCCACGCCTTAGTGTTTTGTCTTGGTGTGGTGGGCTTAGATGGGGTGGAATGCCTGCACTGTCTCAAAATATTGATTCTTGACTAAGATTTTTTTCTTGAAGTTATTTTTAAAACCTTAAGATCTTGGGTATGATAATATTTCAAAACTATATCTTATATTTAAGAAAAGTGTATTCACCTAGAGCCCATTCTTAGCACCATCATCTATCTGAAGACTGATTGTGAGCTGGGAAGGTGCAGGTGACTACTTGCTTGTTGAAAGGGAAGAGCACTTAGCATTCAAGGTAAACGTGACAGCCTCCAGTCAGAATTACACCTCAACCTAAAGAAATCAAAAATCCCCACAGCTAGGTCAAGAAGCATCTTTATGTTCAATGGAGAAAAGATTCATTTTACTGGGATCCATAATCAATATCCATGGAAGCAACAATCAGGAAATCAAATGAGGTATTGTCATTAAAAGGTAAATTTGCTGCAGACAATATCTGTAGTATGTCCGTTTTACAAGCACTTTGAGGGTGAATTGCTTCATACGTGTGTGAAAGCAGAGGGTCAACCCCAAAGAGGAAGACCCTCAACAAGATGCCGTGATACCAGGGGGCTGAAACCATGCTTCCAAACACGTGTGGGGGCTCCAGGCAGTGCCTTGTCATTCTGATACAGGGTGGCTAGGAGTTGGAATGGACTCAGTGGCCCCCGAGAACAGTAATGCCAGTACATAATAAGACCTAGCTCTGTCAGCAACATCTGCATGCATTCCATTCACTCTGTGGGCCTCCCAGATGTTAAGACTGTTAAATTAAAAAAAAAGAATAATAATGTGAATTCACGATATAATATGAAAGAGTGGGACCCTCCCACATACCAAGTCACAGATGAAGAAACAAAACATGGTATTTACACACCATGGAGTATTATTCATCATGCAAGAAAAGGATGTTCTGATACATGTTCCCGCATGGGTGACCCTTGTGAACATTACGCTGAGTGCAGTAAGAGAACAGGATTGTATAACCCCACTTTTATGAAGCATCGGGAATATCAAGGCAGACACCTGGAGACAAAAAGGTTAGTGGTTTACCAAGAGGAGCAGGAAGCGAGGAGAAGTTTAAAAACCCCTATAATTATCTAGTCTCTTATTTTGTTTACTCAATTATTTTCATGAAATTAAATTCCATTAAGGCAGAAAAATATTAATGGGAAAATAAGATTATACTTTGATTACCACGACACTTTAAAAATGTTTTCTGTCTATTATTTATTGAATTTGCCCTAATAGTCAGGGGCAAATTAAGTCGTAACACTGATTAGATTGTGCTCTGGGGTTTCTGTTTTTTACTCCTATTGTTTTAGAGTGAGCCTTTCCCAGAATTTGTGCTTTTAGCATGGCTCCTGTGATATTAGGAAGTGCGTAACAGGAAAGAAACTGTTCTCCCCCCTTGAGTTGCGGCTGTTTATGCTACAAGATGCTACCAAGAAAGTGGGCCATTCGTAGCAGCCGTTGTAGGACTCTTCTTATGATCTCCACTCTTGCCCCGTTCCCTGCCCAAGGTTTACTCTCTGTAACTAGTTAAACAAAAATTTAAACTATCCCAGAATAATGTATGTACAGGATTTAAATAAAGCTCACGGTAAGGATAGGTTTTGTTGTAGGCTTTTAACTTCCTTGGAGCTGGATCAAGTCCCTGGCTGGGCCAAGGGACTCCACAGCCAACCCCATTTGTTTATCTCTTTGGATGTTGTTTTCACACCATCACTCCCAAGCCACGCACGAGTGTTCCATGGCTGTTGTTTTCTCATGTGAAATCATCTGTCAGCACTGACTGACTCGGCGGCAGCAGCTTTCTCCATTCCTGTGTGAGCCAGGGAAAATGTGGGATGAGTGGGCTTGCTTTTCAGCTGTTTGCTCTGACGTTGTAACCAGGATGACCCTTCACCCACACTTGTTATGGCTCAGGAGGCTGAAAACACAGCCCAGACGGTGTCCCCGCTGTCATCAAGTGTCTGTGGGGCAGTGGGGCTGCACCCGCTGCCTGTCAGCACCGTCTTGTACCAGACTACCGAGGGACCCTCTTCTAGACTTGTGCGATCTTTGGGAGGAACCTTAGTTTTGGACCAAAGTTTAAACTGAACTTTGAATGATGGGATGACTTGACAGCGCCCTTTACTCTCATCCACCTCCCCCCACTTAAATGGTTTATCTGACATGCAGATATATAAAGAAATCTGACTCCAAAGGTCATTTATTCAACAATGCGAAAACGACTTCTTGAGGACTGACCCTGTGCCAGACACTGCCCCGGAGCCTCAGTATTGACGGAACAACCACCCTGAACAGTGTAGCCTCAAACATACTTTTATTTGCTTCTCCACCCTTCCTTTAAGAAAATTATTGACATATTATTAATGAATCCTAAATTCAATGGTTTCAGTATATTAAAGAGAATTGTGTAAGCATCACAGCAATCAACTTTAAAACATTAATTCTTTTCATTCTGATATCCATTATTATTCACTCCTCATTTCTCCCCATCCTAACCCTGAGATGCTACGAATGTTGCTGTCTCTAGAGGCTGACCTATGCTGAGCTGCATAGAAAAGCAACCATTAAAATAAAACATGAAAGCGCACCCAACTGACTAAAACACACAAGAACTCTAATTGAAAAGACGGCAGAAAGTAATGAAAACAAGAACGAGTTAAAAAGAGGTTAAAAGGGAGAGAAAAGTGGTAAAACGTTAACTGTTAATCTAACTGTATGTGCAGTGATCAATGTTCTAATATACTCAGTCTGGGAACACGGCTCTTCACGTCCTCGGTTAGTAGATCGAGGGACATCAGTGGAAGCTTGCTCCGTGTCTTCATTCCTCTTGACCCTGGTTTGAGCCTTCAGGGACTGAACGCTGTAATAGGCTCCCCAGAAAGCTTTCTTTCCAATGAAAAGTACTGCTGGGAGAGTGGAAGGAAGCTGCTGGAAGAGTCCATTCCTCAGCTTATTCCTTGAGAGGCCTCACAGCTCCTGTTAGGCAGCCCTCCCCATGCAACCCTCCCTCTGTGAGGCCCTCATGCTCAGGGGTTCTCACAAGTGCAGCAATGACCAGCCCGCCGGGGTCATTTACTAAGACACCCCCTGCCCCCCCCCACCCCTCCCCGCCCCGGCTTTCCTATGCCCTGCGCTACTGAATTTATAAACAACTCCCTTATTAGACCCTCCTCAAATTACCCCCCTGCTTCCTGCCAGACCCCTGACTGATATCATAATAGTAACTAAGACTATCCTGGGAATCAGGAGTGATGACTTTCTCATATATTGTTTCATTTGATTCTTTCCAGAACCCAAGTCTGAAAGAAACTTTGACCAAAAAGCACCGGGAACTTCGCAGAGACTCAGTAGCTTCCTCAAGGTCATGCACTTAGTCAAAGGCAGACCCTGTCCCATAAATTTCCAAATGCTTCCTGCTACTGCGCTCTCTTTTGCAGCACTTTCTGGTCACTGCAGCTCTCCATCACTGCCGTCGACAGGACACCCCCGAGGACACCTGTCCATCACCCTCTGTTACATCTCACAGCCCTGTTCTCGTCAGCCTTGCCACCCGAACGTAAGAACATAAGAACACATAATTACTTTTGATAATTATCCTAGTTTCTATATCTTAGAACCCGGGGACACAATTATAGAAGAAACCTGAGATCAGTATGATGAATTCAGCTACATGGCAAATGATCAGATACAAGATTTTTTTTTCTTTACAAAATCAAGAAGACATGAACTTATTGTAACCCTAAACATAAGTTCAAATGTCAAATTGGCACATACTGACTTGACTTCATGTGAATCAGATGTTTTTGGCAATAACACGTGGATGCCAATTTGTGTCTCGTGTGCTAGTCAGCATAGCAGTCAAGGGCGATTTGCCACACCAGAGCATATGACATTGTCACTCCCCAACCCCCACCCTCAGCACAGAATCTGCTGCAATATCAGCTTTCCTAATTTGATCTTGGTCTCCACTTTTAGTCTGTTTCTAGACAGATGCTGCAAATGCATGCAGGATAGACAACATTCCTGGTTAAAAAATGCAAACACACTGGGAAGGAAAATAAGGATCATTTGTTACATGTTGGTGAAGTGC
>NW_022103918.1:15018145-15021984 GCF_000313985.2 Echinops telfairi
TTTTCCTTATGTCTAGAGGTTGGGAATGTGAGCTTAAATTTTATTTTTCAATCATTTTCAAATGTTTCTTTTCATGTTCAAGCTCTTTCACCAATTACTTTCTGAGTCGCTACTACAGGTATAAGTATGGCTAAAAATGAAAACAATATATCAACACTGACATTAAAATAGAATAGAATCCATGAACAATAGGTGATGTTTATTGAAAACCAGTGTTCTTGGATTACCTAGTAAACCTATCAGCATTATAGGTTAACATAGTTAAATTGCTAGTGTCTTCTTTAAAACTTTAAACAATGAGATTGATTGGAGAAAGGGTCTACATAATGAAGGCCATTCATAGAAACTGTGACTAGAAAAGCTCTCCCTTTACAGAATTGACTAATTTTCTTCCTTAAATGATCCTGGTATTGTCTCTATAAACTATCACCTCTATTACCAGGAGACCAGAAGAAATAGATAGATGGTGCCCAACTACTATTGCTGAGCATTTTGATCAAGGATGCAGTAACTGGATCTTGATCAAAAGGAGAAATTAATGTAGAATGGAATTTCAAATTCTTTTCAGAAACCAGGCATTGTAGACATTGAGAAGTGAGGAATCCCTGGGTCTATTAACCGAAAGCAACTTTTAAACATTGAAAATAAACTTTCCCATGAAGTCATCTTTAAGCTAAACAACTTCGTTTATTTAATGAAAAATGTTGACCTTGAACATTATGTTCTTTTAAAGAATTATCAATATAGAATTAAATAGAGAGCAAAACTCTAAACCACAGATGAAATCTTAAGGGCAGAGAATCTAAATTAGTAGTAAAACCATAGGGTAGAAAGGGCAGAGTGGTGACACAATGTGAAGTATGTAACCCCTGTCAGTAAAACTTATTGAAAGAGCATCTGTTTTATTGTGTATTATCTGTTTTATTGTGTACATTTCCCCTAAAAAACAAAACACAAATGTTACTGCTTATTGGGGGGAAAAGATCAGAGTAATCATCAAATAAGCTTTCTCTCTCCCAGTAACTGTCTTTTTATGGCCTCTGTTCTCCTATAGCACACCTTCCACTTCTATTCCCTATGTGCCTCCTAGTTTGTACCTTCATTAGGCACCGAGTAATGGAAAATCCTATTGGGATTGATTATCCTTAACTTCATTTTACTTTTTCTTCTTTTCACTGTTTCCTGTGTTTGAGTGCTACCACCTCAGGTTTACAAACCCAAGTCATAGTAGGAGGTCATTTCTAAATAAAATCAACATCAGACCTTTGACTTTCCAATAAGTTATTTTCCATGTTTGCTGGTGCTTTTCCCATTGCTTGCCCTGTCTTCATGGACAGTGTATGCTGGACTTCTAAGGTTCATATTGGAAGTTATTCCTTTGGGTTTTTTCCTTGGCGTTTTCAAAGGCTGGAAAGAATTTCTCACCTCTGGAGTTCTACTTTGCTGCAGGTAAAGAATGTAACAGCTATGGGGGTGATAATTAGAGCCAGTCATAATTTGACAGACCAACTCTAGGCACTAACTTGTACAGTAAATCTATCTCTCTTTCATGTTGTAACATAGCTATTTAAGTCTTTTTTTTCTCTTTAAGATCATTTTATTGGGGGCTCTTACAGCTTTTATAACAATCCAGACATTAATTGTATTAAGCATATTTGTACATATGTTATTTAACTCTTTATATATGTGGTTTAAGAAATCTATAGTGCCTCAATGTCATCGACAAGATTATTTAGTCCAGGTGGAATATTACTGAAGATGAATATTTCTGAGGATGAACTTCATATCGGCCAAGTTATTTTTGAAAGAATTTAAAATATAGTCCCTTTAAAATGTTTCTGTGAAAGGACGAGTTGGAAATTGGTGATCTGTTTGGGCCAGCACATTACTGCAGTAGTCAGATGGGGCAGCAGCATGTAAGAAGGTCCTGAGGAGACTCTCAGGGCACCGTGGACTTGATTTCCCCAGGATAAGCTAGGAGTTTCATGGTCATTCTTAAATGTTTCCCTTGCTCTTATTCTCAGATTCAATGTCACCTCTCTTAAATGTCTGAGTAGTCTGGTCTTTTTTCTATTCCCGCACCTTAATGCAGGTGTCATCATCCCCCACCTGGATTAAATGTTTCACTGACTTTCCCATTTGCCAATTTATCATTTCCATTTCAAAAGAAACATAGATACTTTCTAAAATACAAATCTGGCCAAGTTCCCCAATGGTGTCCACAAACACACAGAGATATGTTTATACAAATATAATATCTATATGCACACACATGAATCTGAAAATTCCTCTTCTTTCCTTAGTGTAAAACAAAACAAAGCAGAAATTGTCTACTGAAGTATTTATTAACTTATTTTTATGTCAACCTACCTATGTGACACATTCCCAGACACCGGTGTTGAGGGGAAAAGGGAGAGAGAACGAGAGAGGTAAAGCTCCCATGTGGGTGAAAATCCAAACCGTGATTGTGGTACCCCTCTTCCTGGGGATGGAGCACACTTTGAGAATCACTGCTCTGAGGCATCAGAAGGAAAGAAACTCCCAACTTGGTTCTCCCAGTTGATGCTGCCACCACTATTTCCCCCAGCCTGCCAGAGAAGTTGTGTATCATCTCAAAGATTGGAGCCATATTTTCAATACATGCATTATGGAAGAGGAACTTACAGTATTGGTCCCTGGGCTGGGCAGGTGTTAAGAATTTAAGTTCTAATACAATTCCTTCCTCTGATCTTGGACTTTATTATTAACAATTCTTGTTCCATCGCTCCTTCCATGGCCAAATTAGCTGACACCTCACTTAGATGGCTGCTTGCTTTAAGACAAGATTTAAGATCCCAAATGCTTCCACACACACACCCCTCTTCCTAGATGCTACTCTTTCTGATAGCTAGGAACCATGTGATTTCTTCATCTCACTTTACTATAGCACCCATATTTTCTGTGATCTCTTCAAAGGGCATGTGTTGAGCAGGGCCAGATCGTATAAGAACTAATTGCTCTTAGATTAAGGTTTATGATCAAATGCCAGCTCAAAATCCAGTCATTTATCATATAGCATTGTCAGCTTCTTGAAAAATAATATAAATAATATACAGGGACATTCTCATAATAACAATAAAATAATAATATCATTAATATAGCCAATGGCATACAATTTGAAATATTAGTAAGAAAAGGAAAATATGCATATATAGGAAAATTTATCAGACTAATACACATGGAACTTTTATCTGTACAGATTAAAATGTTAAGTGGCCCAGTACTGCAAATTAATACTTGCTGCAAAATGCAAAGGAAATATGAAATAGGAAATAAATAAATTGCCAATTATTGGGTCTTAAATTGCCAATTATTGGGCAACCACAAAAGCAAGAGATCTGAACCAAAGTCCAATGACTTCAAAGTCCATACATTGGGATCTAATGGAGTATTTTAGTGCTTTAATTTGCAACAGGTGTGTTTTAGGTGGAGTTTCCAAATCAGATCCTTCTGATGTGGTCTATGAAGAATGATGTACACCTGAAAAAGTCAAAATCTAAAGTCCTGGTAGCCTATAGCCTTGAAGCCTGGGTAGCCAAAGGTAGAAAAGAAATTTGGTGAAAATGTGTGATTAGCAGTGCAATACAGGGCAACTTCTTTCATTGGGAGTCTATACAAGTAATTGGAGGTCTCTGTAACTTCTTTCATTGGGTGGTGTCTATATGTTTTCCTAAAGGGTAGGCTACCTCTTCTTGGTTTACACACTAACAGAAGAGAAATCACCTCAGAGGCAGACATATCCCCCGCTTTAAAAAAATCATTTTATTGGGGGCTCATACAGCTCTTATCTCAATATATAC
>NW_022103918.1:15022369-15024526 GCF_000313985.2 Echinops telfairi
TGTACCCATGTACATGCTCTTGTCTAGCCAGATTTATAAGGTGGAATTGGGATCATGATAAGGGGGTGAGGAAATATTAAAGAACTAGAGGAAAGTTGTGTTTCATCGGTGCTATACAGTACCCTGATGGGCGTGTCTCTTCCTTGTGACCCTTCTTTAAGGGGATGTCCAATTGCCTAGAGATAGGCTTTGGGTCTCGACTCTGCCCTCCCCCTCATTCACATCGATATGATGTTTTGTTCTGGGTCTTTGATGCCTGGTACCTGATCCCATCAACACCTCATGATCACACAGGCTGGTGTGCTTCTTTCATGTGGATTTTGTTGCTTCTTAGTTAGATGGCTGCTTGTTTTTCTTCAAGCCTTTAAGACCCCACACGAGATGTCTTTTGATAGCTGGGCACCATCAGATTTCTTCACCACATTTGCTATGCACCCATTTTTCTTTAGCGATCATGTCTGGAAGGTGAGCATCATGGAATGCCAGGTTATTAGAACAAGTGTTCTTGTGTTGAGGGAGTACTTGAGTAGAGGTTACCTTGATACTTAACATAAACATATGTACATATATCTATTTCTCTACTGTTATATATAAATATATTTATATATGTACATGCCTGTATTTAGACATCTATAAATTTCCTTTGCCTTCTACTTCTTTCTTCTAATTCCTTTTACTTTCCTTTTGTTCCACTATCATGTTTGGCCTTCATTCGGGTTTCAGTAATTCCTCTCGGTTGCACTGCCCTTGATTAAGCCCTACCTGGCATCCTACTGCCTTCCTCACCGATGATTTTAGATCCCTTGTTGTTCCCTTGTCCTTGGGTTTGTTAACATCCACTTCCTTTCCCCAACTTCCCCCTCTCCCTTGTCCCCCTGAAACTATCAGTCCCATTGTTTTCTACCCTGGATTGTTTATCTTGCCTATCTTATCTAGATAGGCATGCAGAGACAATAATAAGCACAAAAAACAAGATAGAGCAAAACAAAACAACAAAATAACAACAACAACAACAAAACACAAAAACCAATGACACACACAAAAAGCTTATAAATAGTTCCAGGTCTGTTTGTTGACCTTCAGGAGTGTTTTCCATTAGAGTCTGATGGGGTGGCACACTCTGGCCTCAAAGTCTAATTTTTGTATTCTTCAGGGTCTTCATTGCTTTGTTCCCCTTGCTGCTCTGTTGCACACCTTTAGCATTTTACCCCTGTGTGGTGGGGTCAAATCAGGCACAATTCCGGCAGTGTGCCTCCAGTGTTGCCCATCGTAGTGCTATGGGTCAGTGAGGGACATCTTGTCTCGTGGTGGGGCCTACCCTATGGTTCTCTCTGCATTGGGTGCTCTGAGCAGGAGTATTGTCCTCGGGGATTGGTGAGCCAGGATGTGTTCCACTGTCTCTCCTTCCCTTTTAATTTGTTCCAGTGTGCTCTGATCAGACACACCCCTCTCACTGAGCTGTAGCTTCAACGCTGTGCTCTGTAGTGCATTCTTCTGAGAGGGAAGGATGTGTGTCCATGAAGTTGGGATTGTGGTTTGGTTGCAGACCTCTCTGTTGGTTCTCTGCTTCAAGCCAGTGGTTGCCTTCATGTCTTGGTGCACCAGGTTGAAGTCTGATCCCTCTCCTGTTCCCCACTTCTTTTAGTCATAAATTTCCACTGAAGCTCATTGAACACCATTGTAGGATTTTCTATTCAGTAGGGGTGACTGTGGTTCAATGCTATATGTCAGCAGGTATTTGGTCCTCTCCCACTTCCCAATAAATGACACTCTGACCCCAGAAGAGGTGGGGCCTCCTCCCAAGAAGTGGTTTTTAAGATGTGCCAAACGGAGTGATAAATGGTTTGTAAGCATTAGACATGCTACAGTGTTGCTTGGGAGACCAGGTTAAATTATTACATGATCTGAGAACCGATGCTTGGTGCTTATGCTTACAGTAGTGGTTTCATACAGTAGTTGTACTTTTGTGGTTGACTAACTTCATTCAGTATAATGTTCTCCAGGCCCATCCACGTCCTAAAGTGCTTCATGGCTCCATGAATGTGTTTTAACGATACATAGTATTCCACGTTTCTTGAGTTCTTTCAGTTTAAGATGTGCTCAATGTATTCCTCCATTTTGTTTTTCTAATTTTAGATCTTTGTTTTTTTCATTATA
>NW_022103918.1:15025301-15028196 GCF_000313985.2 Echinops telfairi
ATGGCAGAAAGACATGCAGATGGAGAAGTTGGGCTGAGATGAGTCACAAGATCTCTGTTGACCCCCAGGAAACACTGACATAGAAACCATTCTCAGCATTCCCAGAGAGGAGGCACACACCCAGCCAAACCCAACCCACTGCCCTTGAGTCTGGTCTGACTTGTTGCAGCCCTATGTGAGATTCCCAAAGCAGTGAGCATTACAGAAACAGACAGCCTCACTTGTCTTCGTGGAGTGGCCAGTGGGTTTGTACTGCACATCTTGCAGGAAGCAGCTTCCTAAAGGACTCCAAGTTGGAAGCATGTAGATGCCTTTAACCTTCATTGTGCAATCAGTCCTTGGGTGTGGGCTGCACTGAGAAAGGGGGTTGAGCAAGCGAGCTAAAGAGCACACCCCCAGCTCAGAGAATTAGCCTTTCAGTCCTCAAGGAGATGAGGGCAGCACAGCATCTGCTACAACACTGACTGGGTGTTGGAGGAAATTTTTTTAAATGCCTTAAATTTTCATTTGGGCATGGTCACATTATTATTCTTAAGATTTTACAGAAATAGAAAACTGAAATGTTTTAGAAACAGAGCGCTTGAAATGATATTCCTAATGGGATTTGTTTCAAAATAACTCGGAGGGGTAATGTGGCAATAAATTAAAGATGAGCTGGTATTTCTTGAAGATGGATGGTAGAAATATGTGATTTCATTATATCATTGCCTTTGCTTATGTATATTTTGACTTCCTGTAAAAAAAAGTTGAAAAATGTGATACAACTAAAAGAAAACAAATTATTTATAGAAAAAAATTGATAGTAAGGCATTGCAGAATGGACCATCTATGAATAAAGACTAAATGTAATTTTCATCCGTCTGCCCTAATGTAAAATGTTACTCATGAGAGGATGGAGATCTATGATCTGCTCTAGTTTTACAGAGGATATACTAAGAAAAAGAAATCAAGATGAATTGATTTAGATTTGAATGAAGGAAAAATTCCCTGGAAAGAGGCCTTATTAAACATCATACTGGCTTAGCAGGGAAGAGGATTGTGGGCATATTAAGGATGGAACAGATGGATGAGCATCCTTCTCAGAAGCCTCATGTGAAATCTCAGGAATATCAATAAGACGGTGGCCTCTAACTATGCTTCCTGTCATAGAGCCAGCTGTTTCTTTGGTTTGTTTTGCTTTTTAAGCATCTTAATATTGCTTTTTCCCTTTGAAGGTAAATATGGCTTTTATGTGTGTATTAAAACAAAAACTCACTGCCATCAAGTCCATGCTGTCTCTTAGTGACCCTATAAGACAGGGTAGAACTGCCCCTGTGAGTTTCTGAGATGGTGACTCCTTACCAGGAGAGAAAGCCCCATCTTTCTCCTGAGAAGCAGCTTGTAGTTTCGAACGGTTCACCTTGCAGTTAGCAGCCCAATGAATAGCCACTGTGCTACCAAGGCTCCCTCAGTATATGTGAAGATATTTTGTGATTTGTGTAATGAAATAATTTATATGTCCAGCTTAAGAATCCATCATAAGTTCAACCAAGTTAAAACATCCAAATGCTATTTTTAAAATGAAAATTCATCCATATAGCCCATTTCCTGACGGTTTCTAATTTCTGTCTCAGTACTTGCTCTCAAGCAGCTTCACCTGTTAGAAGTGGGCCATTCTGGCTGCTGACAGTATTACCTTGAGCTTGTAGCCACTATTAGGATTCAGCAAGGAAAACTATGATTTTCATGATGCCAAAAATATTTAAAAAAATCAAAGGCTTAAATTAAGCATACCATTCACAATGACAATGATATAATAAAGTGGATTTGCGGGTGGCATGTGCATCATTAATTATTGGAAAAGTACCCTATTGCCCATAACTCATGTCATCCAGCACAGGAGACTTGTCTTTACACTAAAAGAATAAAAGGACATCTTTTCCCTGCCGGTGTTGGTCTCTCTATTTGGACCGAAAGGAGTAGTGCAGTGAGTGGTTAAGCATTTGACTGCCAATAGAAAGGTCAATGGTTTGACCCTACAGCCATCAAAGAAAGATGTGGCAGTCTGCTTCCCCAGAGACTTACAGCTGGGACACCCCACGGGGCAGTTCTACTCTGTCCTGGGACACCCCACGGGGCAGTTTTACTCTGTCCTGGGATGCCCCACGGGGCAGTTCTGCTGTGTCCTGGGACACCACACGGGGCAGTTGTACTCTGTCCTGGGAAACCCCACGGGGCAGTTGTACTCTGTCCTGGGACACCCCACGGGGCAGTTCTACTCTGTCCTGGGACACCCCACGGGGCAGTTCTACTCAGTCCTGGGACACCCCACGGGGCAGTTCTACTCTGTCCTGGAATACCACATGGGGCAGTTCTGCTCTGTCCTGGGACACCACACGGGGCAGTTGTACTCTGTCCTATAGGGTCTCTTGAGTCAGAGTCCACTCAACTGCAATTGATCTTGGTTTGGTTTTATTTGGAACGGATTCCTACCCAAATAGGATGTGGGCCTCGTATCCTCTAATTAATCTTGCTGAGTTTCTTTCTCTTTGCATGGCTGCTTTTCTCCTGACATTCACTTTGGGTCCTTGTCTCAGATGTGATGCCAAGAGAAGTTGAATGAGACTATTGGTAGGCCAAGGAAAAATTCAAAGATCTCAAGGGTTTTCTGAAACATTAAGGCTTTAGACAGTGCTAAGTACAGTAAAAGCAGAATACTAGTGTACATGCTCTAGAAATCTCCACTGAACGAAACATTACTAATCTTGCATTGTCATTATTGTGGGTACCTCAGTCATTAATGGGCATCTCAGTCAGTCATTAAAGGGGAGGTTTGTGCTTCCTGTACCAGGGTTCTACAGTCTTCCATTACTATGAAAGGAGGCCCCATGCCCAGAAATGGGCCACCAACAGGCA
>NW_022103918.1:15029528-15033828 GCF_000313985.2 Echinops telfairi
TACCCCAATGCAGCCCTGGGTGCTGGAGCACCCATGTGGAAACCCCTGCCAGTGCTGAGATGCTTACACATTCATTGATTTGGCTTTCCTCCTGCAGTCAGCATCAGAGTGTGTGTTTTGTGAGGTGGAGGAGGTCTTTGTGGATTGGTGTAGGACATATGGGTTAATGCTGTACTTGTGGGCTTGGGAAGCACTGGGTTGGGATGTTTTCTTGATGCACACTTAACGTTTATATAAAACTCTCTCGTACACTAAGTTGACCAGATTTAAAGTGGGACACGATTGACTGGGGGGTGGTTCTTGAATAAAAATTTGGTCTATATGGAACAAATAGACCGTTCCCTAGCTTGTTGTGCATTCATTCCAAAAATTGGGACTTTTGTAAACGCCAAAAATCGGGACTATTCTGCCAAAAGCGAGATGTCTGGTCACTTTATCTTATACATGAGTTTCTGTGGATTTGTTTCTCTAAAGTACCCAGACTAATACACTCTGCCTAGATCACATTTAAAGGAGAGAGCTAAATCTTTTGGTCACAAGCAGCCCTCTCACTGGTGGGAAATGAGGCAGTGGGGGCGTTGTCTACGTGCCTTGAAAATAAGCCCAAGCAGTAGGTATTCAAAAACAGAGGGGAGTTCCCCAAAGCAAAATCAGTATCCTATGACCACAAGAGGCAGAAACAAAGTAGAAACAAAGTATAGACAGATACCACAGACAGGGATAAAGTGTATTCGAGTGAAGACAAGTAGATGCAAATGATACCACTTAATGTTTTTTAATACTTAATCACACATGCATTTCATTATTTAATGAACTAATTTAAATTGTTTGAAACTAGTCCATTTGCAACAAAAGCGTTGAAGTCTGTTTCATTGTTACTTTTCCTCCTTTTGTAACTACTCAGACCAATGTTTAGATCCCATGGGGAAGGAAACTGGAGGGCTTTCAAGACTTTGACCTCTCTCTCTCTCTCTCTCTCTCTCTCTCTCTCTCTCCTAACACATACAGGGAAAAACATTCCAAGAACAGTAGCGCAGCCTATCTCACGGAGCACTGACAGAACCTCAGCAAAGCCCCCCTCCCAGGTTTGTGGCCCTGCTAGTTCTTTCCCCTCTTCCCTCCTTGTCTTTTCCCGATTCCCACCAGCCTCTCCATAGCCTTCGAAGCCTGCTTCTTTGGGTGTAAAAGCCATATTCCTTAGAGTTTTCCTTAATAATGGTCACATGGAGTATTTGTCTTTATGAGATTGACTAATTTTACTGAGCATAATGTCTTCCAAATTTGCCCGTGTCATGAAATGTTTGACAGTATTGTTCTTGTTTTTCAGACATGCAAAATATTCTATTGTGTATGTACTGGAGTTTGCTTATCCATTCCTCCCCAGATGGGCTTGTTGGTTGTTTCTACCCTTTTTGCTATTAGAGAAAGATCAACATGGGGGTGCATATATTGGTTTGTATTTTGTACTTTGGGGTATATGCTGAGCAGAGAGATTACAGGGACATATAGTATTTAGATTCGCATTTGTTTAAGGAAGTGCCAGACTGTTTTCCATAGTAGCTGTATACTTCTGCGATCCCACCAGCAATTCCAAACCCACCACATCCTCTTCAGCAATTGTTATTTTTTTGTGTTTTGAATTTTTCTATCAGTATTGGTATCAAGTGGAAGCTTGATTTAAACGTTGTTTAATTTGGATTTCTCTTATAGCCAATGATCACAAGCATTTCTTCATGATGGCTGACCACCTGGATGCCATCTTTCGTGAATTGTCTATTCATGTGTTCTGCCCATTTTTGGATTGGGTTATTCATGGTTCCTTTATTAAAGTGTTGTGGGTTTCAATGCATTTTTGAGGCTCAGAGAAGTGAGATAATTTGCCTAATGCCACAGTGTTGGTACCACATGCAGCAGAGTGGCTATGCGAATGTAGGCAGCGTGAGTCAGAGACGATGTTTCCATCTCCCAAACTATGTACCTCTGAGTTTTCATGTAGCTGACAAAAGATTAAAGACAAAAGCCCAATGTCTGCTGTGAAATTGATACCGACTCATAGTGACCCTTTGTTGTTGTTATGTGCTATCAAGGCAGTTCTTACGGACCGCCGCGCTGTGGCCAACAGAACAAAATATTGCCATCTTGTGCCCTCCTCACAATGGTTGTGAAATTTGACTCTCTTGTTGCCGCTACTCTCACAATCTATCTCATGAAAGGGCTTCCTTTTTTCCAGTGACCTTCTGCTTTACCAAGCACGGGGTCATTTTCTAGGGATTGGTACTCCTGAAAACAGGTCCAAAGGATGAAAGCTAAAGTCTTGCCATCCTCACTTCTAAGGTCATTCTAGTGACACTCCCTTCAAGGTAGATTTGTGTGGCCTCTGGCAGCCCCCCAGCACCATGCATTATGCCTCGTTTCGCAGTTCTCATTCACTATTCTGCTTTCGCATGCGTATGAGGCAATTGAAAACACCATGACTTTGGACAGGCGTACCTTACTCCCTCAAGTGACATCTTCATTCTTTAACACTTTAAAAAGATCTTTGCCGTTTACAAGATTTTCCCAGTGCCATAGGGTGTTTAATTTCTCAACTGCTTCCATTAGTGTTGATTGTAGGTTCAAGTAAAGTGAAATCCTTGACAATTGTCATCTTTCCTCCATTGTGACTATTTTGGTTTTCTTTACACTGAAAGCTGCAGTCTCTGATTTTCATCAGCTAGCGTTTCAAGTCCTCCTGGCTTTCAGCAAACACGGTTGTTCCGTCTGCATATCACACGTTGCTAATGAGCCTTCTCTAATACTCTGTGTAGATATCATATGTAGTAGAACCCGGTACGTGACCACATCAGTACTTGACATAATCGGATCTCAATGGGAAATGTCAAGGAAATTTTGCATCGGAGCTTGAGTAAAACATTGCAATCTGACCTGACGCACGTGATTTCCATAAACAGAAGCAGGTTGTGTTTTGGTCACTCGGTTGGCATTGTTAGTACGCCTTGTTTAAACCTGTTCCAAGCATTTTGCTATACTTTTCTTAGTTTTTGTGGATTTTTGTACTGTTTTTAGATGAAAAACAAACAAAGCATGGATCCCAAGAAAGAGTTTTTTGAAAAGAATCATCATGATAAGGAACTGGTTAACCGTGTTATTGATATTGTTGATGACAATTTAGTAAACACTTTAAAAAAACAGTTAAGGAAATGCCAACAGCAGACCACATTAGACAGATTTTTTTTAATTAGAGAAAGCCAGCCAAGTCCTTGTGAAAAAAGGCAAAGAAGGGGGGGAAACCCTCCTGAAAACCAAACAATGACTCTCTCTCCATCCCTCCTCTCCACATCCGAGTCCACAGATCCAGAGCCTCATCGTCTCAAGGTATAGGCTATACTGTAGTTTTAAAAATATTTTTAATGTTGTGTTTCTTATTGAAATTATATTATTTAACTGAAATTATTTACTTTGACATTTCTGTGTACTGTTTTGCATGAAAAGGCAAGATTAGGGTAAAAACCTGCTGGTCAAGAATGGCTTAATCTGTTTTCAGTTATTTCTTATGGGAAAAATTGATTCGAAAATCGACTGCATCACATCTCGACGCTCCTTCTAGAAGGGATTAGCTCTGAGGTCTGGGGTTCTACTGTAGATGTGTATAGATCTTATCCTTGAACAGATGGCAAGTACTTCATGGTAGAGTGCTAAATGTTCTTTGCAATGATGAGTGAGATTCTATTCCTCTTGAATTTGTCCTTCCTGACATGTAAACCATATGATTACCTGACTCAAAATGGCCAATCCCAGCCTATGTCAGCTCAACCAATGCCTATTGGTCTTCATGTGTTCCATTTCATTTTTGACAACTTTGAATTTTCCTAGACTCATACTTTATCCATTCATATTTTATTCAATTTTAGTGGATGTTTACCACTGTTTCTTATCATTTTGAGTTGTGTCTTTTCAGCAAATAAAGGTCCTGAAAGCTTTACTCTGTGCACATCATTAAGTCAATGCTACTTGGAGTAGAGCCACTCTTCCTCAGTCGTGTTTTGAGTGCCTTCTAATCTGAGAGTAGCATGTTCTAGCAATGTATGTCATGATGCTCTGCTGCTATTCAAAGATTCTTAGTGGCTAACCCCAGATCCTGAGACCAAGGTACAAAGCCATAGTTCAATGTTGGTCCCCTTGCAATCATTTATGATTCTCTCAGTCCTAAGGAGAGTGGAGGCGGGGGTAAGGGGCTTATTCCTTCTTCTTCATGAGTTCTTAGTCTGGAAGCGCCACTGAGACCTGTTTATCCTGGGGA
>NW_022103918.1:15034734-15040290 GCF_000313985.2 Echinops telfairi
TAGCAACCAAACTAGCTGCTGCAATTCATACCAAGGACACAACTGCCGGGTGTGTGAAGACACGGGCTTGCATCCCAGGAAGCTGGCTACTTGGCTTTATTTCCGAAGGGCAGTTATTCGAAAGTCCTGCCGTTTTATTTTTAGTTTCCTTCAGATTATACCCCGGAGCACATCTCTTCGCCGGCTCTCCAAGACACTCCTCTGCTTTTCAGAACGAGAAACACAGACCTTCTCTCCTCCACACTAAAAGGCCTTTGTCCGAAACCACACATGTCGATTTTAAACAGAAAATAATATTAAAGCACAGTGCTTCCTTTATGTGCCTCATGCAGCTTTCTGAGTTCCTGTGTCCCTGGATTTATGATGTGCTCTACACTTTCCACATTCTCAGTGCTGTTTTCCCACATTTGAAGGAGAAATGATCAAGAGATTTGTGCTGGAGTAAATTTATTCTGTCTTGAGCTGGGCGAAGGTTCCAAATTCACCACAGCATGGAAAATATAAATGCTGTAAGCACCGTGCTTCCTTCCCGACCTGCAGACAGGCCAACAGCAGACCCAGAGCAGAAATCAACGCTGCATTCTTACCATGACCTTTCTGCAGAACGGCTTGGCGTTTCTGAGTTCAGGGACAGAGACTGGACCTGATTTCACGGCCCTAACACTTGGTTTCATCCCGGAGAGAAAAATCTCCCGTGCCCCTGTTAATGCCCCCTGCCTCCACTCTCCTCAGGGCTGAGAGAACCATGAACCTTTGCAGGGGGCAGGGGAAGAAATTTGGGAAAAAATTTAGTTTACAACTAAACTTCGCTCTAGGTTTGTACCTTCATCTTAGGGTGATGCACACAATGGAAGCGTCTGGGAGGTGGACGTACATTTTCACCTTTCAAGAAACTTGCCTTTCTGTGCGAATCCTCGGGTAGAAGTCATTCTATTTGAGAGCGTGCAGCTGAGTCTAGGGGAGCGACGTTGGGAAATGTTTTTTTGTTTGCTTGTTTGTTTTAGGGTATTGTCTCTCGGTTGTGTCAAGATACCTTAATCTTACTTCCTGCTTATTTCCCATGTAAGGAATCGTCCTCCTGCTTCTGCCACATCAGAGCCTTTCTTACTTGATGGACTTGGCCCCACAGTGGCAGAAGAAAGACAGTTACAGGGGAGGCTAGGGCTCAACTTCCACTACAGAGTTTGGTGACGATATCTCCCCTCTCCTCCTCCGATGTCTTGAGTCAGGCAACCTCTTATTGTAAGGCATGAATTTGATGAGGCAAGATTATTGTAGTCTCTCAGCCCTTCATTTATAAAAACATTTTAAAAAATCACTCCTGCCATAGTTTCTTTCTTAGCATCCTAAAAACTAAAACAGGAGGGTGAGGCAGTTAGTTTATTGTGTCAACCTGGCTGATAAACACATGTGGGGTTAATTGAAGGGTGGAGGGACAAATGGCTCAGTGAGCCTCACCTTTCAAGATAGCGGGTCTCTTGCTTGCTGATGATCAGACCAGGGTGCAGCGGCCTTAGCCAGTTCCCTGCTTCAGCTAGAAAGGCTCACTTCCTGCAAGACATCCCTGAGGAGAAGTCTCATAGAACTACCCCTGGATGCAGCCCTGGGTGCTGGAGCAGTCATGTGGAGACCCCTGCCAGCTCTGAGATGCTTACACATTCACTGATTCAGTTTTCCTCCTGTAGTTGGCATCATTGTGTCTGTTTTGTGAGCTGGAGGAGGACTTTGTGGATTGGTGTTGGACATATGGGTTAATGGGTTAATGTTGGACTTGTGGGCTTGGGCTGCACTGGGTTGGGATGTTTTCTTGATGTGCACTTACCCTTTATATAAAACTCTCTCTTATACATGAGTTTCTGTGGATTTGTTTCTCTAAAGTACCCAGGCTAACACAAAGGGCAAAAGGCAGTCACTGTAGTGCTTTTGGTGGTCACCGGGTAAAATCCATGAGCTCCGGTCGTATAGTGGTTACGAGTTGGGCTACTAACCACAAGGTCTGAGGTTAAGAACTGTTAGCTGGTCCAAGGGAGAAAGATAAAGCTCTCTACTCCCCTCAAGAGTTATATTTGCAGAAATCCTCAGGTAAGCCCTGCCCTGTCCTACAGGGGTGCTGGGAGATGGAATCAACTCTAAGGCAGTGAGCCGGTCAGATCATGAGAACCTTTATCTAAAAACAGAGGCCTTCTAGCCCTTGCTGATCTGGGTCCTATTTCCCTCTCCCTCTTTCTTGCCGCCGTGCAAGTTTGCCTTCTTGCTATTCCTATAACTCTTAGGCATTCTAGCTGTTCCTATTGCCCGAAATGTTCTCGCCCCAGGTAACCACTTGGTTAATATCCTCACAAGAAGTCCTCGTGGCACATGTTGTGTTGGATTGCTAGCCACAAGGCCAGTGGTTCAAACCCAGCAACCATTTCATGAGAGAAAGATGAGGCTATCGGCTCCCATAAAGACTTATTTTATAGTCTAGGAAATCATAAGCAGCAATTCTACTCTGTCCTATAGGATCACTGTGATTGACTCAATGCAGTGGGTGGGAAGATCCTTACGATCTTTAAGTCTTTGTTCATGTTTTCAGTGAGGTCAACTGTCTTAGCTATCAAGCGTTGTTGTAACAGAAGTAATGCAAATTGGGGAACTTACAAGAACAGAACATTATTTTCTTATTGTTCTAGAGGCTAAAAGTCAAAATCAGGGTCTCAGCTGTGCCAATTCCTTCTTTAACCTTCCCTTTCTGGTTTCTGTTGGCCCTCCTTGATATGTGTCCATGTCTATCCTGGTCTTTTTATAACTCAGCAAACAGGATCATACCCATTGAGAGAAGAGCCAGGAATTCATCTTGAAGGGGGACACAATTCCTTCCAGAACAGCTATGCTGAACATGCTAGTTAGTTTAACTACCTTCTCTGCCTTCTTCATTCCTAATCCTCTTACTCTGCTACACTCTTCCATTCCATAGTACTGACGGCTAGCAACCAAACTAGCTGCTGCAATTCATACCAACCTCGTATGTGTCAGAGTAAGATATTCAGTGACTGACTTTGTAGAAGTAGATCACCAGGCCTTTCTTCTGTGGTGCCTCTGGGTAAACTCAAACAACTAACTGGTTAGCAGTGGAGGCTGTCAAGTGTTTGCACCATCCTGGAACCCATAACTGCCATCCCCATGACTGTTGATCTGATGCCAGCTCATTGAGACCCATGGGAGAGAACAGAATTGACCCATAGCATTTCCCAGCTTATAATCTTTATGGGAGCAGCTTGCTTCATTCTTCTTCCAGGGAGCAGGAGAAAGCTTTGGTTTGCAGGCCAGCACTTAGCCCACTGCACCACCAGGGTGCCATCTACTCATTCTTATAAATAAATGTTTGTTATGCTTCTTGCCATTAGAATAAAAGCTCGTGGGGCAGAGAACTTTATCTCTTTTATTCTCTGATGTATACCGAACTCTAAAATAGTGCTTGATACATTATAGGAACTCAGTAAATATTTGATTGAATGAATGAACGGCTATTATTGTAAGTCAGAGCTTATCGGTCAGGGTGTCTCAGCCTTCTGATGTGACACAAGTGGCTTCCAGATATGCTGAGATATCAAAACCTGAGCCAGCTAGGAAGGGTCTAAGGCATTTTTAGGTGTGCCGGGACACCGAGACCTTGGGGAAGTACTGCCATGACTAAATTGTATCTCATCACGTAAAGACATGTCTCTCAGACCTTTCACCTTGAATGCCTGATCCCTCTTGGTAGAGCCCACAGTCTTAATGTCAGTGCTTCCTAAGCTCAATCATGGGTTAATTCGATAACATGCACTATGGCTGATCTATGAGATGCCCTTTTTTATTGTTGAAAAATAAAGTTTCATACAACACTTACTCATGCAATTTTGTGTGTGTGTGTGCAATTTGGTAACATTCATGACACGTTGTGCATCCATCACCAATAACAGATTATTCTTTTACACAAATGATGTTAGGTTGTTCGTGGCACATCGTTGCACACAGAGAATATATGGTAAGCGCAGAGAAGAATGAATGACTGTGCCACAGAGGACGAAGAGAACTTGCTGAATGTTGCCATCAGGGCAGTCGCTGTGTAGAGTAATGTGAGAACATCTGAAAGATGGCGCCGACTGTTCCTACTGATGGCTAGAGGAGGGCATTCCTTTAAGCAGGAAAGAGTAGGGGCTGGTGGGAGACTTTCCCTCCAAAGCTGAATTTCATCAGGCAAGATGGTTGTAATTTTTAAGCCCCTCATGCTTTAGGATAGTTTTCCTCTCCTTCCTCTTTTATGAAAACATTTTTTAAAAATCACTTAAGCTGTAGTTTCTTTCTTATCATCTTCAAAGCTAAAACAGAAGCACAAAGTCTGCTTTGTAAAATACCCTCCCTGTAGTAAAATACCCACTTTCACTACAAAGAAAGTGCTTAGTATTACCTTTAGACTAGGAACCGAGTGGTAGAAACCGGACCAGATTTCATGACCCTTGTGTTTGGCTTCCTACTTGGGAAAAGTGTCTCCAGTACTCTTCAATGTCCCTACTTCCCTGAGGGCTGAGAAAACTGCTGCTACGATTGTCTTGCTGCACGTTTATACCTTGGTCTTAGGATTGGAGGCTGGTGTGAACAATGGAAGGACGTAGGTAAGGTCTATAACATGTAAGCTCAGAATGCTCAGCCTACCTGCACTAGGTTTCTTAAATCCAGCAAGGCTCGGCTGCTTAGTGAATGGGTAGTAACCCAGAACCATAAAGAACTGAGAGTCCAGGAGCCAGCGATCAAGAACCAAGATTAGGAGAGCCAAGAGAAGTCTAGGATAAACGTTCAGGGCTAGACAAGGCAGTTGGCTGAGTTTGGGAGTGCCTGGAATCTGGCAAGCGTAGTAGAACTTGAACCAGGAGTTAGGCAGAAGCCAGGAAACTCCGGGTTCATGAGGCGAATGTGACATGGGGTGGGGAGAAAAGGTCAGGGACAAGACAACAGGAACCAAGACAACTGCCTCAGCCAAGAAGCCTGGTAGATGCCTCTTGCCCTGGATCGGTGTCCAGGGCCTGCAGGTGAGTGCCGGGTAAAGAGGCTGACACAGCTCAAATGGGTGTGGTGGAGCTAGTGCCAAGGGAAGGGGCTGGCATTCAGCTTCCCACTCTGAGGAAGTCATCTTTCCCTACCCATCTTTTTCTAGATTTAGGCAGCATTAAAAATAAGTGTACTGTGAAAACTTGTTAGGGATTTTTAAGATGGTCAGTAATTTCATGAATTCTGCCTCCTCATGGCATCGGCTCTGTTTTGGTCCCTTTCATGGCAGTCTCTGACTTCTAGCTTTGAACCCCACTTTTGACCTAGAAACTGGGTAAGACAGGCCAGGGAGCCACAAATGAGGAAGCATGGTCCCTGAGGTCCTTTCGACTGTGTGCTCATGGCCAAAGGAGCCTCTGACTTCAGCTTTGACAACATAGGGAACCGTTGGTAATGTCTGAATGGGAGGGGTTCAGGATGGGGCACACCCAGGCTATGACCTATCACACAAAGGACCTCCGTTCTATATTTGTGATTTAAAAAAAA
>NW_022103918.1:15041345-15042718 GCF_000313985.2 Echinops telfairi
TTCCTGTCTCGCCACTCACACCACTGGTCCTATAGGGCTCATCCGCCCTGGATTCCCTGTATTTTCAGTTCCTATCTGTAGCTGTTTCACTCTTGACATCTCTTTCTCTGTTATAAAAACAATTATACTTACCTCAAGTGAAGGTTGGTTGAAGATTAAATTAATGAGCTTAAAATGTGCAGTACCAAAAGGATAACCCTGTGGTTTTGACCCCAAACAGGTGGTACGTAAGAATAGTAGGTGATGACCCCAAAATGGTAGGTAAGAATTAGAATAAAACCATTTTTTGAGTCAAATTTGACTTATAACAATCCTACAGGACAGAGTCGATCTGCTCTCGAGGATTTACAAAGTTGTAAATCTTTGTAGAAACAGAGTTTCTCAACTCCCTCTGTTGAACAGTGGGTTGGTTTGAATCACTGACCTTCTGGTTAGCGGCCCAATGATTAACCCATTGTACCATCATGGCTCCTTATAATGAGAGTAGTCAGTATGTATTGAGTGTTTATGATGGACTAGACTCTACAGAAGGGACAGTGGTGTTTTCTCATTTACCATCATTCATGAGGTAGGAATTCCTGGGTGGGATAAATGGTTAATGCACTTGGATGCTGACCAAAAGTTGAAAAGTTTGAGTCTACCCAGAGGCACTTTGGAAGAAAGGCCTGAGGAAATACTTCCAAAATATCAGGCATGAAAATCCTATAGAGCAAAACTCTATGACAACACACACAGGTTTCCATGAGTTGAAGCTGACCCTGGGGCAACTTTAAAAAATAAAACAAAACAAAATCAGTTTCTTTGACATATAATTCATAGATTATGCAATTCAATGATTTAAATATAATAAAGATAGTTGTGCATTCATCACCACAATCAATTTAAGAACATTTCATTCCATCCATTTTACACTATTCCTTCTTGAGTTATTTTCATCTCCTTATTTTCCCCCAACCTCCCCTGTCGCAACCCCAAGAAACAATTAATCTAGTTACTATCTCAATAGATTTATCTGTCCTGAATTTCATATAAAGAAAATAATACAAACAATAATAACCCAACAATAATAATAGAATAAAATACAGAAAAATCTCAATCCAAAAGAAAGCAGAAAGTAATAAAAACTAGAACAATTAAAATGGATCAAAAGGAAAACAAATGTTAAGATGATAATTAAAAAAAAAATAGATCATTTTATTTGGGGGCTCTTACAGCTCTTATAATAGTCCATACATCAATTGTATCAAGCACATTTGTACATATGTTGCCATCATAATTTCCAAAACATTAAAAAAAATTTTTAAATCATTTTATTAGGGGCTCATACAACTCTTATCACAATTCATACACACATCAATTGTGTAAAGCGCATT
>NW_022103918.1:15043543-15051134 GCF_000313985.2 Echinops telfairi
TCTATGTGGGCTTTGCTGCTTCTGAGCTAGATGGCCACTTGTTTACCTTCAAGTTTTTAAGACCCCAGACGCTATATCTTTTGATAGCCTGGCACCATCAGCTTTCTTCACCACATTTGCTTATTCACCCGCTTTGTCTTCAGCGGTTGTGTCGGGAAGGTGAGAAGATGTTAAATTTTAACCTAACTATATCAGCAAGCAATCCACTTTCCAATGTGCTCTATCTGGGGACAAAACTATAAGACTTCACATTCTTGTTCAATGAGCAAAGGTAATTAAATGGGGTTCAACCCATGTGGGGGCTCTGTAAATAGATTTGGGGCTTTCATGGTCATCCATAGTCTTCTGCAAACCGGGTCCACAGAATTTAAGCTCTAATACACCCTCCCCTTTGATCTTGGATTTTATTGTTAATAATCATTTGATCACACTGGCTGGTGTCCTTCTGTGTGGATTTACCTGACATCTCACTTAGATAGCTGCTTGCTTTCAGATAAGCCTTTAAGACCCCAGACACTATTCTTTCTGATAGGCAGGCATTGTTTGGGTTCTTTACCATATGTATCTCATTCATTGCCATTGAGTTGATTCTGATTCATAGTGACGTTGCAGGACAGGGCAGAGCTGCTGCTGTGGGTTTCTGAGACTGTACTTCTTGTCTGGAGCAACAAGCCTTATTTGTCTTCTGTGGAGTGGTTGGTGCTTTCAAACTGCTGACTAGGTGGTTTGCAGCCAAACACGAAACCACTAAGCTACCAGGGCTCATCACATTTGTGGCAATTGGTTTTATGAAGTGGGAATTATCCCCATTTTAAAATGGCAGGAGGAGCCACATAGAAAGAGAATTCTTGGACTTATGGATGTTAAATATGTTGTTTGCTGTGTTAGTCCAGGTTGACTAGAGAAACAAATCCAGAGATACTCATATGTGTCTAAGAAAGAGCTTTTTATAAAAGAGCAATTATATATTGAGAAAACATCTCAGCCCATCCAGATCAAGTCCAGACATCTGATATTAGCCCATATGTCAGATATTAATCCCTAAATTCCTCTTCAGATTTATGCAGCACATGAAATGATGCCGAATGCAGGAAGGTCACAGGCCAGGTGTAGAAAGGCTTGTGGATCCAGTGGCCTTGGAAGCATCTCAAAGCTGGCTTGGGTCTCCACGTGTCTCCTCCAGCCCTCTGAGTGTCTCAGCAGCAGGAAAGGGAAAGCAGAGAGACCGTGTCTGGCCTCCAGTGAGCTATTTATCTGTGTTGTGCCACCAAATGAGGTCATCAAGCTGCAACCCAATTGACAGGCTAGACTCCACCCCTTTGCTCAAGTTGACAGGAGATTATGTACCTGCCACATTTGGTTTCTCATAATTTGTAAGGGAGAGCAAGGTCAGGGGAGTTAGAAAAGGAAAAACACATTTATTAAATGCTAAGCGTGTATCAGGAACTCTGTTGCCACTATGGTTACACACTGGGCTGCTACACTGTTTCCCCGAAAGTAAGACATCTCCCGAAAATAAGACCTACTTACAGTTTTGCGTCTCGCTGAAATATAAGGCATCCCCCCGAAAATACGACCTCCCTGAAAATAAGGCCCCCCGAAGCTACCGTAACTCTGGACTCTGGACCGTAGCGGCTGGGCGCTGCCACACAGCTCACTGTTGGCTGCAGCACAGCTGGAGCAGACAGGAAGTGCGAGTTCTCTTTTAATAAAACAATAAACAATAAATGTGTACCGTATTCTTCTTCATGGAAAAATAAGACATGCCCTGAAAATAAGACCTAGCACATCTTTGGGAGCAAAAATTAATATAAGACACTGTCTTATTTTCGGGGAGACAGGGTACCCGCAAGGTCCACACTTTGAAACCACCAGCCGCTCCGCACTCCATGGGAGAAGACAGGGTTTTCTATTCCCACAGAGAGTTACAGTCTCAGAAACTCACAGGTGTAGTTCTGCTCTGTCCTATAGGGTCACTATGAGCTGGCATTGGCTCAATGGCAGTGAGTTTTAAGTGTAATGTGTACCCGGCACTGTGCTAGATACATTACAATCATTAACTCATTTAATTACTGTATCATCCTAGGAGAGAAGTGTTATTAGTCTGTTTCACGAGGAAACTGTAATTTTCTCAAGGCTGTTTAAATGTTTCTAAGTAGAGTCAAGAGTTAGGCCCAGATCTGGCCACCCACAGAGCTTATGATCTTTCCATCTTGAAGGGAGTATGGGAAGTTAGCTCTGGTTTTCTCCACCATGAGATAGGGTTTGGATTTTCAGAATAATAATAATAATAATAATAATAATAAATAAAAAGACTGATTTCAGGAATGGAGAGATTTTGGCCTTGGCGTAGGGGTTTATGAATGGAAGATCCACATCTCCTCTGATGATTAGCTTTCTTCCATTTCTAATCATTTCAGATGTACTCCACTTAGGATAGGCTCTACCAGGAAGATTCAGCTTTAGGGCTATTCCTGGTTATTGGTCACGTAGAGAATCTGTGTCCCTGGCTTGTTGTCCATGCTGATCAATGTCTCAACCAGTCAGGGCAGTTGGCCTATGAGCCTGAATACATGATAAAGCTTAAAGAATGACAAAGAAACTCCTATTTTATTTAGAGAAGTCCAGGATATTGCTTTTCAGAAAGACACTCAAAGTAAATACAAAACAAAGGGTAGGAAGCTCAAGTCCCTGGGCCACTTGGGTCAGTTTCGCTCTCTCGTTTCCCATGGTGGTCAATCCTGACTCAGAACCTTTTATGGAGTGGTCACAGATGTGAGAGATACGGCTGCTAAGGAAAACAGGAGGAGCAAGCCAAGAGTTCCCCACCAGATGTGCAGTGGCACAAAGCAGAGTGGTACAGAGAATGAAGGGGAAAAAAGTTACTACAGAAAGATTTCTACTTAATTTCTGTGTATGTGACTTATCGTGACAGAACTAGGCTTATTGGTATCCTGGACGGTAAGGGCTGTTCTGTGCCAGCCCTGGCAGCCCTGTGCTAGGGATTTTATTTCTAATTTTATTCGTTGAATTTCAGGGGTAAAATTCTCACCTTCATGCAGGAGGTCTGGATTTCTTTATCCACCTCATGTGCAGCCAATTCCTAGTGGACTCAAGAGCAGTGGGTATGGGTATGTGATGCTAAGCAGGTTTCAGCCCAGCTTCCCAAATCAGAGAGTCTAGAAAGGCTTAATCAGATACTCTCAAATATCAGCCATTGACAACCCTATGGATCAGGACAGGACAATCTGAGAGTTGATGGCAATTAATCAAGCTAAATATGTAAATAACCATACTTTAGATGATAATGCTCATAGAGGGATTTACAAAATGGGGATAGGAGTTATAGGAACTATCTAGAATAGGCAAAAATCAAAGTTTTCATTTTTAATTTATTTTTTAAATCAACACACATTGCTGTTGAGTTACATCCAACTCACAGAGACCCTCACATATTTCAGGGTAGATCCCTACTCCTAGGGTTTTTAAGAGGGAGCTAATTACCAATTCTTGCCTGTGAAGAATCTCTTGATGGGTTCGAACCACTAACCTTTTGGTTAGCAGCTGAGTGTTTAGCAGGTGAATGTTGAACTATTTATGTAACCCAGGGACTCCTCAATAGGCAAATGCATAGAGACAAAAGTTTATTCATTGTTGCTGGGGCCGAGGGGAAAAGAGAATAGAGTTATTATGTAAGGCTACTGGGTTTCCATGCTGAACTTTTGGAAATAGAGTGGTGATGATTGGTTAGCACAGAGAATGTAATTAATGTCATTGAATTGCACATTTAAAAAGAATCAAAATGGCGATTTGTGTGTACTATGTATTTCACACAACTTTAAAAGAATTAATAGAGACAGGGAGGACTGGCCCAATCATCTTGCCAGGGAGGTATTTTCCAAGATGAGGAAATTGAGACCAAGAGAAGTTAATGTCTTGAGGCCACATGGCTGGATCGTAGAACCTCAACTGGAAACCTCGTCTGCCTTACCAGGATCGGAAAGCCCAAGGCAGTCTCCCTTTGTTGTCTCTTCTATTGCTTATTTAGCAGGCAGCAGTGAAGAGTCCATTGAGCCAGTCTATAGGTTTTAGTTAAGAAGTTATTTTTTTCTCTCTGAGGAGCAAAGGTATTTTTGAGGTCAGTCAGCAATCCAGTCTTAGAGCAAAAGATGAGCTAGAATTAAAATTTAGAAATTCCATTTGAAAAGTGATTTTTGTGTTTCCATTCTGTGTAAACCCACCAGAGAGCTTTCCTTGGGTTCTGAACTTAGTTAGTGTCAAGCATTATCACCCATCAGCAGGCTGCTTCCAGCATTGTGGTCATCATTTGATCTTTCATTAAAGAAAATTATTCCAAAAATATTCATTTAAAAATTAATGTCAATACTTTCTGACATTCCATCCTTGAATGGTGAAGAAGAAAAAAGCTTTAGAGTTTTTTTTAATAATCTTGGTAAATATTATTTGAACTTTGCTTCTAGCCAAAACAAGTTTCATGGTAAAAAAAAAAAAAATCCTTTCTTCAGCCATGGGCAATAAAGTTGGAAGCAAGAAACTGAACAAATTAAATACTTAGTGGGCATTCATACCCAGGGATACCATGGTTTTTAGAGACATGAAGTTCAACTCATGTAAAATAAGAAATGTTCTCAAGAAAATCCTTAACTCTAGTCCACCTTGACCTTCTGAGTGGGTGTGCAGATACACTCTGTAGATACATACTGTGTGTGTGTAAATATAAAAAAGAAGAAATGGGAGGCTAATGATTCACTCACAATTCAAACCTCTTTCCCCACCATGCAGGTTTTTTAAGGATTAAGAACAGTGTGTGGGTGTGGGTGTATGTCTGGTGTATTAGCATGGCTTTCCCTTTTTTCCTGTAAATGGAGTTTTGCTTTCCATTATTCCTCACTATTGCTTATGAGGAAGATCTATCAAGGAGTAGAAGTAGGAGAAAATGTTCTAAATGGGTTTTCCACCCAGAAGAACATGTTTACTCTCTGTCATCCAGTAACTGCTTGAAGAGGTGATGGAAAGGGGGAGTGGAGAAACCCAGGGAAGGAAGAGGGAGGAAGAGAGTGGAAGGATGGAAGGGACATTTGGTAAGGGATCTGAAGGGCTGTACACTGGCTGAGAAGTGGAGAAGAATGAAAACTTTCTTAAGAATTGGACAGTGACTCTCTCAACCTGACTCCAACTTTGCCTGATCCAAGAAAATAAAGTACAGAGTTAAAATAAAAGATTTAACTTAAACTTAGAATTTAACACAGCAAGATTAATGGATGGAGAAGAAAACAAGTAACAACAGGTTTGATGAATTCACCGTAAGGTAAGGTATGGGATATGAATACCACCTGACTTGAATCTGACGCGACCACTCCTACCTGGGTGGTCTGGGCCAAGCCACTCCACCTCCATGTCAGAATCTTTCTTCTACAACATTGTGGTAGTTACGTAATCTGTTGTCAATTTGAGACTTATGAGTGATGGGTGTAGTCTAGCCTGTCAATCAGGTTGCAGCTTGATGACCTCATTTGGAGACCCCACAGAGAGAAAGAGCTCACTGGAGGTGGGACACATGCTCACTCCCTGGGAGACATTGCAGCTGACAAGACACATGGAGCTACACTTGTGCCCTGAGCTAGAGGAGCCACATAGAGACCCTCACCAGCGCTGAGATGCTTACACTGCCACTAGATCCACAAGACTTCCCACCCACTGACCTGTGATCTTCCTGAATTTGGTGTCATTGCATGTGTTGCGTGAGTCTGAAGACGAATTTATAGATCGGTATCAGACATATGGGCTAATATCGGACTTACGGACTTGATCTGGACTGGGCTGGGATGTTTTCTCAATATTCAATTGCTGTTGTATATAAGGTTCTTTCTAACGGACATGTGAGTGTCTATGAATTTGTTTCTCTAGTCTACCTGGACTGACACAGACATATTGATAGTCATGTTACTTTTTGTTTCTACTCCACAGGATTGCCTTAGAGAGCAAATGAAATCATTCATTTTATATCCATTCGTTGGTTCAACAAATATTTGTTAGCATCCATTAGGAAAAATGGACAAACGTCTGCCTCACGAAGCAACATTCTGGATCAATTTTTACAACATCTTTTCATTTGTAGAATACAGTCATCCCTCATAATCTGTGAGGAGTGGCTTCCAGGACCTCTGAGGATACCAGAATCTGCAGCTGCTCAACTCCCTTATACAAAGAGCTTCACAAAGGCGATACAAAATGAAATGAAAAGATAATCTACCTTTTTCTAAGAACATTTGAAGCACCTGCATATGTGGCATGCTATCTGCATATAAGCTACAGATATCCTCTTGTATACTTTAAATCACCTCTTGATGACTTACAATCCCTAATGCTCAGCTATACATGCTCTATAAACATAGCACTTAAGGCTCCCGCTTAGTTTTTGAGCAATTGCTTCTACTGATTCATTGCTTTTTAGGAACCTCTTTTCCCTAGAAATAGTTGCACACCACACAAGTTGTGAAAAAGCAACAGTAGATGCAAACCAAGGATCCAAGAGGGAGTGGTGCAGAGAGATCGAGGACAGGGGGGCTGAAGCAACCGCATAGGCTCACACCTAACTTGAATTCATATTGCTTCAGTACAGTGCCCAGGGGGTGGCACAGTCAAGCCTTTCTGGATTATTTGTCCTGAATCATTTTGATCCACAGTAGGTTGAATCCTTGGATACGGAACCTGTGGATAGGGAGGGCTGTCTGTATATGTGGCTATAAGGAGCACATTTTACCTTATTTGTTCTATAGTATGAGTTATGTTACTCTCTCATGGCAAACTTTCACTTTTATCTTCTTGTGGATCACAGACATTTGTGTATATTTGTGCAAATTAAAGGTTAAGCTGTACAGAATTTGTGGTCTGTTGACATGCCGCCTTGTTGACGGATTGCAGTTCACCTCTATTCCGTTAGGTGTCCCTACAGAATCAATGTTGCCAGGGAAAGATTAGCTTAAAAAGAATGGTAGTTTTGCAGGTAACCCAAACAGATGACCTTTAACACTTCAGTTAGTTTGAACAGAACATTCACTCCCACTGAGTGGGGTGCTGTAGTCTGCTTTTCTTTAGCTACAGCAACATGATACCGTACTTGACACCGCGGTCACTGCTATAATTGTTAATATCCAAGTAAAATGAACTTCCACTTCTTCAATTTCAGATTTGTTCAGATCAGTTGTGACAGGACTGGAGTAGCCAAGGTAACAAAGGATACTCATCTGGTTGGGATATGTGTGTGTGTGCATCATTTTTTTCTCCTAAAGGTCGGATGAATTGTGGCCAAATAACTGCTCAAGAACTGCAAACTACACATGCTCTCCACCCCTACAATAGTTACTCTGAACCCCAAGAGGTGCTAGCTGCTGGGAGAGATGAGATGGAGCACCGAGGAAATGGGGTGACTAGGGATGGAGATTATGTTAAATGGAAAACAGTTCTATTTAAATAAAATTATATAGGTTATTTCTACTCAGAAAAATAATTTTTCCTCAGGCCTGTCTGGATAGGACAGGCTGGATGAACAATCTGGAGGAGAAAACAA
>NW_022103918.1:15052379-15056523 GCF_000313985.2 Echinops telfairi
GCTTTACACAATTGATGTGTGTATGGATTGGGATAACAGTTGTATGAGCCCCTAATAAAATGTTAAAAAAGAAAAAAAAATAATAATTTTTCCTTACTGTATTGGGAGAAAGACGACGCTTTCTACTCGCATGAAGAGTCACAGTCTCGGAAACTTACAGGGGTGTTCTCTCCTGTCCTATAGGGTCCCTGGGAGTCAGAATTGACTCGATGGCAGTGAATTTAGTTTGGTCCTCATATTTGTTTTCTAGGACTGCTATAGCAAGGCACCGCAAACTAGGTGGCTTCTAGGAATAGATATTTATTGTGTCACAGTTCTGGAGGCTGGGAAGCCATGGTCATGCTGTCTGCCGTGTTGCTTCCTTTTGAGGGCTGTCAGGGAGACTCTGGTCCATGCTTGCCGAGCTGCAGGTTGCTCCAGATGTTCCTTGGCATGCAGCGGCTACATCACATGGCACCCTCTCTCTAGCTTCCTGTCTCTTTCATAAGAATTTCCTCTTTTATAAGAATACCAGTCAAATAGGATTGAGCCATCCTACTTTAGTACGACCTCAGATTAGCTTCACTGATGGGAACTTCCCAGTTGTAATTTCCAAATAGGGCTACATTCCTTGGCACCAGGGACGAGGACCTCAGAGTTCCTTTTTGAAGACTGCAATTCAATCCATCACGCTTAAATTGTGTAGGAAGGGGGATGAAAATACTCGTCGAAGATATTTGATACTTGTTACGTGACCTTGTAAGTTGGCTCCTTGAAAGCACCTTTCTACGGGTTCAGTTCCCACTACCACATCCTTGTTTGAACTCCAAAGAGAAAAAACGTGCATGTAAGAATATAGGAATGGGGTTTTGTTTAAAATAAATAAAGATTCTTATTGGATAGCAAAAAAAAAAAAAAAAGAATATAGGAATGGAATGAAACATAACATTGAGTTACTTTAGTTTCTTTTATTTAATCTGCATTACCACTAGGAATCCTAATAGCACTGTAAAATATGGCTATATTTATGGATCACTTTCTGTGTGCCAGGAATTTTGTTAATTGCTTTACACACATTATCTTAATTCATCCTACCAACAATCTTATGAAGTAGATTTAAGTGGTAGCACTGTGTTAGGTTGAGCAAACAAATTTAGAGACTCTAGTACTTATTTAGCCAATTAGGGTCAAAGCCAGGATCCAAGCACACAATTTAACAGCATGTCCTTTATCACTAGGCCATTCTGCTTTGACTTATATTCTCTCCTTAGGCTCTGGTCCTGGCCCCACATCTCCTTTTTGCCTTTGACATCACTACCCACCTCCAGTCTCTTATCCGACTAGGTAATGTAAAGAAAACAAATGACATTTAATTCCTTACACACACACCCCCAAATAAAACAACCAACAACAAACAGACCCATTACCACTCAGTTGATTCCAATTCATAGAAACCTTCTAAAACTGATGGAATGTGCTCTTTAAGGTTTCCCAGGGTGTAATCTTTATGGAAACTGGCGGCAGAGAAGCTGATGGGTTTGAACTGCTAACCTTTATAGCTAGCAATCCAAGCTTAATGCACTGCACCACCAGGATCATGTAATTAAAACCAACAACTTAAAAAGCAGTAAAGGCTAAAATACTCAAAACATGGATTTTTCTCTTCATTAACCTGTATTTGGAAACATATGCATTGGTCTTATGATGGTTTGAAAGCAAACCTAATCTGTTTCCTAGGCATTCTACATTAAGCCTCGAACAGGCTTATATGATGACGACATTCTTGGACATCCTCAGGGCATGGCACAGAATTTGAATCCTGACTTCTGACGGTCATCTCATCAAGAACAACAACTACAATGATTGCAGGCCAGTATAGTCTGTGCAACCAAAGTGACAGGACTTGTCTTTGCTCCTAGGAGAAAGTTAGCAAATCACGGAAGACCATTCTGTGAGACTTGACTAAGTGAAGTAGAAAGCAAAGGAATGGTGATGCTTCCAGAAGCGACTGCACCAATTAAAAGCAAATATAAATAACGGAAAAGAGAGAGAGATAGAAAGAAAAAACGAACCTCAAAGCAAGTTGCTCAGAATGAATATGATCAGTGTCTCGGTGCTTTTCCAAGGAGTGGTTCCATTGCATCACAGTACGTCAGCTAGCTCCGGTGGGACATGGACTCACAAAGAGAAGGGCCTCACGTTCCAGAGCTGGATGGCATGGTAGGAACATTGCTCCATTAGAGGGAGCATGCAAAAACAACACAGATTTACAATGCGTGAATCCTACAGATAGACTACTGAAATGCCAGGCTGGAATTAAATTAGGAAGGAAAAATGTGGTTTCCTCCTTCCACAACTCCTCTATGTAAAGCAAGCACTTAAAGTTCACTCTCTGGCAGATATATTGGGTCTAAGTCTTTCAGAGAATGTATAAAACCTATTTTTGACATACTATGAATATTTTTGGCCAGTAATTTGCATAGCATCCAACTCAATTCGAGTAGAAGCGTAGTGTCAGTGCCTCTAACAACTCTTTTGTCCCCAAGCTCAGCCAGAAGCCTCTCCACAGCAGACTGGGCCTGCAGGGTACAGCGACATCCCTGCTGACTCTGACTTGGGCCAACCGCTTTTGTGGAGTTTGTTTTGCTCTCCACCTGCAAGTAGCTGCTTGGGCTTTCTCTCACCCACTTAGCTTAGAGAAAACACTTCAGTCTCGATTCACTATGCTTCGCATTTGAAAGTCAGCCTTTCCTCCTCCAAAGCTCAGAGACAGTCCTGTAGACCTCAGTTAGGCCATGCATGTAGTGCATCCCTTCCTCCCTCAAAAAGAGAAGGAAGATGTACAGTTACATATTTTTAAAATGGGTAGTCTGCATGACAGCCCAGGAGCCCCTGGGTGGTGTAATTACCACACCAGATAGCTAGCTGAAAAATTCGACGTTTGCGTTCACCAGAGTTGCTTTGGAAGAAAGGCTTGATGGTCTACTTTCTAAAAAATCAGGCATTGACAAAAGGGACACAGGGGAAAAGCCAGTGTACACAAACAGTCCTGGGGTGAGGTCCGGGTAGTATGCCAGGGGCCAGACCAAATCCAGGAGTACATATGGTAGCCAACTGAAAAAGAGGGGCAAAAAAGGAAAAAAAGGCACGGGTAGCAGGGGAACAGAGCATTAACCTACTGAAGGGGAGAGCATTGTTTATATCTCCAAAGGCAAAGAGGGACCAGACTTCAACCTGGTGCTCCAAGACGTGAATGCAACATCCTGGCATGAAGCAGGATGAGAGAGGTCTGAGGGGCTAGCCCCAATCCCAACTATGTGGACAACCACCCCTCCCTGCAGAAGAATTTACTTCAGAGGACAGCACTGAAGCTGCAGCTCAGGGAGAGGGACATGTTTGATCAGAGCACATGGGAGCAAATGAAGGGGGAGGAAGAGAGTGGAGTACATCCTGGCCCACCAAGCCTTGAGGACAATATCCCCACTCAGAGCAGCCAATTGACAGAGAATATGACTGGCCCCACTATGAGGCATGACATCCCTCATGGACCCATAGCCCTATAGGGGACAGCACTGGAGACAGAGTGTGGGAATTGCGCCTGATCTGACCCCACCACACTGAAGCAAAACATTAAGCGTGTGCAACAAAACAGCATGGGGAGCAGAGCAAGGAAGTCCTGAGGGAATACCAAAAATAGACTTTGGGGCCAGGGCGTGGCACCCCATCAGACTCCACCAGAAAACTCTCCTAAAGGTCAACAAACTGCCCTTGAACTATTTACAGGCTGTTCTTTTTTTTTGTTCATTGGTTTATTTTGTTTTTGTTGTTTTGTTTTCTTTTGTTGCTTTGTTTTGCTTTGTCTTGGATTTTTGTGTGTGTGCATATTAGTATCTCTGCTGGTCTATGTAGATAAGATAGGCTTGATAAACAATCTGGAGGAGAAAACAATGGGACCAATGGTTCCGGGGGGACATGGAGAGGGGGAGATGGGAGAAAGGAAGTGGTATTAACCAACCCAGGGACAAGGGAACAACAAGTGATCCAAAATCAGTGGCAAGGATGGTGTAAGAGGCCTGGTAGGGTGTGATCAAGGGCAATGTAACCGAGAGGAATTACTGAAACCCAAAAGAAGGCTGAGCATGGCAGTGGGACAAGAGGACAGTAA
>NW_022103918.1:15057647-15065629 GCF_000313985.2 Echinops telfairi
CCAATAAAATGATATAAAAAAATAGGCATTGAAAATCTTGCTTGGCACAATTATGTTCTGATTGATTTACATTAAGTTCCATGAGTTTAGTTTGAGTCTAGGGCAACTGGTTTATATGACAGCTCTGTGCATCTATGCGTGCCCAATGTACTTCTGTTGCTCAGAAATCCCTTAACCCCTGGGAATCACAGATCTTGTTGCCACCAAGTTGACTCTGACATGTAGTGACACTTTGGGACAGAATAGAACAGTCCCATAGGGTTTCCAAGGCTGTAATCTTAAAGACGCAGACTGCTACATCTTTCTCCCAAGAAGTGCCTGGTGGGTTTAACTGAGCATTTCAACCTCTGCACCACCAGGGCTCCTTGAAAATCACAGAGTTCTCTTTTCTTTTTTCTCTTCCTTCAGTCAGCTATTTGCTAGCACACCATATTCCTTCCCATTGGATTTCAATTTTCTAGCTTTTTTTCCCATCGAGCGTGATGCAGGCTGTTGGTTTTCCTCCACCAAAAGTCTATTGGAAACCATCAAGGGATTTGGCAGGGAAGCAGGATAGAAAATTAACAAGCAGAAGACAATCTGATTCCTGTAAAGAGAGCTATGAAAAATGCAGTCAGGAAACAGTGCCACTTATAATAACCACAAAAGGTGAAATACTTAGGAACAACCAACTAATGAAACAAAAGACATATACAGAGAATATTACAGAACGTAACTACCAGAAACCAAAAAAGACTACGTAAATGTAAGAATTGTCCATGCTCATGGATAGGCAGATTTACTTTTGGGAAAGTGTCAATGCTGTCTTAATCTACAGATACAATGCAATCCCAATCCAAATCCAAACTACACTTTTTAAAGAAATGGGAAAACTAGATACCAATTTTATATGGGCAGGCAAAAGACCCAGGATAAGTAAAGAACTTCTTGAAAAGAAGACCCCAGCAGGAGGCCTAGTACCACCTGACCTACAAACCTACTACATAGCCACAGTTGTCAAAGCAGCCTGGTACCGGAACAATGGGAAATATATAGACCAGTGGATCAGAACAGAAAACCCAGACATAAATACATCAGCTTGCAGGTAACTGATCTTCGACAAAGGACCTAGATATATCCAATGGGCCATTCAACAAGTGGTGTTGGACAAATTGGATTTCCATATGCAGAAGGATGAAAAAAGACCCATATCTCTCCCCATGTACCAAAATTAACTCAAGATTGATTAAAGACCTAACAGTATACCCCAGAGCTATCAGGATCATCGATGAGAAAACTGGAACAAACTTAAGGGTCCAAATGCAGGGCATACAGAGTCTACAAAGTATAATGAGGGAGGTCCACACAAGAGTAATGACAGGAACATGCTGAAATGACATCACTTTTGCACATCAAAATACTTCATCCAGAGAGTAAAATGAGAGCCTACAGATTGGTAAAACAATGTTACCTCTGACACATCAGACAAGGGTCTAATTACAAAATTTTACAGAACTTTCAAACAGCTCAAGACAATAATAAGTGACCCAATTAAGAAGTGGGAAAAAGACACGAACAGATAGTTCACCAAAAAATGAAGTACAAATGGCTAATGAACACATGAAAAAAAATGCTCATCAGGGAGATGCAAATTAAAACCACAAGGAGATACCACCTTACACTCACAATGCTAGCCCAATTAAAAAAATAACAAATGCTGCAGAGGCTGTGGAGAGAATGGAGCTTGCATACACTGTTGTAGATTTGTAAACACACATAACCACTATGGAAAACAATATGATGATACTTAAAGCAACTGGGAATTGAAATCCCATATGATCAGCAATACTGCTATTAAGTATACAGTACACCCCAAAGAAAGAAGCGACCCAACAAAGTGGCAGTATGCCCTCCCATGTTCATAGCAGCACAGTTCACAATAGCAAGAAACTGGAAGTAGCCCAAATTTCCAACGGTGGGAGAATGGATAAAGAAACTCTGGTAAGTACAGAGAGTGGAGTACTATGCATCCTTAAAAAAACAGTGATGAAAACATGAAACACTGCATGACATGGAAGGACCTGAGTGAAGTTAGTCAATCACAAAAAGACAAACATTGTTCGAGTCCTTTGCTATAAGAAGAAACATCAGCTAAACCAATCTTAGAGACCAATTCCCAAACAAATGGGTAGAAATCTGCCCACCAGCCATGAACCATACATAACTCCTCTTCTGTGCAACTCCTAAGAACCACCTTGCAAGAGGAGCCCCCACATGGGCTGAGGTCACTCCTTCCAGAAGGGGGGAAAGGGAGAAGACCGTCCACTTGGTGCTCCGCAGCACAGAGACAAGGCTGCAACAAGTCAACAGGCCCTCCACAGGAATGAGACGAGAGCCTCACTGGAAATCAAGTTAAAATCAGGGGAGGAGCATCTCCATTTCAGAGGAGGCACTGGTGTTTCTGTTGGTGGAGCTGGTTGGGAAGAGGTGCAAACCAGTAATTGTAGGGAACCTAAGGGGAGAATAAACCCGGTTCTATCATCCTGGGTAGACGCTTTGAATAAGTTTCTACCCAACCCTAGTGAACCATGTCATGGTCTACGCACTATGATGGCCTTTAGTGCCGACGTTACAGGGAAAATAGCATTCCCAAGGGCCACACCAGAAGGACTTGACCTGGAAGCCCCACTGAATGAACTTAATCCTACCTCAAAATTACCTGTAGCCCTTGGATTTAGGACTGAAATTCCCCGATGGGAGAGGAAGCAAAGGATGGCCACCTCAAGATTGTGGAAATGGCAGTCATTGGACCTTGGGTGGGACCCTTGGTTTAGTGGGTGTCCAGTGAAAGGTACCCAGAACCTCTATATATTTAGTATCTCAATGCTCCCCCTTGCATTAATATGACAGGTATTAATCTAATTAGGCAAGGAACTGCCTTGCAAGAAATGTTGCAGTAACATTTCCCCTAACACCAACCACCATGCACAATGTAAACAGAGGCCAATCAGTTAAGAAATGAATGGGTACAAAGCAACGACTATGGACTATAGCTCACAGTTGGACTATAGCTGCATAAACTCCTCATATCAACAGTACCATAAAAAATAGAAATAGGAAAAACAAAGTTTTAAATAACAGTCTAGGGAAGTTGGTTTATAGAAAGAAATCTATTCCTAAATTATGTTTTATATAGTTAATAATAAAGGGAAGAAAAATAGAACAGTAGTTATTTTCCTGCCATCTCCGAACACCAATCATTTTTGTATTCTCTTATGTTAATGCTGTCTTAGTTTTCAAGTGCTACTGTAATGCATACCACTAATGGTGCTTTACAGAACAGATTTTTCTCACATTTCTGCTATTCAACAGTGTGTTAGTCTGGGTAGACTAGAGAAACAAATTCATAGACACTTACATGTGTATAAGAAAGAGTTTTATATACAAGAACAATTGAATATTGAGAAAACATCTCAGCCCAGTCCAGATCAAGTCCATAAGTCTGATATTGGCCCATATGTCCGATACCAATCTATAAAGTCCTCTTCAGACTCATGAAACACATACAATGACGCCGAATGCAGGAAGATCACAGACCAGTGGGTGGGAAGTCTTGTGGATCCAGCAGTAGTTGTAAGCATCTGAGTGCTGACAGGAGTCTCCATGTGGTTCCTTCAGCTCCAAAACTCTGACTGCCTCAGGGTAGCTTCATGTGGCTCCTCCTCAGAAATGTCTCACAGGGAGTGAGGAGAGAGAGAGAGACTCCTGCTTCCAAAGAGGAAAAACAGGAGTTCCCAGGATCCTTAGGAGAAGGCCATGCCCACACAGAGGACTCACTGGCTATATCCTGATTGACAGAATAAACTCCACCGCTTCACTTTTAATCCTCAAATTGACACCAGATTATGTAACTACCACAAACTACTATGGAAAATGGAATGGCCCTGCCTTGAAAAGATAGAAATACCATATAATTCACCCAGTCAGTTCCTAGTTTTATACCCTAGAGAAATAAAGAACTGCAGCACAAATACACATATATACACTCATGTGCACTGATCAAAGCTTTCTTCATAATAGCAAAAATGATGGACACAAGCTAAGGGTCATGAATGAATGAATGAATGAATAAACAAACTGTGATATATACAATGGAATACTATGCAATGAGACAAGAATAATGAATTTGCTAAACATTTCACCATGTGGATAAATCTGGAAGACCTTATAATGAATGAAATAAGTCAACCACAAAAGGGTAGATATTGTATGAGACCATGATTATAAAAGTCAAGGATAGGTGTGCACACAGAAAGAAATGTTCTTTGATGGTTACCAGGCATGGGAGTGGGAAGTGCGAAGAAACACTAAGTAGATAGCAGGCAAGAATTAATTCTGGTGAAAAGAAAGGCAATACACAGTACGGGTGAAGTCAACACAATATGGCCAAGGCCAATGTAGACACTGGGAGCTATGCAAGAAAGAATGACAGCTTTGGTAGATGCCATAACATATACAGCCCTGCAACACCAGCAATAGCAATTATTTATGAGCGCATACATAAGGAAATATGTATGCAAAATAAAGAGAGGACGTGTGTGGGTATACCTCCATGTTTATATGTATGGTGGTGACTATTTCCACTTACATGTTTGTAAAGGTTCTACACAGGCACACATTTGTAACAGCAGGTAAGGGGCACAATTACAGAAACTACTTCGATAGAAGAACTGAACCACTGGACATAAAAACTTAGTAGCACAGCCTCAGGTTTGGTCATAAAGATAATTAATGTTCTACATTCTAGACAGGTGACTAAAGTCTGGTGCCTTAAAAGCTCGCCAGCAGCCACCGAAGAAGCGGCTCTGGGTCTCTTCCCACTGGAGCATAAAATAATACAGAAAAATGAAGACCTAAGAAAACAATTAGTCCAAGGGACAAATTACCCAAATGAACCACAGCCCCCTTTAATCTAAGACCCGAAGAACTACATGGTACCTGGCTACCACTACTGCCCACTCTGACCAAGACCACAATAGAAGGTCCCAGTTAGAATGGGTTAACAAAAAAGGTCGAAACAATGTTCAAAGAAAAAGAAAAGAAAAAAACTAGACTTACTGGCTAGAATGAGATTAGGAAAACCCTGGAGACTATTGCCTTGAGAAAGCCATTAACCTTGAAACTGAAGATACTCCCAGAGGCCCAACAACGATGAAAAGACAGGAAGGGCCGGGAAACCAAGTGGGAATTCGGGGACAAGATAGGGACAGTGAGTGCTGACATAACACAGGTGGATTACTGTCCATGTCATGGAATAACCTGTGCATGAACTTGTGAAAGTTTGTCTGCTATGTAAACTTTCACTTGCAGTACAATAAAATACTTAGAGAGAGAGAGAGTGAATACAGCAGAGTATTTGGCAAGTAGTAGGTGTTCAGTAGCAATTGCTAACCTACAGGTGTGGTTCAAACCTATCCCATGGCTCTGAAAGAGAGAGACCTGGTGATGCGTTCCTGTGTGGCATAGGAAACCCAATGGAGCAGAAGATATAGTCTCTCCTAATGTCACTGTGTGTCAAAACCAATTCTACTACACCTAACAGCAGTGAGAACCTTAAAATAATAGTTGATTGTGTAAATCAATTAGAGAAATTTTGTACTAAGTCAAGAACAATAAAGTGTGCATGTTACTGTTTGACCCAGTAATTTTCTTCTGGAGATATAGTCTAAGAAAATAATTGCTAGGGAGAAGAAAGAAAAACAACTAAGTGCATAAAACTATCTTTGTGGCGTTATCTAGAATAGGAACTGATGTCCCAAATAGCTGCCACAAAAAACTGCTAACTGTGAAGACTATGTAACTCCCTTTTCAAAGAAGATTCAAGAAATGTGAAGTGGATGCTTCTTGCTATAGCAGCGAGTGCTTGGTCTGAGCTGCAGGATGGTGGGTAGACATGATGTTGGAAAGTTCAAGGCTAGACCAGCCACTCAAGCCATTTGGAAGAGACTGTGAGAAGCCATGGGGGGGGTGGGGGGGATTAAGCAGAGTAATAGAATGATTCAACTTATAATTTGAAAACGCCATCAGTCTGATTGTGGAAATGGGTTCATGAACATAAAATTACAACTTCCTTCCAACATAAATGTGCATAATGAAGAAAAAAAGAAAAACGAAAGGAAATGCGTTTATGGGTTCATCCATTGGAAGTAGGGGTGGGAATTTTGTTTTTGTCTTCTCTACGAAAGTCACACAATCGACACTTGTGACGGAAAGAGTGTTTGTTTAAGCCCCATCTGTTGCTTTCTCTGTCCTGGGTTACCCCACTAATCATGCCGGTTAAAGTTCCCTTTTAGGGCTCATATCTCCTGTGCTGCCACCTAGCGGTGGCTTCTAGCCTGTCACCAAAGTTAAGATGATGTCAATAAAAATTTGTCTCATAACACAATCTAGGAATATGGTTGAAATCGTTCTAGCAAATAACCTTAAACTGTACTTCTTAGATAAAAGTCTTGGTTGCAAGTGGTTGGAAGATTAACCTCGTGGTCTCTTTAAATCTCCACCAACACTCTCTTTGTGGTTTCTATTAGGGGTGGTAGGGCACAGTGGGGTGGGGTGGAGGGGACGGACAGGGAAGCACTTTTGAGATTCTGGACATTTTATATTAACATGAAACCACTCATAATAAAAATTCTGTTGGTTTGAGTTTGAAATATCTCAATGTTTAATACTGATGGGAAGACAATAGAGGATTTACAAAGAGAGTGATGATTTTTAGATCAACAAAAATGTCAAGGCTACAATTTGAAAGCTGGCAAGTTCAATCTTTCCCTTGTCAACTTGTTATTTCACAATAAGAATCTGCTCAAAGTATGTGATCACAGAAACTCCAGTACTCAACAGTGGTATATGCTGAGACTTGGAGACAAAGAATAGTTTAATATAAGAAAGTCTGACTTTACTAGTTAATAAATTGTAAGGTGGCAAACGGCCAAGTACGGTCTATTAACCAAATTGTCAGTGGTTTTAACTCACTAGCCACTCCATGAGAGAAAGATGTTCGTCAAGCATTGCAGCCTTGGAAACTATGGGGCCGTTCAACCCTGTCCTATAGGGTGGTGAGCAGTCAGAATCGACTCAGCGACAGTGGGTTTCGGTTTTATGGTATAATACAAGGGTCCCATTCCATAATGTTACAGTATTTGTTCACTAATGGAAAATGTTAACTTTTTTCAGAGGAAAAGCATAGACCATACTAATCAAATCAATGTAAAAAAACCCTTAGGCTTCTGATTTATTTTTTGTTTTCTTTTTTCCTATTTATTTCTCAACTGGGAAAGACTATGAACTAACTTTCCTACTTTTTAACTTTTCAAATGATCTCTCAACTTATAGTGAATTCATCCATTACTTTAGGAAAGGCGATGTCTCTGAACTCAGATTGCCCATGTTCCAATTCTGATTGTAACCTTTCAAGATATAAATTCCACAGAAAAATGAGTGGGATAGTCCTCCTTTGTACTTTAGGATAACCCTACCTACTTCACAGATATTCACAGTAAATAGAGATTCAATAACATAATGATAAAGTGCACTGGTACTTAAGAAATGCTTAATAAGTTTTAGCTAATATTATTGCAAATAAAGGTGAATCTGTGCTAATTGAATAAGACAAGAACTATGAAAGCTTTATAGTATTAAAATGTCTTCTACCACATCAGAGATGTAACTTCTTTAAAATGTGTGTGTGTGTGTTGCATGCTTGAACCTATCTAGAGAAATTTTTATTTTGGAGACGTGATTCTCATATACTTATGCCAGAGGGTGTTTGTTCTTCCTTAGATACTGATCCTGCACAGAGGGTTCAGAAAAGAAACAAGGAAATGAACTTGACCCAGAGAAAGACCTCTTTTAAAAAAAAAGTCATTTTATTGGGGGCTCATACAACTCTTATCACAATCCATCCATCCATCCATTGTGTCAAGCACATTTGTACATTTGTTGCC
>NW_022103918.1:15068533-15069723 GCF_000313985.2 Echinops telfairi
CTGATGTGTCATTGCTAAAGATATTTTCCCAGTTTGTGGGCTCTCTTATTACTCTCTTGGTGAATTCTTTTGATGTACAGAGGTTTTTTATCTTCAGTATATCCCACTTGACAATTTGTGCCTCCTCTGTGTTTATGTCCTTCCCTATTTCTGATAGCCTATGTATTCCCTGTGCCAGTGTTCTCAGGTTGGTTCCAATTCCCTCATTGATGGCCCTAATAGTTTGGGGTTTTACCTCAAGGTCTGTGATTCACCTTGAGTTTATCCTTGTGCGTGGAGTAAGATAAGGGTGCAAGACCTCTCATATTATAATTTCTAATCTGAAAGGATGTAAGAACTCAAATAGCACATATTTAAAAGTTTATTTTACTCCATTGCATATATTTAAGTTTCTTTTTCCCCAAAATATATTTTATTGTGAGATAATACAGACATATCATTCCATAGTTCAATCATATCAAGTGGTATTGTACAAACACTACCACAAGCAGTTTCAAAACATTCTTTTCCTTTCTGAACTCCTTGACATCAGCTTCCTTTTACCACCACCTCCCCCACCATCTCACTGTACTCCCCACCCCTCTGGAAACCTTATTTTACTTGTTGTTTCAGTAGGTTCATCAAAAACAGACAAACATACAACAAAAATTCAAGAAGGTAACCCCCAATGTCAAAATACATCCGAGATAAACCCCAATAGGAAAAAATAAACAACAAAAACACAGAGAATGTAAAAAACCAGATCGAGTCCAATGTGCATCAGAGGGGGGACCAACTGACAAAGTTTTAGCCATTCAAGTTTATCATTTTGATCTCCTCTACTCATCTCTTGAATGCACTCTGTTTGGTAACCACTTTCTTTCTATTCCTCTATTATGGAAAGAGGTAAATAAATGCAGGCTTATTTCAAACTGTGTAGATCTCACAAATGTATTGTGGGGTTCCACTGTCACCCATAGCCTTCTGCAGACCAGAATCTCAAAATTTAGGCTCTGATATTATTCCCTCCTTAGGTTTTTGATTATATGATTTAAAATCCTTGGGTTATTATTGTTGGTGTGTGTGACAGGTAGGTTTATTGTGCCAACCTGGCCAATAGGAACATGTGGGATTAATAAGGTTGCAGTTTGATTGGAGGGTAAAGAGGTAAATGGCTTGGCAAACCCCACCTGTCTCTCTCTTGCTCTCTG
>NW_022103918.1:15070140-15081413 GCF_000313985.2 Echinops telfairi
TATCTATCTATCTATCTATCTATCTATCTATCTATCTATCTATCTATCTATCTATCTATCTTCTATCTAAAATCATAAGTGTCCTGGTTTTGTTTCTCTAGAGAACCCTGTCTAACAGTGTGCTTCTTCCATATTTACTTAGTTGACATCTCATTTAGATGGCTGCTTGTTTGGAGACAAGCCTTTAAGACCCCAGATGCTATTTTTATCTGATAGCTGGGCACCATTTAATTTCTTCACCATACTTTGCTACAGTATCCACATCTTCTGTGTTCCCTTCCTCAGGGTGAATATTGAGCAGGGCCATGATGTAATGACTAATTGTTCTTAAATTTTACTCCAGAAAATTTGAAACCACTTTTTGCATATCAAAAACTTATTGCCATCAAGTTGATTCTAATACATAGTGACCCTATAGGACAGAGTAAAAAGTGCCCTCAAACCATAGGGTTTTGGAGGTTATAACTCCTTAAGGAGGCAGATTGTCATACCTTTCTCCTATGGAGTAGCTGGTGGATTTGAGCTGCCAACACTGAGGCTAGCAGTAATGTCTTTAACCACTGCACCACTTGGGCTCCTTTGACAAATCAGAACCATTTTAATCAAGATTCGATAACATTTTAATTAGGCACTTTTTGGTTATAATTTTGTTAAGCAAGCATTAATTCAAATATGATTTAATTTTTTAAAGCATGAATTCTTGTCTATCATGGTGTTGTTATTTATTGGGAAAAACAGAATGATTGAAGAATCTTGATAATTTGAAGTGCCAGAAGTAAAAATGTCTAAGGTACAAATTAAGTCCAGCAATTGGAGAATGGCTCAGAATCAAGGTAGAGCGAGAAGCCATTGCCTGTGGAATATTCCTAGACAACATGGTTGCGAGTTACGGGTTGTTGGTGAGAAATGGGAAGAGACTATATCCAATGTGGCCCAAAGTGGCTGAGTCAGCATCTCTGTGATAGCAGTGAGGGTGTTTTGGTTTGTTTGTTTTCAGCTTGAGTCAGAATCTGACCAAGGCTGGGTTTGTCAGAAGAGACATGTTGAAAAGGTGGCATCTCTTCTTATTGGACCATGAAAAACAGGGGGAGGGTGTCAAGGTCTCCAAGAATGCAAGCTGGAGTGACAGAAATACAACATCTGAACTAGGCATGGTGTGGGACAGCCGAAGAAAGAGGGGCCAATGGTGCAGACTCAGCTGCTAATGATCAGAACTGAGACTTGGACCCAAGAATTCAGAGTGGAGATGCAGTACTCCTGAGTTCTGGGCAGCACTGTTCATGAAGAGAGCTGCTATGTTCCGTTCATTGAACACATGATGATAACAACAACCATGCTAGACATGAGGAATAAGCTGGAGAGCATGACATACCCCTTGCCTTCAAGGATCTTAGTGGAAGGACAGTTACGTGAGTATGAAAGTAGAGTATGATACCTCATGATTGGGCAACTAAGGAGCAAGAACTTTGGCATTATTTAGCAACCTTGGGCAAGTTATTTGCTCTTTGTAAGTCTCACATGTCTGATCTGTAAAATGGAAGCCCTAATAAAACATTTTCCATTTGAACTGTTGTGGGATTGATGAGATCTGATGCCAGCCAAGTGCTTAGCCTAGTCCTGGTTTATGGATGTTTTGTTGTTGTTTTTAGGTGCCATTGAATCAGTTGCAACCCATAGGGACCCTATTTACAACAGGAGGAAACAGTGACTGGTCCTGCACCAGCCTCACAATGGTTCCTATGCTGGAGCCCATTGTTGTAGCCACTGTGTCAATCCCTTTTGTCGAAGGCCTTTCTTTTCTCTCTCACTTTTTTGCTGCCCCTCTACTTTACCAAACATGATGTCTTTCTTCAGGGACTGGCCTCTCCTGACAACATGTTCATAGTATATAAGATAAAGTCTCACTATCCTTGCCTCTACGGAGCACTCTAGCCATACATATTCCAACACAAATTTGTTTGTCCTTTTGGCAGTCCATGGTATTTTTAATATTCTTCTCCAGCACTACAATTCAAACCCATCAATTCCTCTTTAGTCTTCTTTATTCAACGTCCAACTTTGACATGCTTTGAGGCAATGGAGAATACCGTTGCTTGGGTCAGGGCACTTAGTTCTCAATGTAGCATCCTTCTTTCCAATTCTCTAAAGAGGTCTTGTGTAGCAGGTTAACCCAATACAACACATCTTTTTATCTCTTGACTGCTGCTTCCATAAGCACTGATTGTGGATCCAAGCAAGACAAAAATCTTTGACAGTTTCAATCTTTTCTCCACTTATCATGATTGATAAATGATGGACATAACTTATTTTATCATTATGTTATCATGGATAACCCAAACCAACCATACTCACAGCCCTCTGGTCAGTGCTGACTCATAGCGACCCCTGTGAGGTTCTGAGACTGTACCTATTTATGAGAGTAGAAAGCCTAGTCTTTCTCTTGTGGTTTGAACTTCTGACCATGCAGATTGCAGCCCAATCTGTAACAACTACACTACCAGGCCTCCGTTATCATGGATACTACCTAATAAATGTCAGCATTGGGAGGCAGAACACAGACGTGGTGCCTAGGGTGTAAGTGAACGAGTCCAACGATGAATGGCATCAAGCTAATGGTCCTTTCTTGGAATGCTGCACCTCCAGGTAGCCAAAGGCCTCTTTCCCTTACATCCTCTGGGTCTTTGCTCAGATGTCGTCTTATCAACGAACCTTTCTTTGACCACCTTGTAGAAGATAAGTTTAGACAATCCAGAGTTGTGCTTATACGTGTAGATTCAGGAAACCTGATGACTAAGATTTGAATTCCAGCTTTGACCCTTCTAGCAGCAAGTTACCTCTGCTTCAGCTTTTAAACGTGTAAAGTGTAGACAGCAATCCTGATACAGAAGATAATTATTAAAAGGATTTGATGGTTTAATAGTTGTAAAGCACTGAAAAGAATACTTGGCAGGTAATAAGTATTTAACAAGCATCATCTGCTATTATTATGATTACTGTTACTTTAATTGTATTAGAGTAGTAGTATGTATGATTACTGTTCTTTTAATGGTATTACAGTATTAGTATGTCTGTGCCCATATATTTGTGCCCAATCCAAAGAAAGGTGACCCAACACCTTTGCTTAAATTATAGAACTATATCATTGATGTCACACAAACAAAAAAATGTTGCTTAAGACCATCCAACAAAGATTACAGCAGCACATTGACAGGGAACTGCCAGAAATTCAGGCCGGATTCAGAAGAGGATGTGGAACAAGGCATGTCATTGCCGATGTCAGATGGATCTTGACTTAAGGCAGAGAATACCAGAAAGATATTGACTTTTGTTTCATTGACTATGCAAAGACATTCAACTGTGTGAACCATATAAACTGTGGATGATCTTGAGAAGAATGAGAATTCCAGAACACTTCATTGTGCTCATTAGGAACTTGTACATGGATCAAAAGGCAATTGTGTGAACAGAACAAGAGAATACTACATGGTGTAAAGTCAGGAAAGGTGTGTGTCAGGGGTGCATCCTATCACCATACTTGTATTGAGAAAATCATCAGAGAAGTTGGATTATATTAAGAAGAATGTGGCACCAGGATTGGAGGAAGGCTTACTAGCAACATGCGATATGCAGATGACACAATCTTGCTTGCTGAAAGTGAGGAGGACATGAAGCACTTGCTGATAGAGATCAAGGCTTGTAGCCTTCAGTATGGATTACAATTCAATGTAATGAAGACCAAAATCTTCGCAACTGAACCAATAGGTAACATCATGATCAATGGAGAAAAGGTTGAAGTTGTCAAGGACATTGTTTTGCTTTGATCCATAATCAGTGCTCATGGAAGCAATAGTCCAGAGATCAGAAGACATGTTGCATTAGGTATGTCTGCTGCACAAGATCTCTTTACCATATTGAAGAACATGGATGTTATTTTGAGAACTAAGGTACACCTGACCCAAGCCATGGTATTCTTCATTGCCTCAGATGCTTGTGAAATTTGGACATTGAAGAAGGAAGACTGTAGAAGAATCGATGCATCTGAATTGTAGTGCTAGAGAAAAATATTGAAAGTACCATGCACTGCTAAGAGGACAAACCGACCTGTGTTGGATGAAGTATGGCCAGAGCACTCCATAGAGGCAAGGGTGGTGAGGCTTCATCTTACAACGTTGGACACCTTGTCATGAAAGACTAGTCCCTGGAGAAGAACCTCATGGTTGGGAAAGTGGAAGGACAGGGAAGAGAATGAGGAGGTCTTCAAAGAGACGGATTGACACAATCAGTGATTGCACAATGCGCTCGAGCATAAGAACAATTGTGAAGATGGTGCAGGACAGCGCCGTGTTTTGTTCTCGTGTGTGTAGAGGGTCTCTCTGGCTCGGAGCCGGCTCAATGTCACCTAACAACCACCACAACACGTAAAGGAGCCCCGGTGATGCAGTCAGCCGGGCATCTGACTGATATCACAGAGTCAGAAGTTGAAACCATTAGCTAGCCCCAGGACGAAAGTGGAGGCTATCTGCGCTCATAAAGGTGTATATCCTCGGAGATACAACATACGGGTTCTGCGAGTTGGAATTGACAGGATAGCAGTAGGTTTGCGGGGTTAATAGTATGTAACAGAGGCCTTCACAGAGAGTCCGTACTTCTATTTAGTCTATAAAAATCCCTGCTTTGGAGAAGCAACTGGGATCTAGCATTCAGTGGGAGGAAGGATTTATTTTTGGATTTTCTTTGTAAAATTACAAGTTTATAAATACATAGGGTTATATGATATATAAAACTGTATAATAAATCTTTGCATACACACTACCCAGCTTCAGAACTAAAGCAGTACCAGTACAGTGGACCCTTAAGATATTTCTCATCTGATTTCTGGATTATCCTTCTATCACTGTTTTTCTCAAGGAGCCACTTGGGAACTACTACTGTACTGTTAACAGGCATTTGGTAGAGAAGAGCTTGGGGGTTTGGGTTCAAATTAGTTTGGAAAATATGGGATATTAACAATATAAAAATCGGGTTTTTGGTTTTTTGTAGAATTACTCAGAGTCTCTCAATTTAAACAACAGACCTCCTTTAATGGCATGTCTTTTGAGACTAGGGTTTTATATGAAATGCTTTGGGAAACATTAATCTGTTGTACTACAGCATTAACTAAAAAAGAAAATCCAGAAACCTGATTATTTTCATATCATCCAAAGGTTAATTTTATATCTTGGGTAGAAAAATAAGGTTTAGTAATGAGGAATGTTAGTGCCAAGAAGATCAGAGTCAAATGGACAGTTCAACTTTAATAACCTTGGATTGCTCTACGGCTTGATTATTTATATTCCAACTTTCTCCATATTCTTGGCATTTTTGTGCATCCATTTTTTCCTACTCTTGATATTTCTTTATTTTTAATTGTCATGAATGGCATGCATAATTGTACTCTCTCTCCAACTCTCTATGACTTGTAGCCTGGAATAAATTAATTAAGTCAAAGGAAACCTACCAAATTGTCTTCACCCAGAAAGCTGAATTTTTTAACAGTGCCGATCTAATGACAATATTGAACATTTCTTTTGGTTCTTTCCAAATTTAACATTGATTAATACTGAGATTGGGCCATTAGTATTGACGTAAGCCAGAAGTTGGATTACAGCCACACCATACTTATAAATCCAGTCATTTCAAGGTTATGTTGTGGTAGAAGTCTGGGTCAGTGATGATCTGATGGATTGGAAGATGGGTGGAAAAAACTTCTTGGAGCAGTTGGTCCTTGAGCTGTGATTTAAGGAGGAGAAAGCTGTGGTTTGGTTGTTGTTCCATAGATATGGAAAAAATGGAGCAAAGGCTTACAGCCAGGAGAGGAAGAACCAGTGAGAGGAACCACATGACAATCAATTTAGTTGGGCTAGAAGGTGAAGGCGAGGTTAGAGGAGGAGATGAAAACAGTCCGGAAGGCTGGGTCAAGCTGGGCGAAGCCTTTGAAAGCAATACCCGGAAATTTGTGTTTGATTCAAAATGTAACAGGAAGTCATTAGAGGATGTGACCAAGATGATGAGCAAGAGAAAGAAAAAGAAATCACTTTAGAAACATAGTCCTAAGAGCATATTTATATACCTAGAAATCTTTATTATATAGTAGCAATGCAGTGAATTATTTAATGAGACACTTCTCGCCTTTGTTATGTTCACTAGCCTTTGTTATGTTCACCAAATCACCTTTGTTTTCCTGATGGGTCTGGTTAAGAACAACAGAAAAGTGGGTGAAAGGAAACAATGGATGATATAGTTAGTTTATTGTGCCAACCTGGCCAATTGTGGGGTTAATTGGGATTAATTGTGGGGTTAATTGAAGGGCAGAGAGATAAATGGCTTGGCGAGCCTCGCCTTTCTAGTTCTCAGGTCTCTTGTTTTGTGATGGTTGGACCAGGGTGCAATTGCCTTAGCCTGCTTCAGAGGGCAAGGCTGACTTCCTGCAAGACATCCCCAAACCTACCTGGATGCCCTGGGTACTGGAGCAACTGTGTGGAGACCCCTGCTAGTGCTGAGATGCTTACACACTCACTGATTCGACTTTCCTCCTGTAGTCGGCATCATAGTGTGTGTTTTGTGAGATGGAGGAGGACTTTGTGGATTGGTGTTCGACATATGGATTAATGTTGGGCTTGTGGGCTTGGGCAGCACTGGGTTGGGATGTTTTCTTGATATGCACTTAACTTTTATATAAAATTCTCTCTTATACATGACTTTCTGTGGATTTCTTTCTCTAATGTACCCAGACTAACACAATGGATGATATAAGATATGAAAATAATAATAATTTATCATTTATCAAGAGTTCATGAGGGAGGGAGGAAGGGAGGGAGGGAGAAAATGAGCAACTGATACCAAGGGCTCAAATAGAAAGAAAATATTTTGAAAATGATGATGGCAACATATGTACAAAAGTGCTTGACACAATGGATGTGATAAGAGCTGTAAGAGTCCCCAATAAAATGATAAAAAATACCAAAAACAAAACAAAGAGGATACATAGAAAAATTTAGAAGACAGTCCAGTTTTAGGAAGATAAAGCCAATTTGTAGCCAACATCCCAGTTTTCTTCTTACTTTCACTTTTACTTTATTTGAAGGGCTAGCTAAAGAAGATCAGGATCAGTATTGCACTTGTAAAGCCCTTGAACATTTCTAGATATTAGGTCTATCAGTAGAATGTGGTGATTTTGTGTTTCTATTTTGTTATTTAAATAAACTAAGTATTTACAGAATATGGTTCATTTACTTACCAAAAGAAGAAGAAGAGGAAGAGGAGGAGGAGGAGGAGGAGAGGAGGAGGTCTGGTTAAGAAGGTGGAGGAAGACACAGATGGCATTGTGTGACAGCTGTCAGGGTTTGTGAAAGGGATTTTGATTACCATTCTGCTGGCATCCTTCTGCCAGTTCAGAAGCAGGAAGGTGGATCTAACTCTGAGTAAAAGAGAAGAGCCAGGAGGGGAGAGCACTCTTTGGGCCCCAAGATACCTGTGCACACAACCTCCTTGATCCAGAAGGCAGCTGTGGACCCGGGAAGTGGCGGAGGAGCAGCAGCGACAGCAGAATCAGGAGCCAGAGCATGAGACTGAGTGGAGGACTTCCCAGCCCACAGAGCAAACAAGACGGTGTTTTGGGCAGGTGGCTGGCTCATGGAGTATGGTGCCTTCAGTTACTTAATTGCGGGAGTAGGGTTTGCGGACCCATGGAGCTAGTGCTGAGTGCTTCCAGGTTGAGGCTTCTAGCTGACTGGCATGCCCGTGGAGCATTTATTGGCAGCCCTGAAGGAGCTTTATCACAAAACAAAGGCCAGGCCAAGAGGCCGAGGGCCAGAGAGAGGCCTGCTTGCAGGCATGGCAGAGAAGCAACTGTCCTGACTGAACAACTCTATCCTGAACATTTCTCACATGAGTTGCAACCTGTTAGCTTCCCTAATAAAGCCCACAATTGAATTGCCTGAGAGTTCTATATAGCGATTGTAATAAATTAGAACCCAGCATAAAAATAGAGCTGTGGGAGACAGCCATAAAAACAGAGAGTGTTGTGTGAGACAAAGCGATAGTCTACTTGAAGATTAGTAAACCATCTTTGTGGAAGGGACATACCTGAGGGATGAGGGAACAAACAGCTATATTCACAGAGGAGAACCAGTTGACTTATCTTACAGAACCCAAGAGAGGAGGGTAAATGCTTAGGGGATTGTTCATCAGACATTCCCAGTGGAATCAAAAGAAATACATGAAGTATATATCTCATGTACTTTTAGGAGAAGTTATGTATCTTCCTATAGGCCAACCCCTACTCTGCACCCTTTGGACCCTAAGATCCCCCAAGATAAAACTATTATTGACCTTAGAACAAAATAGCTTTAAACTATACAGACCTACTTACATCCGATTCTTTTCTGTTGCTATGGTGGGGAGCTCAAGAGCTGTAAATGTGTTCAAGTGGAACTGATTAGTGCCACTCAGTGGGTATTCCTAACACTTAAGCTCACCACCACAGCAACAGGAAAGAAAAAAAATTCATGAACAACTCTTTGTTCAAAGGACAACTGGAAATGGTATGCAAATTTTCTACTGCCCCTAACCTCCATGTTATTCAAGAATTGCTTGTATAGTAAAAGAAGTAGATAGTACCCTTCCTGTTAGGGAGCCTGAAATGTAGGGAGAATGTATGTTTGTTTAGTGCTTACTGAGCAACTTGATACTAGCCCAGCTATGACGTGTGCTAGTGATAGGACAGAAGATATCATTTTCGTTGAGTTTACAGTTTATCAAAAAATAGAGAAGTAAGAAAGCAATGAATCAATGAACAGATAGTGCAAAACGCCTGTCTCTAGGATAAGTACAGAGAGCCAGAGCTAGACTGAAGGGCTGGACACTGTACAGGGTCTGAAGACATCACTGACCATGCACAGAAATAGAGAAAGTTCTGTTTGGCAAAATGCAGTGAATACGTTTGCACTGTTGCTTATTGCCCTCCAGATGGCCACCAATTCATGATGACCTCATGCATAATGGAACAAACTACTACCTGGTTCTGTGCCATTTTCATTGTCAGCCATAGGGATTTCTCTGGCAGATTTTCTTTTTGGGTCTTAGTTTGGTCGCTCTGCTAAATCCTGTTCAGCATCGTAGCAATGTGTTAAGGTTCACTGACTGAGAATCACATCTAGGTCTTCCACATGGAAGGTGAGACTTGTACCATTAAATCACCACTATCCTAACAGTTAAGGAGCCCTTGTGCTGTATTGGTTAGGGGTTGGGCTGTCCACAGGTCAAAACCACCAGCCGCTCCATAAAAGAAAGACAGGGCTATTGTGTTAGTCTGGGAAGACTAGAGAAACAAATTCATAAACATGCTAATGTGTATTCGAGAGTTTTATATAAAGGGTAATTGTACATTAAGAAAGCACCCCAACCCAGTCCAGTCTAAGCCCACAAGTCCGATATTAGCCCATATGTCCGATACCAATCTATAAAGTCCTCTTTAGACTCATGAAACACATGCAATGGCGCCGAGTGCAGGATGATCACAGGCCAGTGGGTAGAAAGTCTTGGGGATCCAGTGGCAGTAGAAGCATCTCAGTGCTGGCAGGGGTCTCCACAGGGTTCCCAGGGCATGGAGTCTATCAGTGCAGTGCCATTGTCTTGTCAGTAGAGCATCTCCAAGGAAGTGAGACAAGACAGAGAATCTCTCCTATCTCCAAGGAGGAAAATACAGGAGTTCCCAGAATTCTCAGGAGAAGGCCATTGCCCACACAGAGGCCTCATTGGTTCTGATCTGATTGGCAGTCTAAACTCCACCCCTTCACTCTTAATCCTCTCAAATCCCAAATTGACACCAGATTATATAACTACCACAGCTATCTACTCACATGAAGAGTTACAGTCTCTGAAACTCAGAGGGGCAGTTCTACCTAAAGGGTCTTCAAAGGTCACTATGGGTCAGCATCCACTCAGTGGCAATGAGTTTGGTTTTTGGTTTTGGTCCTAAAAGTTGTTTTGCTGTTATTGTTAAGTGCCATCGAGTCAGTTCCGGCCCATAGCGAGGTTACACACAACAGAAAGAAGCACTGCACGGTCCTGTGCCATCTTCACTGTGGGTCCTAGGCTTGAGCCCACTGCTGCAGCCATGGTGTCCATTTGTCTCCTTGAGCGTCTTCCGCTCTTTCGCGGCCCCTCTCTCTACTTTACCAATTTGTTATTGTGAAATGTCATCAACTTGACTTTGACTCAGAGCAGCTCCAGGTCTTTCGGGATGGAGCAGCTGGGTAGGTTTAAACCACTAACCTTTCAGTTAGCCTCCCAGTTAACCATTGTGCCACTGCGGCTCCGTGGTTATGATAGGAAGAACTATTTTGAAAGCATCTTGGAGAGAAATGATTAAGCCATTCAAGAAGCACCTTTGAATAGCAGTAGATCTAAATGGCATTTTAAAGTAGTTGAGGCTTGTTCACTTAGAGGGGAACTGTGCACAGACACCAGACGAGAGGCTGGCTACCTAAGCATTCTTCCGCTGGAGTGTCCGGGTGGTGCATTCCCGATGTACGACTATCTACTTCTGAAACACCAGCCATGGTTTGCAAACCCCAAGGAAGCACAGTTTTCCTCCAACAGAGGTGGGGTGGCCATGCATCACGATCCATGTGACGGCAACTGTGGGAGGCTGCCACCCGGACAGCTCTACAGGGTAAACACGAACGCAATTCAAAATGATCGTTCACAACGGAAATAAGGAGACAAGGGGCATTCAGGCATCTCCAGAGGGAAATAGTGCCCCGAAGACGTAGCACGTGAACTGGGGTGAGCAAGATACTGCGTTTTGACTTTGACTTTTCACCCTAATTGCCTTTTGCTTGTGATCTCCAAGAAGGGGTGTCAGGATGGAGTGGGACAGCAAGCAGTATGATAGCCAAGGGAGAAGAGCACACGAAATCTCCCCTAGGCTCGATGTAGCCGTCATTGCTTGTCCCTCAGAATCCGCATGGTTACTGTAAAATGTGGACCAAACAGAGCGATAGGAGAAATAAGCCCCGTTTTATTGCTGCCAGTGACATTAAAACAATGTTGACCAATTGTTGAGTGGAAAACTGATTTTGTCTGAAAACTTTCACCCAATTCACAATTTTTAAACAGCAAATATATATATGTATATGTATACAGTGAACCCTCGTTTATCGCGGTTAATCGGTTCTAGACCCTACCGTGATAAATGAAATTCCGCGAAGTAGGATTCCTTATTTGTAAAT
>NW_022103918.1:15083613-15088227 GCF_000313985.2 Echinops telfairi
GAGAGAGAGAGAGAGAGAGAGAGAGAGAGAGAGAGAGAGAGAGAGATCTGTGTATTTGAGCTGGGTGGACGATCAAGTGGTAGGGTCATAGTCGGCCCTGGAAGAATCCAGAACAGAAGGAAGACAGTAAAATGATGTCCTGCTTGGAGAATATAGTGAAATAGGGTTGTCTCTGAGCTACTATTTCAGTGAGCCTGCTGAAAGCAAGGACCGTCGCGAGGGGAGGCGTGTCGAAGAAGCTTATTCTGAAGGAAGCACCATTGCAGCACCGGTGAGCCACGACACACGCAGTGTAGACTCGGGTCAGATGGAGCTACTCTTGAGTCGCAGCATGATAGTCCCCCTCGCGAGAGGGCAGAATCAAACCCACCGTTAGGTTCACTGAGACGCCTTTATTATTTGGGATCAACATCTGCATGACTCTTGGGAAACATGGAATGAACCAAACCTTAAGGATCTCACTATTTGCCAGTTGTGTAATCTTGGACAAGTTCTCAAATCTCAGGCAAGGTTGTAAAATGGAGCCAGATGGTATTATCTTCCTCACAGGGTGTTTGTAAGGATTAAATAAGGTAGAGTCTAAATTGGATTGCTACAATATGAGTAGGTGTGTACTAAGGTCATAGAAAACGATAACCATTAGTTGCTTACTGGTTTGACATTATGTCAGTCTATTAGGGATGACGTACTCTGAATAGTGTCACTGTGAGTCAGAATGGACCCCATGGCGTTACGTTAGGTTGGTTTACTTGGAGTTGTTTAACATTTAAAATGTTTGAGGTAGGTGGTGGGATTCAGTCTCTCTTACTGCGCCATCCAAAGAAACAAGAAGACAAACTCCCTTTCCCCTTGTTTAAAGACGCTCTCTGCTCTTTGGGCTTACCTGCCAATAGCCCCAAGCCAACTCTTAGACGGACTCGGGTTCTGCCAAGACTAAAGTTGAGTGAAAGAGAGAGTGACATGAAGCTCGGGTTCCTACACCCCACCTGGCGTGCTGTGCTGGTGTTGGGCATCTGTTTTGTAGAGCAGGGACCTCAAGCCACTCCTGCGCCATTCCCCGTGACAAGCCGGTGAACAGTGGCAATCAATTACCTTAACTCAAATGGAATATGAATGGCTTACTTTGCTCTGCAGACCCCCAAAGCAACTGAGACTTGGCAGGGAGTAGGAGTTACCATGAGAACAATCCACTTTTCAGGTGGGACATGTTTTGCACTTACTCCAGTTTATTAATGTTTGGGGGGAAATGTAAAGGAACTCCCTGACAACTGGTTTGAAGTTTAATTAAAATGGATTTGAAAAGCATCCACTGCACTTTGACCGCGTGAATATGAGCGTCTCAGGAACGCACACAGAGATGTGAATGTTCTCATCCTGATGTCGAGGAGCTTTGCTCGGAAACTGTGTACATTCATCTTTGGTCCACACAGCAGCCTGCTTCTTTTGCACAACTGGGCCCTGTGGGTAACTTCTGTGCAGGGTATTCATAGGAGGAAAACCTGATATTTTAAATTCTCCTCCCTTCCTCTCGGAGGTTGCTGTATACTCAATGTAAAGCTTGCTTCTTATGCTTGCAGTGCTGGGAGAATTCCTATTAAACCAGAGTCAGAAAAACAAAGGTATTCCGGTTGACAGTTGACAACTTAGAGCTGCTGTTCCCCAAGCTTCTCCCTTTGGACTTGGGAATCTGAAATTGTCCAAACCCGGATCCATCTCATACCTCCGGCAGACTGTTCATGTAACTCTGCTTTTTCAGTTGATTATCCAGAAAATCAAGGAACTTTTAAATTCTGTTCAACAAATATTTACTGACCATCTGCTCTATACTAATGCTCTAAAGTAGTGTTGAATGGTACATACTGAGTCAGTCAGTGCTCCTGCCTGAAGTTCACAGAATGGTTAGGGAAGTATCCTTGGCAGGTTGTAAGGCAGCTGACTTTCTGAACAGTGTTCACCGCAGGACGCGTAATAGCATAATGCATCAAACTAGTGCCTTTGGCCTTGGGAATCTTTAGTAGCTACCAGCGTTTAACACCGTCTCTGAAATGACTGAGTCATTATGAGTAACTTCACATCTGGTAGTTTCGCTAACTTTGTCATTGCAATCTTTCGTAATAGTCTTCTTTGTCACACCTTCTGGGCTGTCAAATGAAGAGGAGGGGGCAAACATTTGTGATTCCATCTTTCATTGGAAGGAGTGATGGCTATGGAGAGAAGACTTCTAGCTTAAAGCTCCCAATGAAAGGACGCATTGTTTACACATGAACACTCTCACCTCTAACACATTATGTCCCCAGCTGTTTCTGATTTTCCACGGACTTTGTGGCCAAAGCGGGGAAAATAGCAGTTAAACTGAGAAATACTGCAGCGTTAAATTATAGATTATTCTAAAGTTAATACCTGTTGATAGTGTAAGTATTCTGGGATTTCTTACAAAAGACCCTAACTTGTATTCTTCAAACACTTGTGGTCATCTATTAAATCCTAGCTCGGTATTTATTGAATAAATTGACTACCAGATGAAATTGAAGCGATGCTTTTACTATCGTGGTGGGTACCTTATAGAGTGTGGATATAGAAAGTTAAATTGCTCATTGCTCCACTGACTAGGTAATGGAAAATTAAAAAGGATTTTCTCTTTGCTTGTGATTGTAGTTTGGTTGAATGTTTTACCACGCAGATTAGTTCCCCATTCAATCATTTAGACGTATTGGGTTTTGTGACGTTACTTGCCAAACCCTCGGTGAAGCAGCGCTCTTCAGACCTTTCCCGGGTCCCCTTTCCATTTGTCCATTTTCCTGGTCACTTTCGACCTCCCGAATTTTGTATGTTTTGGGGCAAACACTCCTGTTTTGGTCACTTGTGGTTGATTATTCTGAAGAGCACATGCCTCAAGGGTGTTATTGTTTAATTTATAGGCATGTTTATAGTTTGGCTAAAAGTTGATCCCCCACAGATATCTAAGGGCCACAGCCTATCGACCCAGTAGATCTGGCCTATAAAAATGATTTTGAATTCTATCTTACTGTTTTTTTCTCTCCTGCTCGGTCTGGTTCTTTCTATTCTGATCCTGACCAGAGCAGTTGGTAAGGGTAGCCTGGCACAATCTAGTTATGCTGGTTCAGGGTAGTGGCGACTGTGGTTCATGTAACCATTCATCCTTGGAGAAGGTCCTTGGCTACATTTGCAGTACAGGCAGATGCACAGGAAGAAGTAGCCTCTGTCTGGCCTCTGGATGCGCTCATTAGACGGACTTTCCTTCACCTTCCCATGCCTCTTCAGCTTGCATGTCTAGCTACTAAAACCCAAAAAGTCAAACTCAAGAGTTGATCCCTGTACATTCTCAATGGGACCAGAAAACCTTAGCCTTCTCCCTTGGAACAGCCGGTGGCCTCGAACTTCTGATTTTGAGATTAGCAGTCCAATGTATAACCCACTGGGCCACCAGGCCCCCCGTCTAACATGAAGGGGCATCAAGGAGTTTGTGGACAAACTGAACATGGGATAATGGAATTCATCCACAAAAGTTGTGGAGCTCCTTGTGTGTATGTATTGTTAGTTACCTCTGCATCTTCCTTTGTTGTCTTTTACTTTTATACACCTATGGGCGCCTGCCTTTGTCATGTTGTGTTGCCTTTTCTCTATTGCCTTTCCTTTAGTCAAGTTAATGTGCTTATTCTTTATTCAGTGATTGCCTGCCCCAGTCCGCCCACCCCCGCATCCGTGGTCACCATCAAAGAATGTGTCTTTCTGTGTATAACCTTTTCAGAATGGCGGTTTAATACAATATTTGTCATATCTTACAATATTTGACTTATCTCACTCAACATAAGGTCCTACAGGCTCACCTATGTTATGAAGCATTTTATGGATTCATCATTATTCTTTAAAGTAGTGTCATAGCCCAGTGTATGTATGTACTATAGTTTGTTTATCTATTCATCCATTGATGTGCACTCAGGTGGTTGCCGTCTTTTGGCAATTGTGAAAATGCTGCAGTGAGGGTGTGTGTATATATATTCATGTCCAGGTTATTATTTCTCTAGGATATATATAAGTGGGTTTCAAAAACACCATGTAAAAATGGGATTAAAAGATAATGGATTTTTCCCCCCACACGCTTTTTAAAAGGCCCCCTTGTACCTAGAGGTGGGATTGCTGTATAATATAGTATTGCCAGTTCCATTTGTTAAAAAGACTGTCTCTTCCCTATTTAATAGATTTTAGAACCTTGTCGAAGATCTGAGTTTACTTCCGATTTCACAGTTCCATACCATTGATCTCACTGTATTAGTACCAGGCTATTTTGACTACCATGACTGCACAGGTTCTGAGACTACAGTAAAATGGAATTTCTTTTTTTTTTCTTTAATAAATATTGTATTACTCTCTTTGTGAGTAGATATTGTGCTATATGCAAAAAATCAGTTGTAAAAACAAGCATAAATTTTGCACGCACCTAGTTTCTTTTCTTTTTAAACAAATTAAATCATTTTATTGGAGGCTCATACAACTCTTATCACAATCCACACATACATCCATTGTGTTAAGCACTTTTGCACATTTGTTTCCCTCATCATTCTCAAAACATTTGCTTTCTACTTGAGCCCCTGG
>NW_022103918.1:15088925-15090455 GCF_000313985.2 Echinops telfairi
TATATGCCTGTATTTAGATCTCTATAAATGCCCTTTGCCTCCTAGTTCTTTACTCTATTTCTTTTTACCTTACTCTTGTCCCACTATCATGTTCAGCCTTCATTTGGGTTTCAGGATTTCCTTTCGGTTACATTGTCCTTGATCCAGCCCTACCCTACCAGACCTTCTACACCCTCCTTGCCACTGATTTTGGATCACTTGTTGTTCCCTTATCCCTGGGTTTTAAAACTGAATTCTTAACTGTAAAAGCATATCATCATGCTTTTTTCCCCAAGAAAAGCTATTAATTTCAATACTGGTCTTGGTTCATAATGTAGCTACTAATATATTAGCTACATCTGAGCACAATAATAAAAAATTAAAAAATTTAAATGCCGGTTATGAAAAGACAGAGGAGAGGAATAAGGCTTGCACATGTATCACCAGTGGCCTTTTTGAGATGGTATCCACAGTGTCCACAGTGCCCCTACCTACATGTGTACCAGCTGTCTAAGTAAATACCGAATTTCTGCCTGAGTAGAATTTGGGGAAGGTGATTGTGTGTTAGCAGATTAGATTTTATTTTAATTCCAGAATACTTAGTTCACTTGCCTTTATTTGAATTGTTACTGCTTTATAAACATTATTTAAGTTAAGGATAAGCCCTATTCACTTGGACTGTAATTTGCTAGGAGTTTACTTGCATTTAACCACTTATTATCTTAAATTATATATTTCAGTTTTTTCTTTCATAAAAAATGGCAATAGTCGCCCACATTCTCCGCCCTGCCCCCCAAGCTTTTCAGCTACCTTCATTTTCCCACTCCATCCCTTACCCGTGCTTGTATTCCTTATTGCTAGAAGACCTAAGATATTACGGGCAATCATTGCATTCATAGTGCTTTAGTGGGAACTGGTAGCCCCAAGTCTGCACATCTCTCCCCTCCCTTTTCTTTGCTGAAGTGACATTTGTATTTGGAGGTGAAGCAGGCACTTCCTTGTCCAAGTGTTTGCCTGACCTTCATGTTGCAATGGCAGATTTTTCATGTGAACAACCTCTAAAGGTTTGATGCAACTCTACTTAAGATTTAGGATTTCAACTGTGTTTGGGGGAAATGTGTTTTGAGAATGTGATCATATGTATTTTTAAAACATTCCAAACTACTTTCCCCTTACTCATGCAAGCAGAATTGGTTTTAAACTTCTAAATCTACTTTAGGTATAAAAACCAGATCGAACAGATTCATAAGTAAAACTAAACACAAACTTGTGTTTGCTTACATGACTTCAAAAAGTATACCAAAATATAATAAGATGGGTTTTTGTTTAAAGGTTATGAGGCTCAAATGAAAATGTGAGTAAATTAGTCTTTGTGTACTCCTCCTAGAAATACTACCCCAGTCACCAAGCCCAGATTAATCTTTCCTAATTGGGCATTTTGCTTGTTTTCCTTTCTAAATGCCCCTGGAATTATAGATCATGCCATAGTCTCTAAAACCAGCAGTTTAGCTGTTTCAAGTATATGTATGTTAACTCTACCCACCAGCGACA
>NW_022103918.1:15092175-15104472 GCF_000313985.2 Echinops telfairi
GGAACTGTCAGTCCCATTGTTTTCTCCTCCAGATTGCTCATCCAGCCTATCTTATATAGACATCTTAAAGGATATAATTCACCCTCTGAGTCATGATGTAATTAGATTATATTTTATTAGACATTCTTTACAAATTTAAAATACTGCTATTTTTACATGCACAGAGGAAAATCAGTTTGGGTAATTATATTTAGGCATTAATTAAAATTAATCACAAAATAGGGACACTTAATTGTGTCATTTATCAACATACTTGATATGTATATCTAAAGTGCATTATGTTACAAAAAATATAGAAATTCAGCAGCACCAAGATACATTTACAAAATAAATACATCAGTTGACAAAATAAATTATGGTAAATGTGATAATAATAATTGGATTAGCCTTGGCAAAAAAAAAAAAGTTATTCACAATGACCAATGTGCAGCTTCATAGAGCAATGTGGGAGACAGTTGTATTCCAATGCATTTACAGTATTTACAGACAATAAATATTTCTAATACTTTCCATATGTTCACTATTACAAAATCCTGCAGTATGTTCTCTGAAGGCCTCTGCCGAAAATTTCAGTGCCTCCTGCAAAGAGAAGGAAAGGGGAAAAAGAGCAGAAAATTGGTTAATTCTCCTTACAAATGATGAGACATAAATTACAGGCTATCAATTAATCCAGAATCACAATGCAAAAGAGATTCAAGGGTCTTCTTGCAAATATTTCCCACAAAGATGCCTGGGGGATCCAAGTGTCCCACCAGGATCTATCTCTGTTACAGCCAGGGTTGTGGACCAGGGTCAGTACCCTTGAGGTGCAAAGCAAAGGTGTCTGTTTTCTAATGACGCTTCTGTCAGCAACAGAAGACCTTGCGAGGATTTTCAAAGAGCTGCCAGCTGGAACAGGGACACATTTAAGAATTCAGATGCAGAGCTCAGGTGAGAAATCCATCGTCAAATCCACTTTCATGCTCCAGTATCATGTGACTAAGATGGCTTACATCTTAAGATGCTGTGAACAGCAAGGCCAGCCATATGAAACCAGAGAAAATGAGGCTTGATACTCCTGAAAAAGAGTTACTGTATTGGAAACCCACAGGGCCACTAGCTGCCTGTCATAAAGGGCCACTGTGAGTTAGAATTGACTAAATGGCAGTGAGTTTGTTTGTTTTTTTCCCCAAGATAATGGAGTGTGGTGAGTCTAGTAAAAGTCTAGGTTAAATGTTAGGAGGACGTACAGTGAAACAGCATGTTTGGAATGATAACTATTGTGTATTTAAAAAAAGGAAAACAAAAACCACTGTCTTCATGTCTGATTCATGGCACCCCCCGGGCAAAAGAGAATCAGTGTGCATCCGAGTGCAACTGTGCTCCACGGCGTTTCCAGTGGCTGTCTTTCAGAAGTAGACTGGCAAACTTGTGTTCTGAGCTGCCTCAGGGTGATCTTGAACCTCCAGTCTTTCAGCTAGGAGTCAAGCACTTTGAACGGCTTGCCCCTGGGGACTTCATCCTAGCTTTAGCTGCCCTTAACCCTAATGTGTGAGCTATGATTGGATTTTAGTTTGGGAAGCTGAAGCTAAGTTAGAATTATTTCTCTCGTACTCTGCTGCCATTTGGGTGGCTATAACTTTGGATAGTATGTTAAACTAGAGAAGAAATAAGAATACAATGATTTAAAAAACAAAACATAGCTAGAACCCAGATTGCTGTGTTTGTTTTCACTACTCAGAATAAGGTGCCCCAAGAGGTGGAGGGCTTTCTGAGTTTTCTGTGTGCTGTGAAGGCAGCGTCTTAAGATGGGTCAGCAGACTTTCCTCTGCGTTGTGTTCAGCGCTGTCTATTTCCGTCGTGGCACACTGGTTCCTAAGGAAATGACTATACTATGGAATTGATTGGCTTGGTCCCTGGAGTAAGAGTTGTGGACAGAGTGTGGTCTGCATGTGTGAGATCTGAAAAAGAGCCACTTCATGACATTTAGGAGTTTTGTGTGTAGCATGAAGAAATAAAAGCAAGTTGAGTGATTAGAGTCCTGTCTTACAGTTGTAAGAGATTGATCAATGCACCGATGGTTTGGGTTAGGTTCTTAATGACAAGTTTAAGGTTGTCATTTCAAGTGGCAGGTGAATTCAGCTGCAGTTAGGTATAAAACCAAAGAGGTGACAAGCACCAGTAACGTTTGTGCTGCACCAACTTGCCATTTTTTGATACTAAGAAGTAGGTAGTGTCTGGGTTTATGAATAAGACAACGGGGTCAAAAATGAACAGTATTTCACACCATTATGACCTCAGAAAGAAAGAAGGAAAGAAAGAAAAAAGGAGTACATTAAAGAATGCATCTTTTAATTAGATTTCACCTTGCTCAACCTGATGGCCTTGTTCTTGATTTCTTATCAAAGTCACCTCTTAGAAGAGCAGAGTTAAATATATAACACCATCCGAAAAGGTGGCCAGTGGGTCACAAGTTAGGCTGCTAACTGCAAGGAGAGCAGTAGAAACCCACCAGCTGCTCCGTAAAGATTCACAGCCTGGAAAGCTAATGGGGCAGTTCTACTTTGTCCTACAGGGTTGCTATGAGTCTGAACTCAATGGCCGTGAGCTTGAGTTTTATGGGTTTTCTTAAAAAGTGTGTGTGTATGTTTCTGATATATGCATTTATGTGCATGATATTTTAAAACCCTAGATGAAATAGCTTTTTAAATTAATTATCAATCCTTAAATCAATATTTACCACAGCAAAATTTGTAACTTGAATGAAATGAGTCCCACTGCATCTGGACATCTCATGTGCAACATCAACAAATCCAAAAAGTAAACTTGAAACTTTGAACTTAGATACTCCCCACTAAACTGTACACGTGAGGGGAGACAGGCCGTTCTAACTCAGCAGTGACTCAAAAAGTGTGCCATCTATTAGAATACAGCACAGGCTCCCATCGCGCCAATTCTCTCCCATAATCTTGTAATAACATCAAGGGTCTAAAGAGAACACATCAATGAAAGACTGCTCTTTTAGAAAACTTGTAAATCATTATTCTGGAAAGCTTTTATTTGAATTACAAAATGTTCGGAGGCCCATAGGTTCTCATCAGCACACCACTAAATCTCCCCCCTCTCCCCTGCACCTCTCTGGTGGGTTGGATTGGGAGAGTGCCAACATCTGGCTGCCAAACAATCAGTGCTTTCCATGAACGTCCCTCACACCGAAGAACAGAAAGGAGAAGGAGAAACATTTTTTTTTTTTTTTACTCAGGCTTAGGTCTGGATTTGATTAGGCCGCTGCTTAATTTCCACTAGACCTACTTTAAATTGGAGGCACCTTTGGGCTTAAGAACTGACGAGTGCTTATTCCATTAATTCTCCAGACACTTTTAGAAAATCACAAATTTTACATGAATAAAATCCTTAGGGAAGCATTTATACTTCTGTACCTCATTACAATAATTACTTCTGTAACTTATAGGGGCTTCAACAAGTCTGTGGAAGAAAGTTCATTGTCTTGTGATTCTGTTTTCTCAAACTTTTTGAAGCCTCCGTGCGTGCGTGCGTGTGTGTGTGTGTGTGTGTGTGTGTGTAAAGAATACAAACAGATTTTACCATAAAGGGTCTTTGCATTAGTTAAAGATATGTACTGTTAGGATTGCATCTTTAAAAAAATACACCAAAGATATACAGTGAGTCAAAATGTATAGGGTTTGCTACCGGTAACAACAGATCCATTAAATATCTGCAGGAGATAGGCCTTTCACTGTGCTATAAACATTTCTCTAGTGCCACTACACATTGACTACTGAAGCTGTGCCTCAATTATATATCTGTCATAATTGCCTTTTTACATTGCTACTTAGTAATGAGTTTTGTCAACGTAACTCAAACAGAGATGTGATGGCAAATAAGTTCAAACTCTCCTTGGAAACATCACTCTGTAATCCTATGTCTACCAGTCAGTAGAAAGGCCTGGAGAAGTCACAGGGGACTCTTTAAATAATGACATCATTGGTTGCATATGATGCGCTCTTGTGTTGTTTTCCTCTTTCAAACCCCATAGAAGTGCTGTACTGAAAAGTAAACACAAAACACCTGTCAGTAGGAATGTATAACGAAATCGTGCCATGAAAGCACTGGTTTAAGCAGTAGGAATTGGGAAAATATATTCTAGTTCTAAGGATTGATTATGTCCTTGCTCAGGTCCTTCACAGTGGAGTCCCTTGGTTTCCTATAAAATGCATTTAGTACATGACCCTTCCCCCCTTTTTGCCTCACAGGAACATACATACAGCAGGTACTATCACAACTAGGTCTAAAAAGCACTGAAACAAATGGCCATGTATTAGATGTTTCCTATCTAACTGATTTAACACATGTGATCTCATTTAATTTTCACTCAACCTAATGAAGTTGATAAAATGACTGTCTTCATTTTGCCAAGGAGGAAAGTGAGTCTTAGAAAGACCAACTCAAGGTTGTGACCTGTAATCCCTTTAGACCTAAGACTTGAACCTTAGCTGTCTAACTCCATAGCCTATGAATGTGTTCACCACTTGTTCTCTGGGCTGAGGATAAACAAGCCCTATAAACATGAGGCTGGATGATTCCTACTGCTGTGTTACCCTAGAAAAAGCATTTCAACTTCCTGGTGAACAATTCCGTGTACGAGAACAACTTATATGCCTGCTAAGCCAATTCTTAAAAAAAAAAAAAAATTTAATGAACTAGCAGAAACCAGTGTTAAATCTGGAAGTGGGAATGGCGCAGAAATATTTATGCTAAGATCTTGTTCTGTAGTCTATGTAGATGCTATTCAAGCTGAAGTTCTCTCTTCAAGCTGAAAACCATTAAGAGATAAAAGACCACGAAGAAAGTTGGGGAAGATGTGAGAATAAAGGAATGGTGAAGACGATTAGTAGCTTCTGAGACTGAAGTACACAATTCAATGACTTGGTAGCGTGGAAATGACTTTTGGTGTTTGGGTACGGAAAGATGGGGTAAGAGACGTGAGTTATCTTTGTGGGAGGGGTGGAGGAGTGTCACTGCTTCTCCAACCCAAAGCCAAACTCAGTCCCATCAAGCCACTGCTGACTCATAGTGACAGCCCACCCCTCCCCCACTGTGGGTTTCCGAGACCGTAACTGTCCAGGGGAATAAAATGCCCAGTCTTTCTCCCAAGGAACTGTTGGTGGTTTTGAACTGCCAACCGTGAGGATTGCAGCCCAACAGGTAACCATGACACCACCAGAGCTCCTAGGCAGGTAATATTCTGGGTGATCTAGGTTTGGTAAGCTTTTACATTATGGAGCAATTGATAGAGATACTAAAGGGGAGAAAGTTCTAGATGGACCACAGCAGGGTAGTGGGAAGGATCCACAACCCAGCTGAGAACACTCAGGAGAGGCTGTGGGCTCTGGGCAAGAGAAGCCTTACCGTAAATTGTGCTCCGGCGAAGTCGCGGAGATGTCAGGCAGCTGGTCCCCTTCCAGCCCACTCCCAGCCACTCGAGAGTCCAACCAGGCAGAGCGCGTCCGTCGTTTTTTCTTCTCCTGTTCCTTGCGTTTCCCAGGCTTGCCTTTCTTTTTCTTCCCCGGGGTCTTCTGTGGCTGCTCTTTGTATGGCTCCACCTTGTTGGTTTCCTGAGTTAGGTATCTGCCCTCATCATCAGACCCAAATCGCACAGGGTGGTTCTTTGTGTTGGGAGCAGGCTTGGAGTTTGGGGAAACCTCCGAGGTAGCTCTGATTTCGGCTGTGTGGATTTCTGCAATCAGGTGGTGCAGAAAGTAGCGTCGCCGTAGATCTTGAATGGACTTCCCCTTGTCATGGAGAAGCTGATGTTCAGACACAGCTCTTTTGCTGGAGGAAACAATATCAGGAGGGGCAAGAAAACAAATTCAAGTTGTTGGCAGAGACAAGGGAGATGCACGAGTAAATTCCTGTCATGTTGGAGTTGGCCCAGTGGAAGTAGGAGCTGCAGCAGTGGCCAGCTCGCCCAGGTGGGGAAGGGTGAGAGGAGGTCTGGGACCGTGGCAAGAACAGGCAGCTTCCCGGACCGTAGGTGCTCATCTCTGGAGTAGGAAGGAGTTGGACTAGGGCTCCCTATACTCCCTTCCAATTCTAAAGTGTTGAGGGGTCAATGATGCGATCAGACGTGGGCAGAAGTCACTGTGCCTTTCTTCACATTTCCCAAAATTCTGCTAAGGAAATCCACTCAGAAGTCCAACCTCAGGAAACGCACGCACGCACGCACGCACGCTCCCCATTCAGGAACAATAATGAATCTTGAAGAGCAGCAAGCTGCGAGAGTAAAGCAAACGAAGGCTGAAGGGTGAAGTGAGCAGTAGGTCTGTCTAGGAACCCCCCTAACAGATGGAATTTTAACATGCTGTCAGGCAACCAGCTCCCGAAAACCTATATTTGAAGTCTGTCAGAGGGGGCAGAAGGGGAGAGAACTCACATTTTCCTGTCAAGTAGCAGATGGTCTCCTGAAAATGGGGTTTCTTTGTTTGTTTAAATGAGATCATTCTATTTCTTCAGTGCTTCAAGTTTTTATTTTATTTTATCTTATTGTTTTGCATTGCAGAGGGTATTATCTTAGTAATTAGTTGAGACATTCTCTTTTTCTATTTGCTCACTTTATCTTAACATATTTCTAGGAGTAAATAAGAAAGGAATCTTCTGTTTAAAAATTACTCTGCTGAAAATATAGTGGAATAGAATGAGCTCATTCTCTACCAATCCTTGTGGATAATACTCTGACTCTTGCTTAAATACCCAGCCAGGTATTCTTTTTATTCTTCCCTGGGTACATCTTATTAAGCAGGTTTAATGCTTATACAAGGACCCCTGGTAGCATAGTTGTTATGTGTAGGACTGCTAACCACAAGGTCAGCAGTTCAAAACCATTAGCTGCTCTGTGGGAGAAAGACGAGGCTTTCTACCCCTGCATAGAGCTACTGTCTCAGAAATTCACAGAGGCAGTTTATCATGCTCTGGAGGGTCACTATGTGTTAGAATCGACTCGATGGCAGTGAGTTTGGGTGAGAAAGCTTATATGTGGTGTAAGCCTCAACTTCACCTCATTTTATTCCACCTCTTACCATTACAGTGGTCCCCCAAACTGGCTTACTTTCAGAAAGAATACAGCCTTCAAAACTCGGAAGGGGAAGTCCCCCAGGGCCAACAGTCAGAATCAACTTGATGGCAATAGGCTTGGGTTTGGGTCAGTCACACAATAAGAAAGTGACAGCCAGAGCTTTCAAAATTAGCTCTTCTGATTCTAAAACCAAGGTTAGCTTTTTCAGTGTTCTTACCTCTTTCTGTTGCTCAAACCAAAGCATCCTACACTGAGGGAACAAGAAGGGAAGGGCACAGAGCCAAAAGGCCCTGGAGTGAACCACAGTAGGGGAATGAGGAATGATTTCTAAACTTCTTTGACGACCAACGTTATTGACCCACACAGCCCATTTTCATCACCGAAATATGGATCTAGGGCTCTTCTCTCTGAGGGATGAGAGACTGTCTAGTTATAGGATGAGCCAAAGAAGGGAGTATGTGATAAAATGATAATCATTTTTCAGGGCCTCACTGCCAGCCTCCCAACCTCCTTCTAGTATTTTAGTGTGGGGAATGACTTGAAGCCATGTAGCTTGTTTTTAAAAAGACATTACTTAATGGAAAGGAATTTACAGGAGCTTGAAGCCTGGTTTAAATGAGCCATGTAGGAGTCTCTGTTCCTTTTGGGGGGTGCCACATGTGACCAGATTAAAGTTCACTTACTTTGTGGCAGTGTTTCATAGTCTAGAAACGTTTAGTCATCTACCAATCTGAGGCTTTGGCACCAGGCATTTCCATCTTCTAATAACGTTTGGTAGGAATAGGACTGATAAAACCACCCATTACATAATATGATTGTTTAATTAGTATCTCTTAAAATGCCATATTACAAAAGAAGTTGTTAACCAGGGATCCTTTATAATTTGGGGCCCTTTTGCTTCTTTCTTGATGTCTGGAAGATCCTCCACCTATGTATATTGCTCCAAATTTCTAAAACAGGGCAGTCTGACTTCACTCGAAAGCCACATTTTTCATGGTTTCTCTGTTCTATTCAAGCCACTGTTGCTCATGCTCATTCTGACTGGCAGGCAGGCCTCTGCCATCTCGGCCAGCCTGTCAACTGTGAGTCACAGTGTCCTCCTCACTTAAGCACTGTGCTTTCCCAGGAAGGTTCTCATGGGAAAAGAAGTAAGTAATCATTCCATCCTTCTGTTTTGTCAAAAGTCTTCAGCAGAGCACAACTTTGTCCGGTTTAAAATAGTCTATCTCCTGCAAGGCTCAAAGCTTTTCTTGTGCCTTTTTGGGAGAGATTGTTAGTATACTAGAAAACACACATTTCCTTAAAAGCTACTCTTATAAAATGCTTTTCAAATTTCAAAGCTCATGCATAGAAAATATTGCAAAGAATGAGTGGCTGAAGGACTAGTGCGTTAGAGGGCAGGAATGTAATGGGTCTATTGTCAGCCACAAAGAGGTCCATGGAGCTCTCTAACGCTTTCGAAATTAAGACAAGAACGAACCGAGGTATCTACATGGCTGGCAGGTACAAACTAGATGAACAGAGGTGGTAGGTAATAAATTCTAATAAAGGAGCATTTAAAGTTAGATAGATAACTCTTGGAGATTGAGTTGCAAATATGGTGTTACTCTCTATGTCCATTAACATTACATAGCAGATAGATCCCATTGGCATTTATTACACCCCTAAACTCTAGCCTGCTTGGTAAAGTAGAAGGTCAGAGACAATGAGAAGACTGTCCAGGAGAGAGACTGACGCAGGGGCTGCAACAATGGCTTTACACAGCAACGGTGTGAGGATGGCGTGTGACTGGCAGTGTTGCATTCTGTTGGAAGTCAGAGCTGACTTGATAGCACATGACAACGACAGCAACAAGCTCTCACAGGGAAGGACAGTGGATTAGGCTTCATGGTCACCTTTGACTACTGTTTGTTTTTTAAGGCAAAAAGTAGGGGAAGTGCTTAACAAAGATACCTCTAAATTCAGGCAAAACATAGCATTAAGGAAAAATGACTTTCAAGGGAATTTTCAAGAAAGATTAGATTTCTAAGAAACTGTCAAGGAACAGGGAATAAACAGAGGAAGGAGAATCCCTCTTCCGGCACAGGAAGAAGCAGTGCTTCTAAGGAAGGATTCTGATTCTGCACTGGAGAAGCAAAGTTCTCTGGGGCATGAAAGACATAGGGTTAGAGGGTAAGAATTCAGATGACTCACCAGCAGGCCTTTCCAACCCAAATGACTGAGTTGAAAGTTATTCAGTGGAACAGACTGAGTGTGGCTCCCAAGCACATCAGTCAATGATACTTTAGGTTTGCTCCACTAGACACAGAGAGCCACCTGTCTAAAGCCGGTCTGGACAGGGACATCCTTAGGCTTCGGTTTTCAACTCACTCATACTCAAACCCTACTAATTAAAGCCTTTTGTGCTAACAAGTTTAAAAGATTCACAACTGACAATTGCTTCCTTTGTTTGGTTTAGGGATTGTTAGTGTTGTAGGAATTTCTTCTCCCATGAAAGGTCTCCCCTAGTTGTTTTTTTTATGTTTGATTTGTACTTCCAGCTGTTTCTCTATTACTTGATGTGAAGGATAATTGGGGAGCAATGTCATTTGATTATATGTTAAAATTTCTTTCAAGAAACTAGCTTGACTTATCATAATAGTAGATTATTTTGTCTGCACACAATTTTTATTGTTACTTGGCAGCAATGCAAAAACAATGACTTGGTGTTTTTTTAAATTCCATGTGGCTGTAAAAAATTGAGGAAACATCTTCATCTACTGATGTTTCCAGCCTCGATGACAAACCAGGGTAATGTGATGATCTATTAGCCATTAACTTTAAGACTGTTTTGTGGTAGTTTTATAACCATCTGCTGAGTGTGAGTGTTTAACTACAATATTATATTTCACCCACAAACAAAACTATAACAGTCTTTGGCTGCTAAGTGGTTTCTGATGTGGATTTTGCAAGGTGCAACACACAAAGAGTTAAAAATAGCCTTGAGGACAACTTGGCCCTATTTTTATGCTCTAACTGTGGATTCAATCACAGTTCATTTTGTTTCTCAAAAGAAAAACAGGTATTTCTTAGACAACGTAAAGACAAGTTGGCTCTGTTCCAGGGCAGTATTTCTTAGCCAAATAAATACAATATTTAAGCGGGTCTTTAAATATTCAGTCTTTAACCTATGGGTCTTAAATAAGTGAATTTAATACAACTCTCAAAATGAACAAAAAGTCTGAAGAAAATGTTCACAAATGCACTCTCCAAACGTTGATTTGAAGAATACAATGCAGCTTTATCTTCAGCACAATGTTCTACACAATTTGCCTTAGGAGATTCAGAATAGATTTTCATTTTGGTGCCAAAGTTCAGACATGTCTAGAGTAATTTCATTTAAGGATTTTCTGTCCTAATAATAATAGACCAAGGGCATATATAAAACAGGTGCCTTTTTTGAGAATTGACAAGGAAGCGCTGTGAACTTGATTGTAAATATTAGCTATTACTACTTTTATTACCAGTATGAAAGTGCTCCTTAATTCCTTCTCCAGAGCCCATCTCATCTCAGTTCTCAAACTTTCCCCTCCCTGAACACTGAGTCTGCAGTTCTAAGGATCACTAAAGGCGGTGTTACACACATTAATGAACTGCTAAGGGCTAACAGACTTTTAAATATAATATTCCTTATTGCTCTAGACCATTTCCCCAACTTTCCAGTCATGCAATAGTTCCCTGGTGAGGGTGGATATTTTCACAGTCAGAATTATCGTCGGAAGAATCACTGAGAATACCAACATACAAGTTTTCAGTCTTCAGTGCAGAGATGGAGCCTTGATTTTAAAACTACTAGCAGTAACTAAGACGGGGTGGGGGGGGGGTGAGAGTGGGAAGGATTCATCCCTTAAACTTCATTTCGAAATCAAGTACTTTAACATCTCTAAATGTGAACTGTATCAGTACTGGAGTTGTACTATTGCCAAAGTGTTCCTACTTTATTATATAATATGCCTTCATTATGTAATGCGGTCCCGTTTTATATGCTTAAAATTATGTCACTCATCATAAACTCAGATGTAAGTTTTGTTGTTGCGTTTCACACACAAACTGCCACCCACATTCAGGATGTACACACAAGCGCACACAGACTTCTGCCTCTGTCTGCATCCTTCAGCTTGCTCTCAGCGAGAGGAATCTAAACCGCTTGGAACCCACCCTTTCCAAACCTCCCCAGGTCCTAAAAAAGTAACCCTTTTCTTCCATCAGGAGCAGAGGCTCTTTGTCTAAGAGAAGATACTGTAAAAAGCTCCCTCTGATGGAAATCAACAAACACAAAAAAGAAACTATCTCCAGGCTCCCTCTCGCCTACAGGTTCTACCAGTTTTCCGGCTGGCTTTGGGGATCCAGCCTCCGCCGCCCGGGGCAGGTAGCCGAGATGGCTAGCTTTCGGAGCATCAGTGACCACTGCGAGCCCTGCGCAGCGCCGCAGCCCGTCCCAGCCCTCGGCGGGCGCCCGGACTACTTACTGCCGGCGGCCGAGCCCCTCCAGGGCGCGTCCCGAGGAAGGCACCGAGTAGCTCAGCAGAAACACCGCGATGCTCCACTGCTGAACCAGCCGCCGCAGCATGGTCCCCCGTCGCACGCAGGACCTGCACCAGAATGGAAGAGAGTCCAAACCGTCAGCCCTGGTGCCTCTCCATCGCTCCGCACACCCTCGCCGCCCCGGGTTCAGCCCTTCGCAAACAGCTGCTCCAACAGCAGGAGCATCTCCCAAATCGCAAAGAACAGGGAAAAGAGAGAAAGAAAAAGGAAAACCTTCTCTGGACACTTTCTCAGCACTTACTGATTTAGGAATCAGCGACTGCCACTCTTGCTGTTTAAAAACCACACGGGCAGGGGGAAAAGGGGGGAGGACCAAAAAGAAGAAAAGACGAAGGGGGGGGGGGCGCGGAAAAACAAGCCAGAGGTGTTTCCTCTGCAATAATAGCGAAAATGAAATGGTTTTATAGCTGCCTCGAGGATAAGTAGTGTGTTTACACGTCTCCCATAGCAATGCCTGGTGGAGCTGGCCCGCAGCTCTGGTGGGTCGGAGGAGCAGGCTGGCCCCCTCCTTAAAAAGAGCAGCTCGCCCCGGCCCCGGAGTCGGCGTCCTGGCGAACCGGCGGTCACTGGCAGCGAGCGAGCCGCACGTATCGAGAGAGATACACGTATATATACACGCGGAGCTGTCTGTCTACCTCCTC
>NW_022103918.1:15105021-15108743 GCF_000313985.2 Echinops telfairi
GGGGCGAGGGCGGATCCGCTCGCTCCCTCCCAGCGCAGCTGGCCCTGGGCCACGCAGCGAATCCGGGGAGTCGGGATCCCAGAGGACGTGCGGAGAGCCCTGCGCAGCCCAGGAGCCCGCTCGCGCCGCAGCGCCCCGGCCGGCGGGGGGCGGGCGGGCCAGGAGGAGGTCACGGAGCTAGGGCCGGGGCGCGCGGGCTCCGGGGAGTCCCGGCCTAGAGGGCGCGAGCCTGCATGGGCCTGTGGCTTTCGGGACCCCGAAACCCGCTGAGGAGAGCGGGGCGTGTGATGGGAACCCCCTGCCTGACTCTTCCTCCGGATGAGCCCCGAGGAGAGCTTTGGCCAGAAGAGCTTTCGCTCCGAGGAGCCGGGACGGGGTTGAGACTTCAGATCCAGAGAGGACGTCTTGCTGTCGAGGGACAGCTGGGGACATCTGCAGCCCCTTCAGGAAGACCCGAGCAGATGATGGAGAGAGAGAGACCCTCGTCGGAAAAGATCAGGGGGCCAGCGCTCCTGGGGCGCGCAAACTGCCCTTTCTGCTAGCGGCCAGAGCCTAGCCCACCCTTTCTCCGGATCTCCTCCCCTGTCGCCTCCTCGCCCCCCCCCCTTAGCCCCCTGTTACATATTATAGGACGGCTGTGCACCCCAAGGCCGCTTCTGTCCGCAGATGCGGCGGAACAGTCGCTGTATGCTGCTCAGCCTTGGAAAGGCGAGGAGAAAGCGAGAGACTCTCTCCAATGCTGCGGGGCGGGGAAGAAAGACTGCTCTGAATTACTGGGCAGTATCATCTAGGAAAGGATTGCAGCAGATGTGGACATCCGCCCAACGGGTTCCTCTATCTTTCTGAAATGAACGAGCGTAGTTGAGAGCCGTTCAAGGGAGGTTTGTCTTCTAGACAGGCGGTCCTGCTGGTAGGTTTCATTACTCTCTGGAAGGCTAGTGTGGTTTAGAGCTTTCAGATGATCAGGGAAGCCTGACCTTTATCAAACCTGGCTTTCGCTGCGCCACAGATTTTACCATGGGTGTGTGAAATAGCGCCCTCTCACCGACCCCAGCTCCTCTCCATTCCCTTCCCCCTCATTAACTGCAAATAGCAATTAAGGTGCTCCGCTTAGTTCTGAGGGTGAAGGCAGCCCTTCTCAGAAGCTCCCATATCCCTCACTTGTATCCTTACAACTCCACACTTTAGAATTTGGCTTCTCTCCTTAAAACACACACACACACACACACACACACACACACACACCTCCGGGAATTTCCACAACTTTTCTTGAACGTTTAAGAAGTTCTCAATATTAGACCTGTTTGCATGGCATGAAAGGACAGACAAAGATCCTGGCACCCAGAAATGTCCACCTTTGAACTTCTAGCACTTTCTGATTTTTAATAAGGGCTTTCCAAAAAGACTCAGGAGCCTTAATGTAATCTTTAGACCTGAAGGGGGCAAATCTGTAAAAAGCAAATCACATATAAGCCTTTTAGTACTTGCAAGCTGTTTAACATTAAAATGATAATATTTTCCTTCACAATAAAATTTCAAAGCTACTTAGCCAAGTTTCAAGCTACTAAGACTTTAAGAAGTCAACTCCCCCCCCTTCCATAAAACATTATAACAAAAATCAGATAGAAAATACTAAATCATTTATGTGGTAAATAAATTCACTATACTCTCAGGACAGTAAAAATTAAAGGCTGACATCAATCGGCTGCTTTATGTTGCTTTTTCTACTAATTAAACAAAATCGACCCCTTTCTCCCTCCCACCTTTCTCCTCCCCCCTCCCACGCCCCCCAATCCTGCACTTCCCTTGGTGTTAATGGAAAAACACCTATCAAATTATTTTCAGAACTTTCCTCAACAAAAAGAAAAAATATATAGGCTCAGGAAAAATAAATAGTCTTTAAAAACTTGAAGAACCGAAGTTTCCTCATAATTTATTACTTCACCTTTTCCTTGATTTACAGTCTTCTCTGCTCTTCTGGCCAGAGGGAGATCTATCTTCTCAGCAGTCTTTCCCCGGAATATTTTTGTTTTTGTTTGTTCTTCCGAAAGTAAAATGAAGTCAACTGAATGAGAAACTTCCTGTAGAGAACGTTTCCACCTACTGCCAAGGAGAATTATTAGAAAGCAGCTATCTCTCCTCAGCTGCCCTCTTCATTACCGGCAGGCTGTAGAAATTCTCCTCAATATATACCCAAGACCCTTGTTGCCTCCTCTGTGAATGATCATTTCTGACGTCATAATCTAGCTTCCAATATAACTGAGTATCTCAGAGATAATGCTGAGAACAGAGAACTGCCAATGAGACACAGTAGGAGGTTCCTCACACCACACCTTTTTTTTTTTTTTAGGTTTAGGGATAGAATCAGCCCACAGAGGCTGAATGTTTGCCTAGGCCTTGCTATCATGCAACTCTACTTTAGCAAGCTGGAGGATTGGAAGGCCTGCCTTTAATCTGAAGTATTTCCATGCGAAGACAGCTTGGCATGAGAGCTACACCTACACAAATGCCTAGCCCATGAGCAAGTCCCAGACTTCCATCTTCCTATCCCCAAGGACAGGATTATACCCCAACTTCAAAAGAGGCTCCTAAATGGACCTTCATACCTAAAACCCTTTTCTATAACCAGTTGATTTACGCATCCTCTTGCAACTTAGAAAATAAAACACATGTTTTAAACAGGCATTTATGTTTTACTACCTCATTTTTTGCTTTTCTTTACAAACATACAAACCCAAAGAGAATACCTATAACTTTAACAGTGTGCCCAAGGGCTCAGACGTCCCTTCTGTAATTTCCAGTAGAAGCATCCAGATGCAGTATTTGCCAATCTGTCGTTTCAAGGTATGGCTTTAAAATCCTCTGAAACCAAACAATGAAACTAGCTCCTTCTCTTCTCAGCCCACTTTTTTGAGGTTTGCATAGGGAAGTTTGAATAATCAGCTCCAAGTAACCTTTTGATCCTTTTAAAACATTAATCACTTGCTTGGACTGAGAATTGTCAGGGAGCTGTTGTCTACTGACTTGAACCTCATAAAACCCGTGTTGTCCAGTCTTCAGCTGCTGTGTGTGGACTGCCACATCTTTCTCCCAAAGAGCAGCTGGTAGGTTTGCTAACCGAAGGGAGCAGCCTAGGGCACAACCACTGCGAAACGACACCAGGACTTAGTGGACCTCAGTCGTGGTTTGCTTTAAATCCAAGGGGGATAGAAAAGGGTGTGTTTCAATATTAAATTCTTTGTAATTAGTTAGAAGAAGCTAAGACTGTTTTCCGGGAACAGGACTAGGCTGCTAACATCTGGTGAAATTGCCTCAGGGAGGAGCTCTGAGATTTGCATCAGGCCAAACAGATGCTCCCTTCAGAGAAGTGGGTCTCATCCTCATCCCCACCTTGCCTCACTTCCTGGGAAAGATTCAGCTCCCCCTTGATGGGACTAGAAAGCCCAGCAGTAAGGAATTTCCCTGAAAGGGGGGGTCAGATGGTTTTTAGGAACTGGGGGTCTCCAGAGATCAGTTCAGCAAGTCCAACCCTCCTGCAATTCCTAAACTCATGACCATCAAAATACTTTTTGCCACGGATGGTGTGTGTGTGTGTGTGTGTGTGTGTGTGTGTGTGTGTGTGTGTGTGAGAGAGAGAGAGAGAGAGAGAGAGAGAGAATATGTATGTGTAAGGGTCTGAATCCTCATCTCCTGGACCTTAAGCAACTGATATGACACCACAT
>NW_022103918.1:15109197-15112298 GCF_000313985.2 Echinops telfairi
CTGACTCCTCCGCCCGTTAGGACAGGGAGTGCCTCTCAAGGGCAGGGATCTCGGGTGCTGGAGAAGGATCATCTTCACCAGCCTCCCGGGACCGAGAGAGGCTTGGGCTGTGGATTGTATAGACCATCCCATTTTCGGATGCAGGGGCTAAGGGAGGACCAGAGTTGGGAGCTTGGAAGAGGTGGGTAAGATGGGAGGAGGACTTGAGTCTCCATGGAAACTTTTGGGACCTGAGAACCTCTTTGCGGATCTAGCTCCCTTTCCTTGGTTCACCTTGGACATCCACCCTAAGCATTTGGACTCAGTGTCCCTGGAAGTGGTGAACGCGAGGCCCATCCGCAACCCGCCTCCCCCGAGTACCTGCCTTACGACCCTGGGTACCATTTTTCAGGCCCAACCCGCTCCCCGGACCTCCGAGAATTTGACACACCTGGCCGTAGGCGAGGGGGAGCTGTGGGGACCTAGCGATTCTAGGACACTTTCTTCCGGAGACGAGCCCCTGGCCGGCCCAGAGGAGGAATGCCGGGTAGGGGAGTTGGCGGGAGAAGGGCGAGGCCGTCGGATCGCCCCGGGGCCGTGCGGGGCCAGGTTGGTCTGCGGTGTGGACGGATGGCTGGCGCTCCACCCAGAGCCCGGGACTAACTCTCCCCACCCCTCCGCCCTGGAGCCCGCGGGGAGAGCTCCGCGCTGCTGGAACCCCGGCGTAGGTCTGGTTTATTTAATTGAACACCAACTGCAAAGCCAAGGACCGCGCGGCCGGGGGAGGGGCGCAGGCGCGGGCACGGGCGCGTGGCGGAAATGAAGGGACCTGCCACGGAGTTTTGTTGGCCAACTCGCTCCGCCTGATTCTGAGAAGCCGGTGGCACCTTCAGGGACCGATGGCAGCACCAGGAGACAGTTGCTGATTCCCGAAGTCCCCTGTGCCTCTCTCGAGCCCGCTCGGGGTGGTAATTGGCGATCGTGGCGGGTGTAGCCCGTGGAACACCTGGCATGGCCCCAGGGCATCCCGCTCCACCTCCAGGGTGGCTTCGGTGGCCTTGGTAAACGCCGCCGGGGCGCAGGCTGGGGGGGAAAAAGAGTGAGCTGTCCATGGTGGTTCCGGCTCCTGGACGGGCGTGCTCGGGCTGTCCAGGTGCCGTGGCACCGACCACTGCCCAGTGCCCCCGCCCCCACTCCCTCGGAGACCGCGACGCCTTCCTGCCAGAGCCTGGCCTGCGCGCGTCGCCCGAGGCTGCAGGTGGTTCGCGCAACTCCAGGGCGCTCGTTAGCACAGAGTCAGATTCCCGAGATGGACTGGAAAAAATGCGGGGTCCACATTGGGGCCTTCCTTGGGGCGCTTTTCCTCCGGCAATGTTTCCTGTGCTCCCAGGAACGGTCGACCGACAGCGCGTTCCCTCTCCTCTCTCTTTTGTACAGTCCAGTGCTTTCAAGAGTAAGAAGCAAATTGATAATCTCATTATGCTTCCCTGGTTTGTTAAGAGCACCCACGGGGCCCACGATTGCTTTGGGAAAATCCTCCAGGGTCGCTTTGATTGAGCAGGCAACCGGCGGCCGGGAGATGTGCAGGTGTCTCAGATCTGGGCGAATTCCCTTGCCAGGGCGGTGGAGTATGTTCCCAGGGATGAAGGACCTTATTGTCCAGAGCAGCTACGTCTTCCATTTTGGACAGAGCCTTGACCACAGGGTCCGGGGCACTCTGCCTTTAGCACAGGAGGAAATAAAGACTTAGCTACGGGGGCTTTTCCGTGGGTTATTTCTCTGCGAAATACAATTCTGTTCAGTCTTGAGGCATATTCTGATGGAGAAATGCTTCTGAACTCAATTAAATATGTTTAAGGCCGAAGGTATTTTCGCCTGTATAATTATCACCACACTTACCCTTTCAATCTTTTAACTTCCCCATGGCCATTCCCTCCACTACTGATGATCTCTATTAGAGATTCCAATCTCCATCTGAATAAAAAAAATACACGTACAAAAAACTTTAAAATGTTGTGAACACCTATAAATCTTATTTGTGCCCTGTGTCTTCTCTAAAGAGGGGAATCTCATTGATGGACAGTACACGAGGACCCTATATAAATAAATGCTTTGTGAGACATCAAATTGGAGCTCATCATCGTCTGCTGTTTACACGCTTCTGAGTATGTTTTTGTGGTGTATTTAAAAGGGGTGTGCTATGAGTCTGTGTGGGAGAAAGAGGAAGCTATCCACCAGTCAGGAGTTACGGTCTTGGGAATCCCCAGGGCAGGTCTACTCTGTCCTGTGGCCGCTATGAGTCGGAATCCACTGGGTGACAGTGAGTTCGGTGTGGAGTGTATGAGCAACCCCGAGAGTGCCTGCTATAAAACAGCGAGTATTATCATCCAAACATTTCCTCACTCTCCGTTTCTAGCTTGATAGTATAAAAATAACCGGTGGGGAAAATATGATATCTCTCTATATTCTTTTAACAATACTTTCCCTTCAATGAAACATACATAAAGCATTTTACTTTTTCTCTCTCTAACTAGTTAACATAATAATAAAAGAAGGCTTGACTAAGTATCCATCTCAAAACAATCTTGGTGTCAGGTCTTATTGTTATTATGCCATCTAGAAGTTTCTTTGTTCTGTGAGTTCTTTGGCTAGCCTTCCCTTGGGAATATATTTACTCACCTTTCTATGAAGGTTTAACGTGACATAAAATGAGATGTGTTAATAAACTTCGTTCTTTTACATGGTATCGGCTCATATCATTTAGGGAGCTATCTCTTTTTCTTTTGCTAAGTAATTGCCTGTTTTTCATAGTGTTATCAATGGAGATTTCTCTTTGAAAAGTTAAGTCTATTTTCCTTCAGTTTCTTTAAATAAAAAAAGAAAACACAAAATAATAATAATTTATAAATTATCAAGGGTTCATGGGGGGGACGAGGAGGGAGGGGAAATGAGGAGCTGATACTAAGGGCTCAAGTAGAAAGCAAATGCTTTGAGAATGATGAGGGCAACAGATGTACAAATGTGATTGACACAATGGATGGATGGATGGATTGTGATGAGGTGTATGATCCCCCAATAAAATGATTTGAAAAAAAGAAAGTTGTCCATTTGATATTATTTTA
>NW_022103918.1:15112398-15119199 GCF_000313985.2 Echinops telfairi
GTGCTTGACACAATGGATAGATGTGTGGATTGTGATAAGAGTTGTACAAGCTCCCCAATTAAATGATTGAATTATTTAAAAAAAAGAAAGAAAGAAAACAAGGCTATTCCCACACTTTTTTTATTACCCTTGTTAGCTCTCTATGGTCAGCTGGATTAAAGCTACTAGGCTGGTTTTGTATTGTCCACCCCCACCCCCCAACTCCACCCTACTCTCCTGCTTTTAAGAGGAAAACATTCTATTGGTACAATTGTTCATGAGCTGGAAAAAAAAAAGTCCCATCAGGTCCTTGCTTGTGTCCTGGTCCCCTTCTCTTCTCCAAGAACCTAATACTGTTTAGAGCCCAGACAAAGTCAGGTCTTCTGAAAATACTTGTTGAATCAAATTGGATAAGGAAAGCATATTTATTTTAGATTAAAAAAAAAACATATTTTTTTAAAAATCGTGGGCATGAGGAAGGGGCTATATCCCATGATATGATACCAAGAGACTGATGTTACAAACACCTATAAATTTTATGTGCCTCAGTCTCTTTCCTGACCAAGGTCTAATGCATGTGTTATCTGCTCCCCTGAAGAAAATTTCCCCTTTATTTCATATGTGCTTCATTTCTCAGAGGCTGGTAGATGAAAGGAGAAGTGTGGACTTCTTAGTGCATTTGAAACTGAGTGTATTGAGATCAATGATTGTGCTGGAGTTCTTATGATAGAGTTTACACTGACCTTGGCAAAATTCTGCTGCACTTTGCTCTTTTACTTTTTATCCTGCTAAGCTGTTAATTATACATAGCACTGCCAAGGTACTTTTAATGGTTAAAAAAAATTGAAGCTGTTTTTTGTGGAAAGGATAAAAAAAATTTTTTTTTTGCTCTTATAAACACAGGTCATATTCTTTCTTCTTAATAGGCAGATGTACATGACTACAGCAGTTAGATTGCTTTTCAAAAGACCTCTGATGGCCTTAAATGGAGCAGGAACTCCAGTGTGCTTGGTATGGTCCCAGAAAACCCATGTTTTGAAAAGAGTTTCATTGTGGTGGTGCACCAGGCTGTACTTTCAGGTCTCTAAGGCAGTCTGGGCAGCACAGCCATCGACTTCCCTCATCTCATTCCAACCCCGGTGTGGTAAAGCCAAAGGGACCTAGGATCAAGGAGAGCTTGAGGGTTTGCATGGAGAGGACTGTGTAAGTACAGTGAGTACAGATTTCTAAGATATTCCCCAGACTTCTAAACAGTTGAGAAGGTTGCTTGTTTGCTAAGTGGTGCAAAGTGTCTCCAGGTCTATCGCTGGAGCTGCTGACATAATTAATGATTTCATTTGGAGCCTGAAAGAAGGTACTTGTATTCCCTCTGGCATGGGCAGGCAAAGTTCATGTCCAAACGCTAATGCCTAGGGTTGATTTTAGTGAACAAGACTGCGGTTCCTCTTGTTGCACATCCAAAACTTGAAAGCCAAAGATCGTTTTAGGCTCTGACACTTCCCAGTCTTGAGGAGATTGACACACCCTTAAAACAACACCATTATCGAAAGATGGATTGTATTCTGGTGAGAGATTCATTACGCCCAGGTCAAACTGGGAAAACCAAAAAGTCCTTTTCCCCTACCAGACACACGGGAAACTGCTTAAAAGTCGGTATTTTCTACTCAGACCTTCTATGCAAAAACTCCTTGCCCCACATTACAGTAGGAGGCTAATGGCAATCCTTGAAAATTAATTACAGTACTGAAAGAGACTTCAATAACATTTAGGCTAAAAATAAGCGGGGAGGCAGAGTAGTGCCCTGGATTCATGATTGCTTACATCTGGTTTCTATTTCTGTGAGTTTCATTTGGTTCTCAGAGAGTTCATTCATAGTCACCACAGGTCCAGTTTCCTGTTCTCCAAGGAGAGAACTTGTCTTGATGACCCATATAATTTTCGTCTGCATGCTGCACTTTTCTACATTAGAAAAGGTGGAAAGGGAGAATGGAAGGACATCAGGTCCAATCCTAGCAAACCGAGACCTGCACAACATATTTTAGCACCTGACTTATGTGGAATCCAGTAGCACATAACAATAAAGCCACCCCACCTGAGATCCTTGACATGAAGGAAGAGAAAAAATCGGAGGAAGGCAGAAGTAGAGGAGAGAGGGAGAAAGAACAAGGTAAAAGAAGAGCTGCTGTGTAGATAAGATTTCCTACGTCCTCCTTTTTATTCCCTCACCAGCAGAATCTGAGGAGGTATTTGCACTTCTTCTGCTATTAGCTTTCATACATATCTCAGAGGAGATGAGGGAGCTGCCTACTGATTGGAAACAACCTCTTGAACATAGTCAGTGTGTAAGGTGCAGGCTCTTGTACAAGCCTCAGCTTCTACTGACCCGAGCTTGTGCAGATCAGTGAGATGCTGGTTTATAGCCCATCCGGTTTAATATCCTTTGCAACACCTAATATTTCTAAATATTTCTCCTCTTGGTAAGCAACAACTATGCCCCCTTTTGAGGTCACTATTCCATCTAAAGATCCTATCACCCCAAAGTTTCATGACGCCTATTATGTTGACTCACCATATGATTTTCTGAAAGTTTCTTCCAATATCTCAAAATCAGCTCTCCAAAATATCTCAAAAATAGATGCGATTCAGATTAAATAATAATCATTACAAATATTAATGAAATCATATTCCCAGCACTGTAATGACTGAAAAATTGTGTTGATTCATTCACAACAGTTTGCCGTATTGCTTATCCCAACTAGGATAAATCATTACTAGGGACTTAAGTGCAGCTTGTCAGACACTGCGTTCCCTCCTCTATTGGATATAGATTCCTATGAACTTGTTAGAGTTGATTTGACTGATTTAGGTGTCTAAGTAACTATCCTCTTCTCTCTATGAGTTACTAAATGCTATGTGGCCAGTTGAAGAAGTTGGGAAGAACCATTCTTTGACCAAAGGTCATTGAGTAGCTTCACCTCGGTGTTGAAAACCAAACCATTGGATTCTCTGAGCATGCAGAGAAAAACAGAAACATCTCTTTGCTGACTGTGCGGTCTTACTCCATGCTAAGGAACAGTCCAAGAATCAATTCTATCTGATGGCTTCATATCAACATTTATTGAACATGCATGTTAAATTCTATTCTTGTCATTGTAAAGAAAGCCATGTGTATCTGATTATTGCTCTAGTGCTTTCAGAAGTACATATTAGGACTTTAAAAAATTAATTTCTTTCAAAATCACACTTGAGCCTGTCCATTTCAGCTTTTGTTAAGGGACAGAGTATATTTTTTGAAAAAGACCATATCTGTATATTTTTCAGGAAGCTGCTCTCAATTCTATTTTCGCTTAAGTGATTTATCATCAATTATGTCTAAGCCCTGGTTGCATAGTGGTTACAAGTTGTTCTGCTAACCACAAGGTCAGCAGTTTAAAACCACTAGCCACTTTGTGGGAGCAAAATGAGGTTTTCCGCTGCCCCAAAGATTGATAGCTTAGGAAATTACACAGGGCTGCTCTCCTCTGTCCTATAGGGTTGGTATATATTGGAATCAACTCGATGGCAGTGAGTTAAGTTTAAGATGACTAAGCCCTATATTAAAAACAAAACAAAATAGACATATCATGTTTCTTCTTTTGTTGCTTGGGTCCCATTATTGTTCTTAAAAAAAGTTTTATTGAGATATAATTAAAAATTCAATAGTTCAAGAAGGGTTGTGCATTCATCACCTAAATCACCTTTGGAACATTTTCTTCCTTTTTGTACCCAACACTGACTGTTGACTCCCCTCCCCCCAACCTCTCCTTCTGTGCCCCCAGGAAATTATTAATCCTGTTGTTGTCTTCATAGATCAACCCATCCTCATTTCCCAATACAGAAAACTTCACAAAACAAAGACAAAAACAGAAAAAGGACCCAGTAACAATGATCAAATAAAACAGAAAAATCTCAGTAAAAAAAAGCAGGCATTTTGGCAGGTGTCTGACCCAACCCAAGGATGCATATGGCAGCCAACTGAAAAAGAGGGGAAGAGAGAGAGAGAGAGAGAGAGAGAGAGAGAAATGAGGTTGATGGGGGAACAAGGCACGAATCCACCCATGGGAGGGTACTGTTTATGTCTCCATAGGAAATGGATAGAGGAACCAGACTCCTTCCTGGAGCTCTAAGCTTTGAGGGCAACATACTGGCCTGGAGCAGCAAGCTCACAGAAAGGACAATGGGGGCGTGGCTCAAGCTGAGCTATGTTGACACCCTCCCCAGAAGAATGTAATACAGAGGACAGCCCTGAAGATATGGCCCAGGGAGAGAGGCAGGTCTGTCCAGACCACACAGGTGTGATCTTAGAGGGAGAGAGCCAGAGCAAGTCCTCATGGCCCACCAAGCCCTGGGGACGACATCCCTCCTCAGAGCAGCTAATGCACAGAGGACCCTAGGGCTGGCCCCACCATGAGACAGGACGTTCCCTCTCTGACCTCTAGCGCTGCGGGGAACAGCACTGGAGACACCGTCTGGAAAGCATGCCAGGTCTGCCTCACACACAGTCGGGTGAAACATGAAGGGGTGCAGCAGGGCAGCAAGGGGAGCAAAGTAACCAAGTCCCAGAGGAATCCTGAACATAGACTTCTGACTCAGCAGGCAGGGCTTGGCACCTCATCAGACCCGATTGGAAAATACTCATAAGGTTCAGCAGACAGACTTGGAAGTATCTATGATATCTTTTTTTTTCTCTTTCGCCCTATGTTTATCTGCATAAGATAGGCAGGATAAACAATCCTGAGGAGAAAACAATAGACTGGTGGTCCAGGAGGGAACATGGGAGAGGATGGGGCCAATAAACTCAGGGATGAGGGAACAAGAGATTTAAAATTGATGGCAAAGAGGCCTGGTGGGGTTTGATCAAGTGCAATTTGATCAAGAGGCATTATGGAGAGTTGAATGGAGGGTGAGCATGATAGTGGGACAGGAGGAAGATGAAAGAAATAAAGGAATGAAGTAGGAAGCCAATACTATTTACAGAAAGTATAGCTATAGGCATATATATGTAAGTATATTAATTTATAATGAAAGGGATAGAGGTCAACATACACATATTTATATGTTAAAATATTAAGGTAGCAGAAGGACTTTGGGTCTCTACTCAAGGCCTCCCTAAACACAAGAACACTTTGTTCTGATAACCTGGCACTCTTTGATAATCACCTTCCCGACACAATCGCTGAAGACAAAATGGGTGCATAAGCAAATGTGGTGAAGACAGCGGATGGTGTTCGGCTATCAAAAGATACAGCATCTGGGCTATTAAATACTTGAGGTTAAATAAGCAGCCATCCAGCATGGAAGCAACAAAGCCCACACAGAAGAAGCACACCAGCCTGTGTGATCATGAGGTGTTGACGGGATCAGGTGTCAGGCATCAAAAGATCCCAAAGAAACAATGATATGGATATGAATGGGAGTGGGGGATTGGAGTGGAGACCCAAAGCTCATCTATAGACAATTGGACATCCCGCCACAGAAGGGTTACAAGGAAGGGACAATTCACCCAGGGTGCAGTATAGCACTGATGAAACACATATTATTCCTCTAGCTCCTGAATGCTTCCTCACCCCGACTACCATGACCCAGTTCTACCTTACAACTCCAGCTGGACCAGAGTACACACATTGGTACAGATACGAGGTCTTGACACATGGTATTCAGGCAGATAAAACCCTCAGGAACAGTAGTGGGAGTAGCTATATCATGAGGGTGTATACACACACACACACACACACACACATATATATATATATATACACACATACATATATATGAAAGAAAGCAGAAAGTATTAATTTTTACAAGGATAAATTCAAAATAGGTCAAAAGGGAGATCTAATGACAAGGTGTTGTAATTTAGCCTAAATACAGCAGTGAAAATCCACTTTACATTGCTCTTTGTCTGATATTAAGGTTATTCACATTCCTAGACTGTGGTCAGTGAGACTTCCCCAAAGATTCAATCCACATGGGGACGCTGCAAATGAATTCCAGGCTTCCACTCTCACCTATAAGGTTCTGCTAACTGGGTGTTTAGAACGTAGGCTCTGATACCATTCCCTCCTCTGGGCTTGGATTGTATTATTTACCATCTTTGTATCACACAAGCTTGTGTGCTTCTTCTGTGTGGACGTAGCTGACTCCTCACTTATATGGATTTCTTGTTTTGAGACAAGCATTTAAGATCCCAGACACAATTTTCTCTAATGGTCCAGCACCATCTGATTTCTTCACCACACTTTGCTATAGCGCCTATATCCCCAATGCTCTCCTCATGAAGGTGAACACTGAGCAGGGTTATGTCACAAGAAATAATTAGGGCTACAAATAATTAGGACTGTGATCCAATGGGAGCTCAAATCTATTCATACATCTATAGTATATATATATGTCCCTGATTCACTTTAAAGACATCATTATCATTTTCTTGGTGTACATCATAAATCATCCCCATGGTATCATTAGTTCAGTCAATGGTAGAGACTTTCTAACACTGTTGAGAAAAGGAATATACACATGTAGGACATCTTTTGAGATTATACTATATGGATTACTAACTTGTGCAGCTTTGAAAGTTAGGTGGCTGGGTATACAACCATGAAGGTTGGAGATATGGCAATATGTTCAGTAACAGTCATTTACAAAGATAGAACCAAGCCTGGTGGGCTAACATACGTATATATTCATTTTAAGCCGAGTTTAAAAAAAATTTTTTTTTTTAACATTTTATTAGGGGCTCATACAACTGCTATCCCAATCCATACACACATCAATTGTGTAAAG
>NW_022103918.1:15120602-15122028 GCF_000313985.2 Echinops telfairi
TGTCCCCCCGGAACTGTCAGTCCCGTTGTTTTCCCATCCAGACAGGCCTGCGGAGACAACATTAAGCCGAGTTTTTCAGCACATTTTTATGCAGTTTTTGTGGTAAAATTAGGTGCCTTGGCTGATATTTGGGTTGACTTATACCCGAGTATATATGGCATGTCACCAAAAAACAAAACAAAACAAAGCAGAGAGAGCGTGAAAACAGTATGTATATACTTGTCTTGGGTCACCATTCATTGGATGCCCTCCAAACCATAGGGCCAACCCAACGAATGTCTAATTCCCTCACCTTGGGATAGTGATCATCTGCTTCTTTTCCTACCAGGCATTACAAATTTAAGTTCAAGGGAATATTTTAGTTCCTTAGATGTGCTGCAAATGAATTTAAAGTAAAGTTGTTTGCTTAGTGGGATTTCTAATCTGGTCCTTCTGGTGTGGTCTATGAAGGGGGTTGTGCACTGTGAAAGTAAAGAGTCTAATGTCCTAATGGTCTATCACACATTGCCTGGGTCACCAGAGGCTATATAGAAACTAGGTCAAACATGCTCAGTTAGGAACATAATATTCGGAATATTCGGTATGTTTTCCCCTTGGGGGTCTCTGTAAGTAATGTTAAGTGTTTTTCTCAAATGGTGGGTTGCCCTACCTGGTTTACCCACCATCAGAAGTATAATCACCTTCTTCAATGCAGACATGTCCCCTCTCTTAATACAAGTGCCCAGTGAAGTTTCCTAATTACTTTTGTAGGAGTGTCTGTTGATTTGGGATGATCATAAAACACTGCTCTCTGGCAGGAATTGATTAATCTTCTCCCTCTCCCCACTGCATGGGAGACTGACCCTATCTGGAGTGAGACCTCCTCTCCAGAGGTGGCTTTTAGGATGTTCAAATAAGGGGATGATATATAGTTAATGAGAACCAGGCAGGCACACTACCTCATTGTTTAAGGGGCCAAATTAGAAGACTTTGTGACTGGAGGGCAGAAACCCACCTTTGTCTTGGTTTTTATCCTTATAGTAATGGATTCATGCAGTATTGGTCCTGTCGTTATCAGCTACTTTTACTCAGCATAATGGTTTCCAGGTCAATCCATGTCATGAAGTATTTCGTGGTTTCATCACCGGTTTTTTAAGGATGCATAGTATTTCCATATGTACAACCAGTTTCTTTATCCATTCTTCAATTGATGGGGATTTGGACTCTTTCCAGCTTTTTGCTATTGTAAACTGTGCTGCAATGCACATGGGAGAGTATATGTCTATCCTTGTTCTGTCTCTTACTTCTTTTAAGTATGTGTTAGTCTGAGTAGACTAGATAAACAAATTCATAAGCATGCATATGTATATAAGGGAGAGGTTTATATAAAAGAGGAATTGAACATTGAGAAAACATTCCAACCCAGTCCAGTTCAAGGCCATAAGTA
>NW_022103918.1:15122493-15126165 GCF_000313985.2 Echinops telfairi
TTTGTACATGTTTACAATCTCAGCAGCAGTATCTGAGAGTTCTAGTCTCTCCACACCATCTCCAGTATTTGTTACTGTCTTTTTTTTGGGGGAATGGGCTATCGTTGTGGGTGTAAAGTGATCTCTCATCGTTGTTTTGATTTGCATCTCTAGGCGGATTAGTGATTGTGTACATTTCCTCATGTATTTGTTAGCCATATGAGTACCTCCTCTGGTGCATTCTCTGTTCATGTCCTCTGCTACTTAATGTTATTATTTGCTTTTTAAAATTGAGATGTTGCAGGGTTCGATAGATTTTGATGATTCATGATTAGTCTTGAGCTTTTTTGGTGTAGGTAACTTCAGATCCTTTTGTGAAGTTAGCTGGTGCAATAGGAAAAGTTAGATAGGAGGTTGAGCTATGAGATGTCAGGCAGGGCTGTTCTTAAAGACCATAATGCCCCTTCACCTGTTTCCTCAATCATGCAACAGCTTTATTTAACATGTTTATTTTGTTATTGTTTTTGAGACTATATATGCACAGCAAAGCAGACATCAATCCAACAGTTTCTACCAGTACAAGCCAGTGGCATGGACTGCATTCTTCAACTTGTGCCTCACCTTCCTTTTCTGAATTGCTCCACACTCACTGACATAAACGCACTAGTTTGCTTTCTCTCTCACTCACTGCCAACCAGTTGATTCCCACTCATAGTGACTGTAGAGTGCAGGCAGAACTGCCGCTGTTGTATCTGGGATGGCCACTTGCAAGCTTTTAAGGCCCCAGGAGCTATGCAAGGATCTAGGAGGTAGAACAGAAGCACTAAACATGGCATTAGGCCAAGTACGTGGGCTATTCCATGAAACAATGATTTTAAATCAAGGAGCCAAGTCCCATTAGGTGTTTGGTTTGTACATAAGTGGTCTTAGCAGCCACTATTTTATTGGTTGGTTTATTATGACAAATATACATAATGCTTACCAATTAAAATTTTAGAAGTGTACAGTTCATTGATTACTCATTGTGATCCCTGTGGGTTTCCAAGACTACAACTGTTTGTGGGAGTAGAAAGCCAAGTCTTTCTCCCGCAGAGCTGTTGGTATTTGCAAACTGCAGACCATGTGGATCACAGCCTAGAGCATAACCCCTCCCCCCACAAGGCTCCTCAGTGAGAGCACTTGCAATATTGGGCTGCCAGGTACCGGGCTGGGTGCTGGAGTTACAATGATGATGTGTACTTTGCATTCTTTTGGGAACTCTGAAACGTTTAATTCTTGTTTGCTCTGTGTTTTACATTTTTTTTAATTAGAAGCTTTTGCTCACATTTCTGTTTCATCTGTTTCTGCTTTTTACTACTAGAATAAATAAAATTTGGTAGAGAACAGGACTTTCCCCCATTTTGTTGTATCTCTTAACACTTAGCTTAGCCTAACATAGCATCTCAATGAACATTTCTTGAAATGAAAACATGAATGTTGATATAAAGGATATAAATAGTTCCTCTAAAATGGTATTCTGGTATATGCACACATGCACATATTTCGTTAATAAGACAAATTTCTACCTTGAGTTTCAATTTTCTTCATGATTATATAAAGAAGTTAAAGTATTAATAATATAGAAAAATATCAAGATAAACATTATGACCTTTTAAAATATCCAATGTAGTAACAAGATAGGCTTTCCCAGAATTATTTTTACTATCAAAAGCAAGTCCTTTCAAAATTTCGGTCTGCATTTATGTTACTTCCCAAACTATAACACAATTAAGACAGTCTCTTATTATCAGATAATACAGCCGACATGGAGAATGTTATTGTACCACACCCTATCGAGTGTTCTTACGAATGGAAGAGACTGGCTCTTGTCCTTTAGGTGGTTCCATCACAGCTGAATCATTAATCAACCCAAGCCTTACGTATGTTGAAGGTGTCACTTTTTCCTACAGTAAAGAATACATGTTATTGTCATGGCAAATGAGTCGGATCAAAAAGTATCATACCTGAGTCATTTCCTCACACCTTTCCCTGATCACTGTACCGTCAATTGTACAGTACTGCCTATGAATGCATTCTCAGTCATTTTTAAAAGCCACATTTTGCCCTCAAATGACCTTCTGTAGCTTGGCTTAAGAGCTACATTTTCCTTACAATAGCTCTGAGCAATGCTTCTCCCCTTCACACTATGGGATTTTGAGCTTGCAATATTTGCTATGCAGATTCAGAAGAATTCAGAATTATATTTAAAACCTAAAATGAACCAGACCTACAAACCCTACCTCCTATAATTCATACAACATTATTACTTTCTCATTGGAATCTTAGACATCTGTGAATGTGGGAAACCTTATTATTAAGTTCTTTTTCAATCCTGCCAAGAAAGGCTATTGCATTGTCCAATATGCAGAAACCTAAAATTCTAGAAACACATTCCAGTGCTTGTTACCAACACATCATTGTGGAGGACTTGGAATCATGGTTGCTGTCTAGTTCAGTCATCATAACTCTTGGCCCAGAGTTCTTGGCAGGAAGAGTGTTGGAAGGAGCCTATCGTAAACTCTAGTAGAAGCTGTTAGAAGAATCAAAGTGGACAATGTGTTTTGGCCGAGTGCCAGTGGTAGTGGAGGTGACTTTCATTTGATAAAAATGGCAGAGATGAGAACAGCCTGACCTCAGTGCTTCTTTTAAAAAGGGGCATCAGGTGCCTTCTGTCTAATAAAGTGTCATACGCTTACAGGGTACAGTTTAAATACTTAGGACTCTGACGCACATGGAAATCATTGCAATCAGTGGGAAATCGAGAGCTTTAACAACGTCGATAGAACATTGCCTGTTCTCACTCAGCCTAGTGTCAGCACATTGCGCAGGAGCATGCATCTAAGTATTGCTACCACAGATCAGGGAAACCTTTATAATAGTGAAAATACCAACATGCAAAGCTATTATTTCTCAACATAGCCTCCATTTAGGTCCACACACTTCTGAAGGCAGTTTCCATCTCTCACACCTCCCCATGAAGAATTCTGTGCGCTGTGATTTATACATGTCAAAATGGGAGTTTCAGCATTCTCAAGGAACTCAAATGGTGTTCTTTTGAAATGTTCTTTGAATTTGGGGAACAAAGAGAAAACCAAAGGCAAGAGATCAGTGCTGCCGAGTGAAGGGGTGTGTTTTCCCAAGAGAATTCTTAGAGGAGTCCCCTTGCTACCCTCAAAGAATGAGTGCTTGCATTGTCAACGGAGAACACTTTCCTGATCTTTTTATCACCAATGCACTTTTCAAAAAACAACTTCTTGTTGGTTCTGTGCCATTTATGAAAATCTATCAATATTACCCCTTTGGGATCCCCAAAGCAGTCACTGTACTTTTCTGAGTTGACACCTCTGCCTTGAACTAATCTTTGGGTCTTCCCTGACCTTCCTTGAACTGATTGATCTATCAGAAAGCCTGTTTTACGTGGACAGCATTCCTGTAAACTTGTGCTCAAGCTCAATGATTTGGGAAGATGTCTGCTTGAGTTTTATTAAAATTTGATAATAGTCTTGATCTCAGAATCAATTTTTTTGTGGCACAGAAAAAAACATTCTATTTTTGAAATCATTCTAAGGAGGTTCAGATAAATGTATGAATGGGAGAACTTGTCTGTAGCTATCTCTTGATCACAGATATGTTTAAACATAAGCTCATAAATAT
>NW_022103918.1:15127952-15144488 GCF_000313985.2 Echinops telfairi
GAATTGACTCGTAACAGGGTTTTGTCTTTTTCAATAGTTGTGGTTATCTGAGCACCTGTGTTTGGACGTCGACGTCAGCCGTGCCTTTTACAACCCGTTGGCATCCCCTGACTCAGTAACATTTCCTGGCAGGATGTCATGGTAACTAAGGGCTTCTCAGAGGTAGTAACAAACGTCGACGCTGGGCTCCGAATGTAGAGCTAAGAACTAGAAGTCAAAGCATAAAAACCAAATGGCGTGAGTCAGTGTATTCTGCAAATACACTGTACTTCAAGGAAAGAAAGAGACTTTTTTTAACTCAGACTCTTCAACAAGGGACAGGGCAGTAATGGAGAAGGGGAGAAAGGTCTCAAATCACATAGATAATTCAATTCTAACTTATTATTAATAGTACATCTGTCAGAACATCTTGGGTGTTTTGATAGTCCTTCCAATGTTTTAGTCAACTAAGTTTTAGGAGACTCGGTGGTGTCGTGGATTAGAAATTGGACTGCTAACCAGAAGTTCTGCAGTTTGACCCCACAACCGCTCCTCAGGGGATGAGGGGAAGCTAGGCTCTCTGCTTCCCTGGAGATCAACGGTCTTGGAAACCCGCAGGGGCAGTTTTCCCATGGGGTTGCTGTGAATCGGCATTGACTTGGCGGCAGGGAGTTGTTTTTGTTTGTTTGTTTTTCCTCTGGTATTTTTAGGAGTTCCTGGGTCATGAAGACTGTTCACGAACTTAGCTGTCACCTTCAAGGCTGGTGGGCCTTGAAATTCATACAGAGCACTTTGGACGAAATGTCTGACTATCTACTTTTGAAAAACCAGCCACTGAAAACCCTGGGGCACAAATGCCACTCTGCCACGCATGAGGTTGGCATGACTCAACGCAAGTGATTTCATTTGTAGGCCCGAGGATTCGTCTGCGGATGGGAAGCCAAAGGGACGCGGGCCTCTGCAGGATTAAACACAGTCTGATTTCCCTCGGAAATGCTTGCATGACTTCATGGATGGCCTCCTGTGGTTTCTGACTCACCGTGATACGCACCGTGGAGGTCCAAGGAGGACTGTGCTCTGCAGGGTTTTGAAGGACTGACGTTTTGGAAGAGATCAGCAGACTTTCTTTGGAGTCACCTGTAGGTGAACTGGGGCCTCCAACCTTTTGGCTGAGTGTGGCAAATCCTTCACCCCACACCAGGACTCTTGTCCCAAAGAGCTCTAGCACTCTCCATAGACAATCCCTGCTGCTGGGTAATCTTTGTGACTGGGGTGGAAAAGCAAAGCATTCTAAGGCAAAGTGTCTTTGGACATGGACTGTGCCTGGATTGGCATAAAGGTTTATGATCGGCCTGGAAAGAATTAATGAGTTTAATAACTGAATTCATCATTTATTTATGTGACTGACTACCTGTTTTATGAGGCTAACTGCATACAATATAGAACTACAAAAAAAGACAGTTTCATCCCTTCAGGGGTTCACAGATGTGAGGTGTGGCCGCTAGACCTGTATGAAATACCTATAAACCACTGCGAGGGAGTTGCTTCTGACTTGTAGTCATCCCGCATTGGCTTTCCCAGGCAGTAGATCTCTATGGGAGTAGACAACCTCATCTTTCTCGTATGGAGCCACTTTGGGGTTTGAACTACTGGACGGTGGTTGGTTAGCAACCCAAAGCCTCCCTGACACTCCCACCAGAGCTCTTTCAGAAAATACCTAACCCTTCCTTATTTACTCTTCTTTGATTGGAGCTTACCTGATTAAAAAACATCAGTCCTAGGCAGTGTTTTCTTAATAAAGAATAACCCGTGAACGCCGTTAGCTCCTTCATGGTGGCACGAAACTTCCAGGAAGAGTAAAGGAGTTGGATATACACAGCACAATGCTGCTTGTTGCTGAAGTGAAGGGCAGACAGAGAGCTCGAGTCCATTCGGACTCATAGCAGCTCTGTAGGACAGGGCAGCACTGCCCCTCTGCCCGCATGACCAAGACTGCAAATCTCTACAGGAGCGAAGTAAAGAAACTTGTTCCTGTGAGGACGGGATTCTTTTGTTAGGCTTTGGACTACACGCTAGGAGGGAAAAAGAAGAGACTGTCTGCTCCTATAAACATTGGCAGTCTCAGAAATCCAATTAAGGGTCACTGTGAGTCAGAATATTCAATATACAATCTCTAAGAGAAATTAATATTTTATAGCTATTACTTAATAGATATTGCTGGTTACTTAAGTAATACACGTCTTTTCTCACATTGTCATCCTCTTTCTGACCCAGACCTGGATTTCACTCAGGTATCCAACCCCCTTTATGTGGTCAGGGTCTTTGCAGGTGGGCGGGCTTGCATTAACTGTCAGATGGAGCGGTTTGACTCTTCATTATTGTAAAGCAATTATGTTTGTCCTTCCTCTTGCCCATGATTGGTTGGGCTAAAGCACATGATCCAATTGTAGTGAAATCTTGATCGAAGGGCCTCTGGGAGATTCTGGGAAGAGTTTCTTTGTTTGTAGAGAAGCCGGGAGTATTATGTCTGGATATCGTGTTCTGGGTCTGTGGCAGCCTTCTTGCTCTCAATCTGAGGATAAAGTCAACATATTGACAAAGAGTCTCAGAGAACTATAGGCCAAGGTCACTCCCATCATGCTTGTAGATTGACCTACCCCTGGAATTTTCCTTATGAGAGGTAATAGCTGTACTTATGAAACCATTTTGAGTCGATTTGTCTGTTGTTTGCAGCTAAGCACTGTTCTACAGATGTAATGATTGAGATGGAGAACCAAAGGAGAAATCGACAAAGTCTTGAAAAGCCCTCCTTCCCCCTTACCCACACCCTGGACCCAGAACCCAGGAGACTGAGTAGAAGTGAATGCCAGCGATCATCAAAATCAAGCCTGGGTGCGCGATGAGGTGTCGAACTAAAAGATTAAACCGAGCCTTGGTGTCGCAGTGATGCACTGGGTTGCAAACGGAAGGGTCAGCAGTTGGAAACTACCACGCACTCTGCGGGAAAAAGATGGAGCTTTCTACGGCAGTCGAGTTACAGTCTCCATTTTTACCCTGTCCTATCGGGTTGCTATGAGTTGGCATCAACTTGATGGCAGTGAGCTTGGTTTGTGGTATCCTAAGGAAATAGGGATGTTTTCCTTATGGAGAAATTGGAGTTGGTTTGGCCTGGGAGGCTCGGAGGTAGGAGTGGTTGGGGGTAAGGGTGGAAATGCACGTGATAATCTACTTTTTTCAAGTTATTTCCCTAGTGGGATACAGTGAAAGTCTCAATTAGTTAAATTTTCAAGCTTTTTCCCACCTATGTGGTAATTCTCCTCAGACACTGCTTAATATAACCACCCAATAAAGTGTTTGGACCCAACATCGTAGCCTTATAGGTTAGGCTTATGGAGACCGGGGGGTAGGTGGCCAGGGGAGAGGTGGTCTGCTCTATGACACGGTCTTCTATGCATCAGCAATCGCTTTGTCATCGGATGGACTGTAACATACCACAGAGAGGAAGAGGGAGCCATAGCCTTGCAATCACTAGAGCAGGTACAAAGGGACTTCCAAAAATTCATGGGAAAATCAAATGAAAAGATAAGGAAATTTTGCACTAACATTTTGAAGCCCCCTCACAGGGCACATTTCACTTTCTTAACAAACAAAATAAAATATTTTGCTTTTCTAAAATTGAATTGCATCTCACAATTGCTGTTGGCCAACGGCAATCATGGTGGAGCTGCTCTTGTCTGCACCCATACATGCACCCATAGTTGTACAAGTGATTCTAGTGGCTTGGAAGAACTTTCTAGACCAATAGTGGAACATTCTTTTAATAAAAAATGGTGCCCTGCTAACACCCGCAGTGATACCAGGGGTACTACTGTGCGGTAAAACATGGGTATGGGTCGTTCTGAGTCGGAAGGTTATTTAGAAGAGTCAGCCTTTGGATGAGAACAACTTGAACAATATACAATGATGGAAATATAATTCTATGTTTAAGAAGCAGTTGCCATTGAGTTAATTCAGCTCAGGGAGGTCCTATGAGTAGCGCAAACAGTTCATGTGTGTAGCTGCTCACTGAAATACTGGAGGTTCAAGTCCACCCGGGGACACCTTGAAAGAAAGGCTTGGTGTTTTAATTCCTCCAAATCCACCGCTGAAACCCTAAGGGGCCCAGCTTTACCCTTATCCCCATGGTTTTACCACGAGAGTCAGCGCCAACTTGACAGGAACTGGGGGAAAAAAAGTGGAATATGTCTAATTGAGATTTTCAATAAGTATAAAATAAAAAGTCTAGCTTATAAAAACATATCATATAGTTTTACTGACAACATTTTAAAAAAGTATTTGAGTTTATAGGAAAATAATGATGCATTTTTAGTTGATGGTATCTAGAATGTAATGTGAAAGATTATAATTAGAAGCTTAAACCCACTGCCACTGAAGGACCAGAAGCTTCTCCAATCAGTTCCTTAGAGCACAATCACTCTCATGTTGCTCATTCATGAAACAGCATCTCAAATGGGTGCTTCTAATTAGGTAGACTCAGTTGACTGACTGTTTCTTAATTCTGAAGGAGTCTGGGCATGTGAATTCTTTTCCCAGTGGTAGGGAGATAAGGTTCATTACACGAGAATTTCCCAAAATGTAGAAAGGTAAACATGCCTCAGAAAATACATGACATTTGAGATGGACTTAAAATATTGGATGCCATTTTTCTCATGTACAATTGAGGGGTGGGGGGAGAGTCTTAGTGGAAAAACTGATAGGGAGACAATAAAGCATTGCCAAGCATTGCCATGGACAAGAGTCAAAAGTGTGACACGTTTAAGGGACTTGTAGGAAAGAGGCACTAACTTGAGAGAGTGGAAAGTCTTGGATTTCAGGTGGATATGTTTATATGTATTTAAAGGACAACATGGAACCACTAAGTATTAGGAAATGAGTTATATTGTGGTTGATTTAGTCTTGAGTAAGCCAAGGTCAGAACTGGTTCAAGGATGCTCTAGGTAATTAAATGATCTGTAGTCAAGCTAATTTTTTTCTGGGCAAATAGGCCTTGGCCAAAAGATACTAAACAAGATATACAGAGACACCTCGGCTCCTGGGCAACTGTCTTTATGAAATACTCACATTGTATGTGTATTGCCTAAAGCAGTCATGTGGGATTTGCCATGGACCCGGGCTCTATCCTGCATGCCCCCTTTCTTTTTTCTCCACCCCCCCCAAGAGATTTGTGGTGGTTTGAGGTTTGGAAGAAAGACTGCTCAAGCACGTCCGTCATCAATAATTGAACGAGTGCTGACATAGCAATTTCTCCTTTTTCTCTTTGTTCTCTTCCCCTCTGGGCTTCCAATCCATAATGCTTAGTTCATGCTATAACAAATGTAAGTGTCGTTTCATGCTGATGGGAAATGCATGCCGGCAAAAGGTTATCTCTCAGCATGAAGGAGCTAAATCCATTCCCTTCAAGAAGAAATGGGTTTTTCTTCATATTCTTCACACACTTGCATGACTAGCTGACTTTTCAATGAAGGGTACATCAAGAGGAGCAGTGAATCATGAGATTTTTGCCTCATTCTTTTGCATGCAGGGTCAATGACTGTATCCATGCACCTTTTAGGTAAACAAATATATGTAGTGATTAAAGCAACAATCTTATAAGATTTTTATCGCTTTGAGTTACATATGAATCAGATGTGTGATCTTGCTGATCTGAGCTACACATCAGTGTGGCTGGGCTCCTTCAGGTGTCTAGGGTCAGCTGACTTGGCTGAGAACCGTATGTGACTGAGGATGGCCCCCTTCACAGGGCTGAGGAAATGGTGCTGTCTGGGCTCCGTGTCTCTCACCCAATCCATCTGTCTGAAATCTGTCAGACCTGCTGAGGCGTGGGGGTAGCATTCTCAGGGACAACTTCCTCTACATTTTATTGGGAAGTCACATGGCTAGGCTTCACCTCTTGTGGAGGGACTACAAAGTATTACAGTTTTCCATGTCAAAGCCCTCCCCTCCAAATCCCAATCCTTGTTTATGGAAAGTCCATTGGTGGGACATTTTTCTCTCTTCCCTTCTCATTAAACACCCCAGAGGCATACCCCTGTCCTACCTGTGCGGGGAGTGGAAAGGGCACGAAGCCTTTGGTTGTCTCTGGATATGTCTCACATCAGGAAATAGTAAAAGCTCCTGCAGGGAAGGCCTCTGCTCCAAGTTTAGGAACTGGGCCCTGAGTGAGGAGGAGAAGGGACTCCACTGACCATTGGTCTCCCAGTCGCTGCCCTCACCAGGAAGGGACATTGTTTTCTAATCCACACATTGTATCCAACAGGCAGTGGCACCCTCATCAAAAGCTTTGTGAGCCCCAATTTCTTCACTGGAAACAGAAGGGGCGTGACAGGTACTTTTTCTACCATTTGTTGTAAGGTTGCTTTGGGGGAATTAATGATATAATTCCCATAGCATCTGTGAAAAACTATGAAGTGCACTAAAATTGCTGTCAACTGTTCGTTCCTATTGCTATTGTTATTTTACTCCTGAGGAGCAACGTCTATTTGCGACTCCCCATCATGACCTTGCCTTTACCATTTCAATGCTCATTCATCAGTGATCGATAGGAGTGTTCAAGAAACAGGATGTGTTTTTGGCACTGGTCAAACATGCTAAGCCTCGTGTGAGTGTCTGGTAATGTTCTAGGCAGTGTGGGAAACACAGTGAGGCCTCACTTGTTGAACTCAATTAATTCCAAATGTGTGTTCAAACACTGAAGGTTCGAGAAGTGAGCATAAGAAACAATGGAAAGCCAAATAATTTATTCTGAGGCCCCACAGTTGCACTTACTCATTTTCCCAGGATTTGAAACCACGAGGCATTTTGGCAGGCTGAAACGCCTTCTTGCACACCCTGTCCCAGCTACATCATAGACATGGGCATGGTTCTGGTTTTATCCAAATTGACAGGTACTCTTCGGCCTCTTCCATGGTTTGGGCTCTTTGTTTCATGGTTAACAATTTCACATCTTTTGCTGCCTTAGCCTATTTAATCACATCCCTCCCCTCCCCCCTCAAAATGTTGATAATGTCGATTTAGCCTTGTTGTGTTCCGTCCACAAATCAGTCAAGTGGTGGAGACCTGGTTCAAAAGTCATAATGAATGATTTCTTTCTTTAACAATACGTGGCTCTCAGTTTTCCTCTTAGCTTTACAGCTGGTACACCACTTATTTCCTTTGGAGCCATGGTTACAACATTTTACCTAAATAAAGGGCAAAAAAAGCACAATGATGAATGTTTTAATGCACCGAAACCAGCACCGCACTGTACCTGAGCAAGAGCTGACTTAGAGGAAGCATCAGCCCTTTGTGTCTGGCAAGACCGATCCGGGACTCACCCGCAGCAGTACAGGCTTTTTCAAGTTGGAATTTCGCTTGGAAATTTGAGCACAGATAGGAACACGGAGCAGCAGCTTTTTGTCGCACTTCGCTGTTTCGGTAGTGGGAAGTTCGATCTCAGAGCCGATGGACAACCCAGGGGGGTGTCCCTGTAAAAGTCTCAGGTAGTTAGCGAGTTTATCTTTCTTTTTTTATATCATTTTATTGGGGGCTCATACAACTCTTATCACAATCCATCCATACATCAATTGTGTAAAGCACATTTGTACATTCATTGCCTTCATCATTCTCAAAACATTTCCTCTCCACTTAAGCCCCTGGCATCAGCTCCTCATTTTTCCCCTCCCTTAACACTCCCCCCCTCCTTCATGAACCCTTGATAATTTATAAATTGTTATTTTGTCATATCTTGCCCTGTCCGACGTCTCCCTTCACCCACTTTTCTGTTGTCCGTCCCCCAGGGAGGAGGTTATATGTAGATCCTTGTAATTGGTTCCCCCTTTCCAACCCACTCTCCCTCCACCCTCTCAGTATTGCCACTCACACCACCGGTCCTGAAGGGATCATCTGTCCTAGATTCCCTGTGTTTCCAGTTCCTATCTTTACCAGTGTACATCCTCTGGTCTAGCCGGATTGGGAGTTTATCTTTAAGTAGGATGACAGTCTAGTTAGGTACATGAAGCTATCATACGCAAGACAGTAGGTTAAATGGAATAATAACGAATCAGCCGTAAGCAATCGCTGAACCCAACTGGAGGTGTGATTGTTCCCCAAGCTCTCCATGGACAAGTTGGGGACCACAGAGCGTTAGGACGAGCCACCTGAGGGAAGTGGAGGAAGGCAAATGCCGTTGTGCCTTCAGGGTCCCCCAAACTATAAGAGTTTTCTGAATTTAATTGCCAATCATAATAAAGTTTGTGATTCAAGAGCAGAAGTCCTCCCTCCCTACTAGTCTGGGAAGAAATCTGCCCACAAGTATATGTTTTCCTTGATGCAGGCTTGTGCATGACCTTGGCTCTCCTTTTGCTATATCGTAGACTTTTTGCATTCCACATAATTTCTGACGAGGGATATTTCTGATCTAGATGATAATTGAAAATCTTCATTGCTTTGTTATGCTCCTAGAAGATGTTCAGTTACCAAGTGGATTCACTCAGAGACACGTATAAATCAGTAATCAAATGGCATCATCATCTCCTGCCATTTTTCTTCTTTCTCTCAACAATTCCTTAGTGCAGTGTTCCTTAAAATGTAGTCTGTGGGCCTCCTGCATCAGAATGCCTGGTGTCCTAGTTAAAAATGTAGGGTCCAGGGCTCCAGTCTTGAATCATAAGCTCTGTCAGGGCTCAATCACTCACGTTTATAGCAAGCTTTGCAGGTGATCCTTTGCAAATCAATGTTTCAGACTCACGCTTTAATATTTGCTGAGCTTCTAAATATTCTGATGCTCATGTTGCTCCCCACAGGCCAATACAATCAGGTATCTGAGGTTGGAGTCCAGGCCCCACGATTGTTGAAGCTTCCCAGGGATTCCAGTGTGCACCAAATATCCATGGTCGTTGACCTACTGCAGTCCTTTCCAAGCTCTACTGTGCATACAAATCACCAGAGAATCTGCTGATTGTGAGTTTAGGTGTAGTTTATCTTGTTCACAGCTGAAAGCTCATTGTTTCAAATAGAGCCTGATATATACTGGTTGATCAGGAAGTGCTGTTGAGAGAATAAATGTGTAAAATCACTTGGATGCGAGACCGCATCTGTAAGAGAGAAATCTGTTCATGTGTTTGCTTGATTGCTGATTCCCAAGTCTCAACCTCAGAACACCTATGTCAGTAGTTCTGGAATAGGCCTCAGAAACCTGTGTCTTCTTAATGACCTGTCTTTCAGTCATGAAGTAGGGTTCCAACGACTACTGATGGAGCCGCAAAGCTCTAACGTATGTGCTCTTCTCTTGATAAAGGTCTCTTCTATCGGGGCTAGGGATTGAGGACTTATCTTTTGAAACGATTTCACAAAATTGGACTACATTCATTTGGCACATGAGGTAGGGTGGATCTCAAGCTATGAGCATCACATCAGACAGCATCTCTGATCCACTGAAGCAATATTTCTGGATATGGGCTCCAGTTATCTGTATTGATTACCATATATATTAGCGTATAAGCCGAGTTTTTCCAATACATTTTTAATGCAGCTTTTGTGGTAAAATTAGGTGCCTCCGCTGATATTCGGGTCGGCTTGTACTTGAGTGTATACGGTATATGATGTATTCAGGTGATTATGATAATTATTCAATTTTGTGCTGCCCTGGAGAACAACTTATGAATGGAACGTGATGGGACAAGAGGAGTCCTGGTGGGGTCATGGTTACACATTGGGCTGCTATCTGAAAGATCAGCCATTGGAAACCGTCGGGGGAGAAAGATGGGGCTTTCTACCGTGGGGAAGAGTTACAGTCTTGGAAACGCACAGGGGCAGTTCTACCCTGTCCTATCAGGTCACTGTGAGTTGGGTCAAATCCATGGCAGGGAGTTTGGTTTTGGTTGGGTAGGGCATGAAGTTAGCACTAAGGTGAATTCTTCACACAAATTCACACAAAAAGCCTTCAAATAGCACACTGTATCTGATGAACATGCTTTGGGGACCAGCAAGAACAAGAAAATCTGATTAACAATAGGTTAAGCAGTAAGTCCTTCCCCCACCCCCACCCCCAACAATAAATCCAGTTAGATGTTTACTGCGTTGGTTCAGAAGCTAGGCACTATCACAACCCCAGGTTATTTCTAGCTTTTAATTTCACCGCCAGCCGAGGGTTGCTTCCTTTCCTCCGTCATGCTTGTACCCGTGCGTTTACACTGAGCGGCCGCGGCTCCAGGTACCACCTCCACATCCAAGTTAAGATGAAGAGCGAACCTTCTCAGGAGCTCCGTCAAAAGACATTTCACCTGGGTCCGATCTTAGCATTGGACTCTAATGCCAGGAGTCTGGGGCAGTGAATTGATGGTTTTCCAGACTCTGCCGTGGGAAGCGGACAATGGAAGGTTTGGGAATGACTTTTGAGTAACTGAGCCCAGCATCTGCCCGACGTGTCTGTTGCGGGCACAGCGCCCAGCCTAATTTCACATCCACGAGGGAGATTTCCACCCTCACCCTCTCTTGTTCCATTATTGCTTTGCCTTTCTAAGATTAATTTTCTCTTTGCCTAAAGATTTTTTCACCGGAGTGATTGATTCTCATTTCTTGACCCTGTGGTAATGATGACCACCGACACTGCCACAATCTCTAGTATGTACCAGGCATTGTTTATAAGCCCACCACACATTAACTCACGTAATCTTTACAGCAAAATTACCTCGTTGATTCTATTGTCATCCTTATTCAAAAGAGGAAACGGAGACACGATGGTGCAGTGAGTATTTGATGTGGCTCTTCCATCCACATTCTTTGTAATTTTCACCAACTATCCGGGTGGGGCCACATTGATTGGGTGTATTTCCTCGTCGCTGATCTGACTGGGTAGGAGGAAGTAGGGGAAGATGATGATAGAAGTATAAGATTCAATTATAGGTGATTGTTAGCAGGGTTAGGGGGCGGGAGGAAGGGGCGGGATTGGTCAGTTGGGTCATACCAATGAACATAAAAGGAGCCATTGCAGAAGCAGGATTAGGGGCCTTCGTGTCGATCACGAACGATGCGCCAGGAGTGGAGCGCAGCCTAGGCATCATGAGCTTCCCCCGCCCTGAACCTCCTTGAGCCAGGAGACAGAGAGAGATGACGCCAGAAACGTGGCGAGACGTGGTGGCAGCAGGTGCAATAGCATCAAGCATTTGCGGCAGAGCCATGGACTTTCCAGTCCACAGAGTGAGAACGTGGAGTGCCTGCTAACCGCCCCCCAGGCCCCCAATATATTTTGCAGTCAAGAATATTGTCCATGAGTTCTATGTGGCCACTGCAATGAATGATCAACCCCAGCAGAGACGCAGAGAGTGTCCCGGGAGGGATTGTGAGTGTCAGAATTGATCAAGAAGGTTGGAAGGAATTGACCTTGGGCTGATGTTGAGTTGCATTCTCCTTGTGAAGTCAGAGAAGGTCAGCTACCCATCCCAATGCCCTTAATAGAGGCACAGAGAAGTTAGGTTACCTGCCAAGGTCACTTTATTAGTGAGTAGAAGAGTGGGATTCAAACCCAGGCAGTTTGGTTGTAGAGCCCTGGTTCTTAAATAAGTATAGTGCATTTCCTTCTGTGTGTACTTAGGGTAAGGCCCATTGAATAAAAGAATGTCCCTGTAGTCACACAAAGTGAGGTTTGATTAATCGATGCAGGAGGGGATATGTACATCAGGGAAGAAGTGCGGTGTCTCAAAAGGGGGCAATCTCGGAAGGATAAGTAAAGGAATGGATGATTTTATCAGGAAGAGCTCTGAATTTGCAAAGTGGATGGGTTACTACAACAGTTGCATGATGGTCACATGATTCTTGGTAAATGTTTTTGTTCTTTACACTGTGGGTTATTTTCTTCCTTCTCTGCTGGGTGAACGTATTGAATTGCTAGTCATTACCTCTCTTGGGAGAAAGAGGAGACTTTCTACTCCCCTACAAAATTACAGTCTCAGATCCCCCCTGCCTCGCCCCCATCCTTGTATAGGGTGGCTAGCTATGAGTCAGCGCTGACACTTGGCCGTGAGTCCTTTTACCTCTCAAGTACCGCAGAGCCCACTACAGCTACTGTTCGAGAAGTCGTCTGCGGGCAGTTAGCTGTGCAGCTGTGTCTGAAGGAGGTGGTTTTAAGAGTTTGAACTTAGCTTGTCTTCAAATCACCTTTTTGGAACAGTGTACTGTGCAGTTTTTGAATTGTGATTTCTATTTCAATTTGTAACCCCCACCCCCTACCTCTAACAGATTGCCTGTCAGGAATTTTAAATTTTACTTACCAGTCTTTGTGACTGGTAAGAATTTTAATTTTTACTTACCAGTCTTTGTGCACAGGTATCTACAGCCTCAGAAACCCACAGTAGCAGCTCTCCTTTCTCCTCTCGGGTTGCTATGAGTCGGCCTTGGCCTGCTGGCCAGGAGTTTGATTTGGTGTGGGTCTTCAGCCGGAATGGAAAGGTAGACTGTTAGTGACGATTCCAGGCTCCCAGATCCGTACTACTGTCCAGTTGGTGGTGATTGTGCATCGGGTATTTGATCCCTGTCATTCTAAGCCTTCTTCTTATTTTTGTTGGGTTATTGAAATATTCTGAAGTGGTGGCTCTGGACTTCACAAGCTTGGCAACTCTAGCAAGAAAAAGGATTATTATTTAAGTGGAACTTGACCCATTCTTCTCCTAATCTACTTACCTTTTCCATAAATAACCTAGTGGTCTATTTTCTGCATTTATTATAGGCAGTTGACATTTGCCAGAATGAATCTTCTATCTGGTAACTGTTGGGGATAAGGATATCAAGCGCCAAATGAAAGGACGAGCGTGTCTACTAGCAATTTAGACCAGCTCCCTTCCCAGAGAGGGAAGAAAATTACCCAAAGCGTAAAGAACAGATACTTGCCAAGAATCATGAGACAATCATTGGCTTGGGACATATTGGGGGGTGGGGGGGTCTCAGGTTTAAGCAGTCTACTTCAGAATAGCTTCCATGTCTGGATCTGGACAGCGCTGAACATCTTGCCTCAGCCATAGGTGAATATCCACAGTGATGATAGAATAGTATGCATAAATCCATTCTCTATAATCAATGTTTTTTATTGAGATTTGTTAGATGCCTTTCCCAGAAAAGTCAATTTTCAACATCGCAGGCAGTACTCTGAAATAGAAATGTTTTGACCAAGAGAGAGGGGAATGCCATCAGAAGTACCAAGAAAGAGCTCTGAGTTCATGTTCTGTGTGTTTAAGGTCAGAACGACATTGGTGCCAACACAGGACCACGTATTTGAATATACAACATAAAAGGGCAATCCATCAGTCATTTGCTCTCAAACAAACGTGCACCTGCAGACTTCCTGGAGCTTCCGTTTCTTTTGCCCGTCTTGAAGTACAAGGACTCGCAAGCACCTGGAGGCCGACAATTGCAGATGTCTGCCCGAAGGCAAAGATTTGATCAGATGTATGAAACCAGCGTGGTGTGTCCCAACACAACAATGATCCAGAGAGATTATAAAGCTTGAAATGGGTTTCGTGCTGAAGATCTGAAAACCCTGTGCTCACAAGATGGATGGGAGATCCCCTAACAAAATCCTGCAATGATTTCCAAGTAGGAACTGTCAAGAACTGGAATTCTGGTCGACGTCAAGGGCTTTGTTTTGCACACATTAATTCTAGATTGCTTGGATCTACTAAGAGAATCTGTAATGGTCTCAAATGTGACTTAAGCAGAGAGGACAAGGAGGTTCTTAATTGAGAATCTGTGTGAATCGCCCCAAGTTAGTCTCTTAGGAGTTTTCACAGAAGTCATCAGTTAAAAAATTTTTTTAAAAAAAATCAACATTTATGAAGAAAACGTCTAAAATTTCTCAGCTAGTTTAAATGCAGTAGAAAAGACTATGTTTAGTAAATCAGAACTCTTAAGTCGTTTCTTTGAATAATACACACTCCATTTAAAACCAAAGACAAAAGCAAAACTGTTGGCTTAGAGTTTAAATCAGCCGAAAACTTGTCTTTAAAACTTGGGAGTTTCCTGCCCCAAGTTGTTCCTTTCTGATTCACATTGAAGCCTATAACATTGCTCACACACCTGACCATTTTGCTGCCTTATTACAGTGCACTGCTCAAAGTTGGAGTCTTTATGGTACTGTATAAAAATCAAGCATTTTCCAGGTTTAGCCATACCATTTCATTGCGAAAGTTCTCTGGTCTAGGTCAATCTGAGCAAGTTTGTGCTTGATTTATGTGCTACCTCCAAAAATATGTCAAGGCGTTTATTTGTTTTCAGCATAGCTTTCATTTCCCTTTCAGAGGAGAGAGAGGTGAGGCAATCATAGGTTGTGGCTGGTGATGGCCACCCACCTTAGACCAGAGCACCTGTCTTCTGGTGGGGCTGGTCCCATGAATTAAAAACAGAATTTGAAACTTTTAAGATGCCTGGCTATTTATGAAGTTTATGTTGCCAACTTTTTTTTACTCTATGTTCTTTCTCTTTGAGCCACAGAAGCCAGATGGCCAAGATCTTCTATCGGCTAGTGAATGAAATACAAGCAATTAGGTGGCAATGCCCCATTTAAACACAGGTTTGAACACACCAAAGATGCTACCGAGCCAAGGATTTACTCAAGAATCTGCTGATTCACTCAGCAAGATTTTCAGAAATGTTTATTGGGGAAAAAATAAATCCGTGATCTCTGAGCCAGCTATCACATCATCAACTCCATGATTTAAATCATACACTTAGAAGCTGTCCTAGTAGTTAAAAACCAAAAACAAACAACAATGCAGGAACAAAACCCGTTTCTATACAGTGCACTCTGATTGCTGGAGACCCCGTGGGTGTTACAGGAAAATCAAAATGATGCTGGACACTTCTTTCAATCGTGGTTTATTTTGGGGGTTGGAGAAGTAGATTCCTTCTGAGGTGCCCCTAGGTGGGCTAAGATTCCTTCTGAGGTGCCCCCTAGGTGGGCTAAGGAGCTCTGGGAGCATAGTGGGTTTTCCATTGGGTTGATATCCATAAGGTTGGCAGTTCAAAAACACCAGCCACTCCTTGGGAGAATGATGAGGCTGAAAGATTTACAGCCTCAGAAACCCACAGAGGCTGTTCTATTCTGACCTGTAGGGTCACTATGAGTTGGAATTGACTCAATAAGAGTGAGTTTGCTTTTTGTTAACCAAAATGTGGTTAGCAGCCAAACTCATCAACCATTTGCATTCTTCATCATGATAGGGTGATACAATACAAAACTAACTTTTGATCATTCATATTATTTGGTGTCAGGAGTAATGAGAGCCATCTTGTATTGGAAGAGTAAAAGGGGGAAAAAGCTTATATCTGGATGCTATTTCACATTTATTTATTTTACTGCTTTTAGTTACTCCAGAGAATGATTATAGGTTTGCCCGACCAATGAGTCAACATATCAGGAAAGAACCATATTTTGTCAAAGGATCCGATACATCTTCCCAGGTTCATCTAGATCAGCAGTTCTCAACCTGTGGGTCATGACCCCTTTGGCGGTCGAACGACCCTTTCACAGGACTCGCCCAATTCATAACATTAGCAACATTACAGTGATGAAGTAGCAACGAAAATAATTTTATGGTTGGCGGGAGTCACCACAACATGAGGAACTGTATTAAAGGGTCACAGCATTAGGAAGGTTGAGAACCACTGATCTAGAAATTGATCAAACACGCCTCAGTTTATTCCTGTTTCATATGTAGATATGAATGAATCAACAAAGACTATGATAAAATGGAAATTATTAATTAATATTTTCCAGTCTTTTTTCCTACTGTGTGTTGATCAGCTGTTGCTTTGTGGGGTTGCTCTTGCAGTGCGCCTTGTGCTGGGCAAAGGCCAACTTTGGGGAGGAGTGGACTGATGGGACAATTCTTAAATTCAGAGAATAAAAGCATTAGCAGCATTTATCAAGTGGAAGCCATAAGTGCTTTCTCAAAATAGACCAATTTTTCACCCCTGAATGCCGTGATTGCTAAACAGAGAGAGATAGAATGTTGCCAAGCTAACTTTGACTAGGAGGTGAGAGAAGCCCTATTTTAACTAGGATTTTGGAAAGAATGTCTCTTTAGCTTTATTTTCAAGTATGAGTAATGGCCACCCGAACTTCACTGCTATGAAATCAGCCTCTCACCAGGTCACAGAGGACCGAATGTTGAGAATACTCCCATCCACCATCCACCAATCTCTGGTCTTTCCCTAGTCTAGTTTACCTTCCATTTCTTTTGGCAGAGTATCTTTCTAAAATTCCAGTCCAACCATATTCTTTTACTATTTAAAAAATGGTCATTTCCCCATTCTATTAGAAAATAAAATACAACCTCCCTAGGTGGGCCCTTGAGGCCCTTCATAGCCTGTATAAATCTAGATGCGCAACCTCATCATTTCTGACCCAGTTTGCTCTGCACTCTACAGAAGATAACGCTATCTCCCAAACACTCTGCCTCTAGTTGTGGAGTTTCTCTCCTTGAAATACCACCCCTCCAAAACACCACCACCACCACCACCACCACCACC
>NW_022103918.1:15144588-15149653 GCF_000313985.2 Echinops telfairi
GAGATTGTAACTGTTTATGCGAGAAGCGGCCAGTACTTTTGCAATATAGACCTTGCAGATTGCAGCCAATGGGTAACTACTGAGCCACTGGGCCTCCTTACATGGGCTGCTCCTTCTCCACCGAAGTCTACCTAGCTGAGACAGCGACGCCTCTTCTCATTTCTTCCTTTTTAAAAAAAATTTTAACCCAGAAAGAAAAGGAACAATGCCACCACTCTGTCCTTGTCATAGGCTGTTATGCATTCAAATATGTCCTCTGCTGCCCCAATAGCCTACCCCCTGTAACCTATAAATAGGACTTTGCTTGGAAAAAGAGGATTTCCTTTTCTTCTGCAAACAAGGCGGTGCCAGTGTAGGGTGGACCCTACACTTAATTACTTCTGAATTATATAACAAACAAGAGTAGCTAGGAGAGATACCTAAGCACCAGACGGATGCGTAAGTGAGGACTGCCTGTAATTCAAGGAATGCAAACCACCAAGGAATACCTCAGGCTACTGACAGGCAAAGCTTGACCTAGCGGAGAACTTGATCTGAACAGTTAGAACTGTGAGAAAATAAACAGTTGTTGCGAAGTCATCCACTTGTGGTATTTGTGTTCCAGCAGCTCGATGCACTGGGTCATTCGTAGTGCAGTGGCGAGATTTTGACTTTTCATGAAAAAGACTCAAGTTCTAGTCACAGCCAATGCACTTCGAGCATGGCAGCACCTGCCTGCCAACGGGGCTTCATTGTATGTTGCTTAACAGACTTTGGCCAGGCTCCACACTAGGAAGAAACGCTTGAGGATTTTCTGTGAAAAACCAGCCAATGAAATCTATATGGATCACAATGGTCTAGTCTCCTCGTGAAAGAAGTCACCATGAGTTGGGCAGTGACTCCGTGGCAGCCACCGCCAACATACGTTAGCTAACTAAGAGGCATGTCATTGCTGACAGTTATATACTCACCAATCTGCCAGACCAGGTTGCAGCTGCCATGAAGGGCAATGCACTCATCTTTGTTCCCTAGTTTCTCGTGCAGACATTGATTATAACATATTCAATGATTGTTGAGTTTTAGAGTATTTGTTGAACAGCATACTTGGTCAGGCTATGATGCAGATGTGCTACAATAGTTTTTAAAATTCACATTCTTTATTTTGGGGCTCCATTACTTATTCCCCTAGAGCAATTCTGTCCAATATAAATATAGTGTAAGCCATAAATGTGAATTAAATTTATAATTTAAAAATTTTAGTATCGATTTTTAAAAGTAAAACATGTAAAATTAATTTTAATAATGCATTTTATCTAAACCAATATATACACAATATAATTTCAACCTGGCATTAATATAAAATTTTTAATCACATATTGAAAATAATTTTTTTACTATGACTTTGAAATCTAGTACATTTTATATCTCAGTTTGGACTAGCCACATTTTCAGTACTCAATAGCCTCATGCGGCTAGTAGCTACTATATTGGATAGCACAATTCTCAAGATTTCTACCTCCATTTAGGAAATTGCTGGGTGTTTTATCATGACTGCTTCCATGGACTTTGTCATATGGAGAGACATAAGAACTTCTCACCTGGTTTATGAATTTTGAAAGTCTAGGCACTGAGATCATTGAGCAGAGGAAAAACTCATGCAGAAGACTCAGATTTGGGAGAAAGGGACCTCCAAAAGAAGGCTTCCTGCAGCAGCCTCTCACCCCGCCCTTGTGCCAAATAAATACAATTTAGTGCCTCCACTAGCGCATGCATTAGCACAAAGTAAGCACAGTAGACACATAGAGATGGGCAGGCAGACAGGCAGAGCTGATGTGTCTGAGACCATGGAGAGGGGCATAAGTCAAGAAGAAGCAGGAAGTGAATAGTCCTGAAGAAAGTTGGATCTGTCTATTGCTCATGTTCAGCGTGAGGGAATGACTGCAATCTACCCAGATTTGGGGCTCTGAGAGCAGAGGAGGCCCAGCTCCTCTTTCCCAGGTACAGCTTAGGGGTGAAGTGTATCAGTAAACCATATAGACTGTGTCATGGTATGTGGATTTGAGATGACATCAGGAAATTTCTACCGACTTTGGTCTTTTAGAACCACTCCCCTGTATCCAAGAGAGCTCAGATGTAGTGATGGCCTATGATGACCTCCTTTGGTTTCCCATAACTGTTTTTGTGAGAGAAGCAGAAAGATTGAAAACTTCAGAAAGAGACAGAGAAGTTGTCATTACTAATATCAGGTGGAGCTGAAAGCAGAGAACACCGGAAAGATGTTTATTTGTGTTTTATTGACTATACAAAGACATATGTCTGTGTGCCTCATTGAAAACAAAACAACTTTGGATAACATTGAGAAGACTTGGAATTCCAGAACCCTTTATTGTGCTGATGAAACTTATACATGGACCAAGAGGCAGTCCTATGAACAGAACCAGGGAACACTGCATGGTTTAAAATCAGGAAAGGTGTACTTTAGGGTTGTATCCTTCTCAACACTTCTTTACTCTGCATGCTGAGCAATAATCTAAGAAGCTAGACTATGTGAAAAAGACTATGGCGTCAGGGCGGAGGAAGGTTTGTTAACAACCCGAGGTATACAGGTGACACACCTTGCCTGCTGAAAGGGAGGAGGACTTGAAGCACTTGCCGAGGAAGACCAAAGATTCATTGTAAAGGAAACCAAAATCCTCACAACTGAAATGATAGACAATATCATGATAAATGGAGAAAGATTGGAGTAATCAAAGATTTTATCTTGCTTGGACCCACAATCAGCTCTCATGGAAGTAGCAGTCAAGACATGGAATGACGTATTGTGTTGGGCACATCTGATGCACAAGACCTCTTTCAAGTGTTGAAATGCAAGGATGTCACTTTGAGGAGGAAGGTATGCCTGGCCCAAGCCAGGATATTTTAAATCACCTGCCATATATGTGAAAGTTGAACAACGAATAAGGAAGATGCAAAAAAAAGTAATGCATTTGAATGATAATATGGGCAGAGACTATTGAAAGTACCACAGACTGCCAGAGGGTCAAAGAGAATCCATCTTGAGAGAAGTACAACCAGCATTTTTCTTAGAAGCAGGATGGCACACTTCCTCGCACATGCTTCAGACATGTTATCTGGAGAGAGCAGTCCCTGGAAAAGGGGCAGCCTGCTTGGTCAAGTAGATGGCCAGCAAAAGAGAGGAAGATTGCCAACAGTGGCTGCAGCAAGAGCCGCTAGCACAATCGTGATGATGAAAATGGTGCAGGGCCGGATATGGTTTTGCCCTGTTGTGCACAGGGTCGCTATGAGGGGCTATTGACTTGATATCTAATGACAACTTCAGGAGCATGTGCGCCAGGGAAGAAAGTCCACTGAAGACTCTGTGGGACACACAGGGGCCCCAGGAGTCGCCGTGGACTTCACCACCACTGGAATGGTCATCTTATAAATCAGCCTAACCCAATTGATCTAAAGAAAATAGAGATTTAATGACTTTCTAACGATCTCAGAAATACATGCAAGTATTTTTAAAAAGAGATTAAATTACCAAGAAAAGAGTTGCCCTTGGTTTTGATGGGGTGCACCGTGCCTCACAGAACTGGCATTCTTATTTCCACCACCTGTCTACCGACCACTTCTGTTTTCCCCTGCCACTGTGTGTGTGAAAGTCTCTTTCCCCCTCCTTTCCCTTAAATGAGGTAAAGAGAAGGGAATGTAAATATTTACTTGTGAGGATGAGACAGAAGCATGTAGTAGACATACATTCTTCTCACCTCCATGTCAGAAATCTTGCAAGAGGTCTAGATCTAGTGATTCCTGTGTGTCCTGAAAGCTGTGACTACGCTCTGTTATGTCTTGTTTCTGAAGAAGTGAAGGAATAACTTCCACTCTCTGGGTGTCCTGAATGTTAACAGAGGAAAGTTTGTGAGGTAGAACCATGCAGGTACTGGTCATCCCGGAAGACGTGCGTTCTGTACTCATGACAAGGTCCTCTCCTTGGAATGCAGGCTGCAACCCCAACACACACCTTTCCTGAGTTTAAACCCTTGTTCTGCTCGTTGGATGGCCTCTTGGTCAATCCAGAGGTTCTGTATAAGCCTAATGAACTGTTCTGGAAGGAACATTGCTTTCAATATCATCCATATGAGCCCAGCAGAAAGACATTTACTTCTGATTTATTGACTAGGGAAAAGCATTGGACGGTGTGGATCATAACAAATAGTCTTTGTAGATAACATTGATATTAGTAGTAGTAAAAGTAATAGTAGTCGATGAAAGAGCAGTGATAGTAGTTCAATGGAAAATGAATGTTTACAAATATTTACAAAACATTAATGAATGTTTACAGTAGCAGTAATAGTAGCCAATGGAATAATGAATGTTTGTGAATATTTAGTTTTAAGTCAGGCATTGTAGCAAGAGTACTTAATTTGATCTTCATAGCAACTATTATTATTATTAGTCATAATTTAATGATGAAAAGACTGAGATTTGGGGGAGTTAAATAATTTGGCCAAGGTCACCTAGTTAGGTAATTATCTTTCATGCTATTATTGCATGCCTAACACAACCAGGACCACCTACAATGTTTATAAGGTGTAGGTTGGTCCACAAAATGAAAACACCACATTTCTAGTTCATCAGTTATTAAGAACGTCAAAATAGTGACAGTCGAGCAGTGATCCAAGCTTGGAGCCCCATGCAAGTACACAGTTTGCACCCTCATGAAACTGGCGCCGACTCTGTCCTCGTTCCTCGGTATATAGTCATGCACTTATGGACCACAGTATAGGGAGGAAAACAAATGTATATCCAGGGAATCTCTGGAAAGGTAAGGCCACTGAAGCCAGAGACAGAGAAATTACCCACAGTCTGGGGCTTCAGGAAACACTTAATAAATGTTGCTTGTGAATAGATTAACGGAATGACCTTTCTCCTGTGGTGCTTTCTTTCACACACCTGTCTTTCATTCCATGGCTGAAAAATATGACATAGCAAACTGAGAGATGGTGAGTTAGTTAATTGTGCCAGCCTGGCCGATAATCACATGTGGTGCTGGTTGAAAGGCGGAGGGATAAATGGGTGGTGA
>NW_022103918.1:15151806-15167108 GCF_000313985.2 Echinops telfairi
TCACCACCCATTTATCCCTCCACCTTTCAATTAGCCCCACATGTGTTTATTGGCCAGGTTGGCACAATTAACTAACTCAGAAGCCATGATAAATTTTCTTTTATTCACACCTCTTTTAACATGGATATTAAAAGATTCTTCTTCTTTTTGGTTTAATTTGTTGGCTAGTGGTCCCGAGGATAGTACCCTTGTATGTGTACAAGCACACAGATGTTGGCTGAGTTTCTCTAGGACAGGACCTCTAAAAGTGATTCTTGGACAATTGCTTCAGAATCACCAGGGAACTCATCATTAAAAATGTAGCACCTTATCATTTGATCTTTTTTTAACCCATTTTACATTTGTTCCAGTTTTAAATATTTTTGTTTGTTTGAGGTTTTCTCTGTTTCACTTTGTCCTTGTTGTGTTTGGTTCTTGTCTTTGGTTTTTCTGTATGTGAAACCCAAGATAGGTAAATCTATACAGACAGTAACTAGATTAATAATTACCTAGCGGCATGGCAGGGAGGTTGGGAGAAAGTTGGTGCTAACAACAATAACTACAAGAAAGAAGAAAATGCTCTAAAATTGATTGTGATGATGATTGTACAACTCTTCTTAATATGATTGCATTATTGAATTGAATGATTGGTGAACTATATGCCCCCCAAAATATTTTAAAAATGTATATCCCTAGCCTCTACTCTATTAAACCTGAAACATTTTGCACTTATAAAAAGCTTCTTAGGTAAATTTTTGGATGGAAATTTCACAGGCTCACAAATTCATTTACACCAGTTTCTCTTTTATAATATTCAATTATTTATGGTGGCTGTGAAGTGGGTGTACAGATTTGAAGTAAGAAGCAAGCACCTTGAGCCTAGTGGCCGGATGGCATTTTGAACCAAAGATAGGAGCCGAGGAAAGGAAATATATCTCAAGTGGGAGTAAAAGCCAGGAGAAACGTTCCCTGCAAGTCCTCTTCAGGAGACAATAGAGCTGTATTTCATTAGTGGTTGGTGTAAGATGCTGTGGGGTGAGAAAGCATATGAATCACTGTTTTCCTAACTTTTAGAGATGAAAATAGTTATTCTCATGGGTCTGTGTAATAGTCACTCTCTTGGTCCTGCATAGAAAATATATTGAGAAAGAAATTATGGATACAGATGCTATCCAAGATGCAAGATGTTGTAAATGTTGACTAATTTGATGGGAAAGAGAAAGGTCAGGCTTAATATGTGTGACATGTCGGGTGCCATCAAGCTGACCCCAAATAACAGTGAACTCATGAGGAAGTACATGTGTCCCCAAAGGCTTTTTTGGGGAAGGAATCTTTCAGGAATCAGATGCTTAGGTCTTTCTCCTGTGAAGCTGCTGGCCGAATTTGAACTGCCAACCTTTCAGTTAGCAGCCAATCACTTACCCATGTTTCACTGGGGTTCCTTATCCATAATGTATTGGCCATAATATCTCTTAAGTCTGCAAGATTAAAGATATAAAATTGACTAGCTTTCCTTGAAGCAATGATCTTGGGTCTAATAGCATCTAATTTGCAGGTCCTTTCTTGGGGAAGGTAAAGCCAAGTTTGGGGTCTATCTGGGGTTGCACTCAGAGTTCACCTAAAAGTCATTGAGCTTGATGTTGGCCAAATAAGCACATAAACCATGAACCTGTTTCAGAAACACATTTTAAAACGTACTTACAGGATTCTTATTCTCATCTACTTTCATATTTTTCAGCTAAGGTAGAACAGGTTTTGTTATTTAAGTTTTACAGTATTATTTAAAGGAGAAAGGGTGACCCCACAATGAGGACTGTGCTTTTATTTTGATGTTGTTTTTAAAGTGAAATACATTAGTAGATTTCTATTGACTAAGGTTCATTGTATTTCTTTCCACACTAAGCCCAGAATGGAGTTCTCGTCGCCTACTCTATTTTTGAGACTGCTGGGTAATCTTTGTCCAAGTCTTCCTTTCCCGGGCATAGGAACACTGACCTGAACGTCGAAGAAGCTGGGGAAGCTGTGCACATGCTTGTGGGTCCTCTTTCTTGGCAGGCCCACCTGCCCCAACAACTTCCTTTCTTTTCTTCCCCCTTTTCCACAAGGACATTCTGTGGCTCTATTTTGTGTTCAGCTGCCCTTGAGTTGTTTTGGGGGTTCATCGCAATTCTATATGACAGAGTGGAACCAACTGCCCCATCGGGCTTTCTAGGCTGTAATCTCGATAGGAGAGGATTGCCAGGTCTTCTTTCATGGAGTAGCTGAGTGGGTTCAGACTCTCAACCTTTCGATTAGTTGTCTAGGGCTTAACTACTGACCCACCAGACCTCCTTATTTGTCCTGTATTCTCAAGGATGTAAGGGGCCTTGGTGGTACATGGTTACAAGCTTGGCTTGTCACACCACACACCTTCACCACATGCACCACCATCTCCCAAATCTATAAGAAGAGAGGGTTGAGTGTAAGTCTAGGGTATCGCTTTGATCCTCATGTGACTCAGAAAACCTTAATAGGAACCTAATGCCTGAGACTATGCAATACTTTCCTACCAATTGGCTTTGTCCCAGCATCCCTTGAGCTCGCTGAAGCATTCTATTATTTTCCTCAAGGCCCACCTTACCTAAATTTGAATCCTCCTTTCCACTTAGAGAAGTGTGTATACTTGGGTGGGGTGTAGGGTGGTAGAGTGTAGGGGAAAAGATCAGAAATAAGTGAGACAAGAGCAGCACCTATTTATTAAGAGAAACTTCCAGGTTGGAATTTGCCCCTTCCACATGAAATATTCCATGAGGACACCACAGTCAGTTCCTATTCTGGCCAGAGGCAGAATATTAGTAAAGAAGAAAACTGCGTGTCCCCTACTTTGCTTTACATGTACTTTCTTCCTTCAGAGTTGTCTATAAATCTGTGGTATCCTTGTGGTCTACCATATATACCATAATTAGTACAGACCAACCCGAAGACACCTGCGTTGTGCTCGATAGCTTCCACGTTCCCATCCTCAGTGTTCTTCTTGATGGTAGCAACCCTACCCTATATTCTCCTAGAAATCGAGAGCATATACCACAAGCCTGAGGATGCAACTTAGTAGTGCTTCGGAAAGATTTGTTCACTGAGAACAAATCTTTAAAAATTCCGCCGGTGTGATTTTATTCTTAGGTTTAATGTTTGTTAAATCAGGGGACAAATATTAAACCTAAGAATAAAACCATACCGATGAAATTTTAGTTACTATGACATGACAATGCAAGATATTTTAGGAGAAGAGAATGTAAAAAACAAAAACAGTTCCTGTCACCTCTCTGGTGTTCTTACAGGGTGTTGTCAACCAAGGGCCTCTCAGACATGGAAAGTGCTCCTGTAGGCCAGGGGCTGTGTTGAGCCAAGCCTTATTACTGCAATAGAAGTAGTAGATGCGAAGTCTGAAGATTTGGTGGAAATATGGAGAAGATTTGGTGGAAATACGGAGAAATCTGGTCTTCTGGTCTATATTTCTTCCTAAAGCTGCTCCTCTCTCTTTTTAATCTCTTTTCATCACTCAAAATCAATAATGAACTTACTTGGGTCATGAGGGTTATGGATGTTTGCATCTCTCTCCATTTAGACCTCTGAAGGAGCCACGACATGATTTGTATTTAACAGCAGTACACCCCCATTGTTTAATAACTTGTATTCATTCTTCTTGGAAAATGTGACATTTTATCATGATTTTTACACCGGAACCCCAAATATTTCCTGAAGTATAATAGTTTTTAAAGATTCTAATTAGTATAATTAACTATTAGCAGATTTTTCCATTGTTGAGATATATTTTTATTGCCAGCTAAAGTTACTATTTTCATTTGGGTCACAAAGCTCTAAGTGGTTTGGTAAAATATGAGAACATCACAAAACTTCCCCTGAGATGCACTGGGTACATATTGGAATCATTTTTATTCCTCTGAGGAAAAGATGGAGAATTTGGCTGTTCCATTCATTCTTACCTCAGCAGAATATTTGGACAAGGATAACTGCCCAGACAGAAATTATTTTTCCCCATTCTATAAGGGACAGAGTTCACTCCAGCGCTATTTTTGCTTCACCAAATGCAGAGGAAATAGAGCAGGAGACCTTAGGAAATTACAGTGGAGTGCACTAACTTGAAGAAAATAGTGATCATTGTTTTCTCAACACTTGGTGCAGTCCTGTCACTGTCAGAGGAAATGTTATTTAAAAAGCTGGAGAGAGATAAATCTATAGAGATGGGAACTGGATTAACTGTTCCTTGGGGGTGTGGCAGGGAAGTTGGGGGGTAACAAGGAGCTAATAGTGATGAGTACAAGAATGAAGAAAATGTTCTATAACCGATTGTGGTGATGATTGTACAACTCTTCTGGATGTGATTTAACTATTGAATTGTAACATAAGTGAATTATATGCTAATAAAACTGTTGGGAAAAACATGAAAAGCCGGACTGGTCCAATAGATAGTTTCATTGTTGGTGTGTAACTGTAATTAAAAGTTGAAGAATGACATCAATTTTCAGTTATTTTTCATGATTGCTAAGTTAAATTTTAAATTGCAATAAGTTCCTCGTTTTTTGCGTGTGTTAAGATCTTTTTATTGGGGGATCTTACAGCTCTTATAACAATCCACACATCAATTGTATCAAGCACATTTGTACATATGTTGCCATCATATTTTCTAATCATTTACTTCCTATTTGAGCCCTTGTTATCAGCTCTTTTTTCCCTCCCTCCCCCCTCCCACTCTCATGACTCACCATGATAAATTATAAATTATTATTATTATTATATTCATATTTCACACCCAGTGCTTCATCCCTTCCCCCACAGGTTCTTCCACCCTCCTCTCCTCACCTTCCCTCTACCCTCCTGGTATTGCTACTCCCATTTCTATTCCTGAGGGGTTTATCTGACCTGGATTCCGTGTGTCGTGAGTTCTTAGCTATATCATGAAGTGTCAACAGGATCAGGTAACAGTCATCAGAAGACCCCAAACAAACAAACATACTGTTAAGAATGAGAGGGGTCAGAGCAGAGCCCCCAATCCTATCTGTAGACAATGCGACATCCCCTCACAGCAGGGTCACAAGGAAGGGATGAGTCAACCAGGGTGCAGTTAGCATCGATGACACACAATATTCCTCTGGTTACTTAAGGCTTCCTTACCCCCCTCCCTCCCTGCCCATTATCATGATCCCAATCCTCATTTTGATTGGCAGTGTTTTCTGGGACTGCAACCTATTTCAGCCAGAAAGAGAAGGAAGTAGGTCAAGTTGGATTGAACACAGTGGGGCACCCATGATTGAACATGGTGAGTAAGATTGAACACGGTGACTGAACACGGTGGGGCACCCATGATGGCCCCATGTTAATGTCTCCCTAATCCAAATCATTCTTTTTGTCTTTGTCTTGTTAAAGATTCTTAATAAAGAAGCTTCTATAATATATATATCAGCTGGGGTCTCTTCTCCCCTAGAACATTTTGCCACATTCTGTGGGATCCAAATTCATCTTTCCTGGTAGGATTTCCCCAGATGTTGAGGACTTGCGCCAAGAAATGGGAATTTTATCCCACTATATTCCAAGGACTTCAGCAACACCATAAAGTAATTGTTCTTGGATTTTTGAACCAATGGTTCAGGTTTCTTGGGATTCTTATTAAGTCTTGCTACATATTCTCCCCCATCTCCCCACACTCTAAGAACTAAGAACTGTTAAAACTTTCTCTGTTTTCTGGCAAAAAATGTTTATCTCCAGGCTAAAGGAGAAATGCCTTTGATGGTCTTTTAAAGAATTTGGGGGAAAATAGCAGGGGTAAATTTGGAAGACAGTAAAATTAGATTCTAGGAAAAGGCTCTTGCACATGTGTTTAGCACCAGTAGGGATATCTGTATGTTTGCATACAGATGTACGCTTATAAATTGCAAGAGAAATTGCTGAACTCTGATCTAATGTTTTTGTTGTCATTGTTTGATTGTACATCTCTCTTTTATGAGTTCTTTTCATATATCCCCCCCACCCCCACCCCCACCTCCTGTCCCCCTTATGATGTTTGGCAATCGTAAGGGTTCTGAGTCTTGATCTTGTAAGGTTTTCGGTCCTTTTTGGCTCTCTTGGCGAGCGCAGTTCAGAAGTTTTCTGTGTAAATGCATGTGTTAGAAGTTTTAGAAGCTAGGAGGGGAGTCACCAGTTGTGGAAAATCGTTAAAGGCAACATGGTCAAGACAACCAGTTTAGAGGATGAGCAAGAAGTCAGGCTGCCTGCTGGCAGTAAGTCAAAGTCTCGGCAAGTCCAGGCACACCTGGTCTGAGCAGTATAGACCGGGTGCTCAGACCCTGGGATGTGCCCAAGAGTCCTAACCTTTGAATTAACTCAAATCTCTGAAATTGGGAAAGGCCACGTCTGCAGATAAGACAGAATTCCTGTACGGGACTGACTCTTGTCCAATCTACAAAACACTGCTGGTTCTGCTTCATGCTTGGACCTATCGGCATAGCACAGTCTCACTAGAAATAACGTGGATAAATGAATGCGGCTCTTTGGGAGTTGGTTACACAGTAGCCTGGAATTTCAGAGGCTCAACTTCCAGCTAGCAGTTCTATGTAATCCTGGGCAACTAAAGTTTCTGCTATGAGTCAACACTGACTTGATGGAAGTGAATTTTTTTTTAAAAACTGAAGTTTCAATTTAATTGTTAACATCTTTGATAAATGAACTTTGATTTCTGCACACCCCCCCCTCCATTTTCCCTTATCAGGATGCTGGATTGAGGTTTGTGCTTTCAATCGAATATACCAGGACTAATTTGGAATTTTCATGATCACTTTGAGTGTTCTAAGGGAAAATAGACAGCCCCCCTCCCCACTGCCAATTCAAATATATTTTCTACAAATTCCCTGTTGAGTCTTAACCAGGACAAAGTCAAAACAGCTCAAAACCAATCATGTAGATGAGAGAGCCCATCAGCAAGAAGCCATAATAGCATCCAAAGGATTCTCACTCATGAGGTTAAATTACAAAGCGGGAACTAGGAAATTTGTTACAAAATTAAAACGGGCAGCAAATAAGTCCATCACATTTTCAGGCAGGATGGTAGAAGCAAGAAAGTGATCAGAACAGAGATACATGGCCTACTGTAGATGAGAAGCTTCCAAGATGGTTTCAGGGTCTTCTGTTCAAGGTATGACTCAGAACCATGCCAGTGTAGGGCCCTAATTTTCATCAAAGGCGCCCCCAGGCAAGTTCCTCTGGGCCAACCAGGGGAGAAGCAGCATCCGCTGTCAAACACACTCGTCCTGAGAGCAGACCTCTTTGCTTTGCAGGTCAATGGTGAGAAATAACTCAGTGGACCCTGAATTTAGGTAGAGACCCAAAATGGATTGAGGGTTCCCGATGCAAACCCCGGCCTTCTGCAAACCCAGGGCTCCGAATTCCAGCTCTAAGATATGCACAAGAAAAGGAGTTTCCATTGGTGTTTTTCCCTTTCCCTGAAAAACTTGCTTAATGTTGTGGCACGTGGTTGAAGAGGATTTTGCCTTCTTGTTTCTGTTTGTTCTGTTGCCAGCGCTTTGTCTGCTCACTTGCAGACGGTTGGTTTGGGTTTGCAGTTTCGGACGCCGAGGTTTCTATGAACCAGCGCGAATCTAGAAAATCGTGATTGAGTGTTTAGTGAAGACATTTTTATATTTCAAGGAGCTCTGTGACACTCTGGGTTTAGGCACACATTGGCAAGGGGTACCCCGGGGAATGTCAGCCATTGAACCAAATTTCTGAGAAACTAGACAATCCACTGTTTCTAAGCCTTGCTGTCTGACTGTGTGTGCCTTTGGCTGAGAAAATGTTGCAAAATTCTGGCAGAGGGAACAGGCAGCAGTTCCCGGGCTGTTTTGAAACATGTGTTGTCACCTGTTGCGGAGACATCCTGCCTCTAAAGCTTTCTACTCAGGGAACAGATGCTAACATGTGATCGCCCACGCGTTCTTTAGAAAATCAGTGGCCCCTTCGAAGGCAATATTTGGTCATTTAAAAGTAGGTTAACCTAACTGGAATAGCTTAACACTATGTAGCTACTTTGTGTATTGCTCTGCTTGGGGTTGTGTGGTTTTGAGAATGTTAGGCTATTGTTAATGTCCTAGCGGAATATCAGAAGGGCAAACACACTCAGGGATGCATGTCATGAGCCTGTTCTTTGAGCTGACTTCAGAGACCCTGTGCGTGTGTGATCCTCACCTAGGATAGCATCTGTTTGAACGACAGCTTCTTGTAGGTCGCCTAGAGCCGTGTCTGAGGGTCCTTCCTGGAGACTTTATTTTCACCAGCCCAGGTCTCTCTCGGTGCAGCTGAGCTAAAAAGACAGAGATTGGAGGAAAGGGAAAGGGGAAGGCTTTATTGTGGCTGATCGAGCTAGCCACAAGCCAGACTAGTGTTGCCAGGGAACGTCCTGAAAATAGACGAGTTTTACAGTTTTATATGTGGAACCAGGAAAGAAATCGAGGCAATTATGAATATGTAAGTGATATTTGAGGAATGGTCATGAATATTCATTGGTCAGGGTTATGATTTATAGATATATATATAATCATGCACACAGTTACAGAAGTGTCTGTAGTAGTGTATGTATCCCAATCATTCGTCCACCGTCCCACCGAGACTGATGAATTTATCTGCCACAAAGGATGACTTTTGTGATAATTTCTGTGGATTGCCATGTTCTGTTTAAATTGTCACTTGACTCTGACTTCTTTGGATACTATTATGGCTTAGGCTGATGGTCTCTCTCTTTTCTGGATGATTCTTTTTTGTCTTCATCTTTGTCCCTTTAATACTGAATGAAAGGTATCTATAATTTTTTTAAATCAACAAATCAAAGCCTTTAGTCCTATTTTTCACACTGCCTCTCTCGTTCCTGGCGAAGGAGTGTGTACACAGGGACGCATGTTTCCTTGGAGGCTTCCAGAGTAACAACTGAGCAGACATTGTAGATGCTGCAGTGTTGAACATCATCAAAATCATTGGCTAAAATGAATGGACAGACAGGAGGAGGGGAAGAGATACAGTTCCGAATGTCAGCTCAGATATTAACACCTTTGATGGTCTCTCAATTCAGGTCGGTTTTACTCAAGGTCATACTGTGACTCGTTTTCATTTTATTTAGCTTCCACCTGACCTCTGCGGTTATGTACCATGGAGTAGATTTTGTTTTCAATTTTTCAGGACTATTGAACACCTCCAAAGAAGCCATCATGTCCCTTCATTCTAATGACCCCGTGAAGGAGCCCTCGTGGGGTCAATGTACGTGCACTGGGCTGTGACCAGCAAGGTGGGCAGCTTGAGCCCCCCAGTTGCTCTTTGGAAGCATGCCGAGGCTTTCTGCTCCCACAAAGATTGACCAGCTCAGAAACACAAGGAGCAGTCCCACTCTGCCCTGTAGGGGCACTCTGAGTTGGAATTAACTCGATGGCAGTGAGTTCCCTTTTTTTTTAGTTCGTAACTCCTTGTATGACAGATCAGAACATTGTCAATCCACCCCTGCACCATCCCCACAATCATTGCTATGTTTAAGCCCATTGTTGCAGCCATTGTGTCAGTCTGTCCCCTTGAGGGTCTTCCCCCTTTTTTTGGTTGACCATCTGTTTTGCTGAGCACAATGTTCTTCAGGGAGCGATCCCTCCTAATAATATGCCCACTGTACATAAGATGAAGTCTCACCGCCTTTACACCTAAGCAGCATTCTACCTGTACTTCTTCCAAAACAAATCGATGCATTCTTTTAGAAGAGTATGTTCAGCAATCTTTATCAACACTGTACTTCAAAGGCATCAATAGTTCTATCTTTCATATTCATGGCCTACCTTTTACATGCATATGAGACAATTGAAAAGGCCATGAGTTGGGTCAGGTATCATAACACTTAGCTTAATCCTCAAGGTGAAGTTTTGCTTTCTAACACTTCAAAGTCTTTTATGGCAGATTTGCTTAATGCAATATTCTGTTTGACTTATTGGTTGCTGCTTCTCAGGACTTTGATTGTGGATCCAAGTAAAATGAAATCCTTCATATCTTCAGTACGTTTTCTATCCCAATGTTGCATATTGGTCCAGTTATGAGGGTTTTTGTTTCCTCTCTGTTGAGGAGGGTGTCATCTGCATCCTGCAGATTGCTGATGTCTTCTCCAAACATTGGTGTTGCAGACTTCTTCATAGAGTCTAGCCTCTCAGAATATTTGCTCATCTTATAGATTGAATATGTATGATGAAAGCATATAATAGTATCATTAATATCACATACAAGTTCAGTTTTTTGAAAATAATTGCAACATGACTGTTAGTACATGGGCAAAGGAACTGTTCAGGTCAAATTCAGAAGAAGAGGTGTGTGGCAGTTACATAATCTCCTGTCAACTTGCACAGGGGTGGAGTCTAGCCTATCAACCGGATCATAGCCAATGAGGTCTCTGTGTGGGCATGGCCTACTGCTGAGAATTCTGGGAACCCTTGTCTTCCTCCCTGGAGGCGGGACACACACTCTTCCTGGGAGACATTCCTGCTGACAAGCGACATGGAGCTATGTTGATGGCAGCCAGAGTCTTGGAGCTGGAAGAGCCACCTGAAGACCCACACCAGCACTAAGATGCTTCCACCACCAGTGGATCCACAAGACTTTCCACCCATTGGCCTCTGATCTTCCTGCACTCAGTGTCCTTGCATGTGTTGTGTGAGTCTGAAGAGGAATTTACAGACTGGTATCAGACATATGGGCTAATATTGGATTTATGGACTTGATCTGGACTGAGCTGGGATGTTTTCTTAATATACAACTACTCTTTGAAAGTTCTCTCTTATACACCTATGAGTGTCTATGAATTTGTTTCTCTAGTCATCCAAGACTAACACAAGGTGGGGTGAGGGATATCATTGCTGATGTCAGATAGACCTTGACTGAAAGCAGAGAATACAAGAAAGATGTTTACCTGTGTCTTATTGACTGTGCAAAGGTATGTGACTGTGAGGATAACAAATTATGAAGGGCAATTCCAGAATGCTCAGTTGTGCTCATGTGAAACCAGTACATAGACCAAGAGGCAGTTGTTTGAACAGAACAAGGGGATAATGTGTGGCTTCCACTTCAACCTGTGTATGAACAATTAATAGTGTGCTCTACCATTGACCCATGGCCTTGTCCTGACTGATAATATTGAGAGCCTTTCAATGTGCTTTTTAACAGATTTAGTCATTTTGATTTCTGTCTCTCCCATCCAGCAAGATTGATGTGTATCATTATTGTTTACTTTGCTGAAAAAGTATGCTTCCAATAAATAAGCCATTGGTCTTGCAAAATTTGATCTTGCGCTTTCCTGTGTTGTTTCTATTACCAAAGTCATATTTTCCAACTGCAGATCCATCTTTTTATGAAAGTTCTGCATACTCTTTCACCATCCATATTCCATTTATATGCTGGACAAATCATCTGAGAAACTGGAGTATATGAGGAACACAGCATCAGGATTGGGGTAAGACTCATGAGCGACCTGCGCTCTCAGATGACACAACTTTGCTTGCCGAAAATGAAGGCGAGTTTGAGCACCTGCTGATGAAGATGAAAGCCTATAGTCTTCGGTATGGAAACCACTTCCACATCAAGAAAACAAAATCCTCACAACCGGACCAATAAATAACATCAGGATGAATGAAGAACATACTGAAGCTGCCAAGGGTTTCGTTTTACCTGGATCCACAAGCTAAGCCTATGGAAGCCAAGAAATTAACCAATGTGCTGCATTGGACAGATCTGCTGCCGGGGACCTCTTTAAAGTTAAAATGAAAAAAAAATCGTGAGAACTACGGTGTCCAGTGGAAGCCACTTCACTTTCAACTACCTCACATGCATGTGGAATCTGGACAATGAGTGAGAAAGACTGAAGGAGAATCGATGCCTTTTAATTATGGTGTAAATGAAGATTATTGAATATGATATGGACTCTGAGCACATTTGTCTCAGAACGAGTACAACCAGGTGCTGCTCGGAAGTGAGCATGGAAAGACCTGTCCTCATATACTTTGGACATGTTATAAGGAAGGGCCAGTTCCTTGTGAAAGGCATCATGCTTAGTCAAGTAGAGGGTCAGCAAACTCCTTCAACGAGATGGATTGACACAGTGGCATCAATGAGCTCAAACATAGCAGAGATGGTGCAGGAGCAGTAATATTTTGTTTTGCTATGAGGCAGGGCTGATTTGAAGATACCTAACCATAACAACAACATATCTGCATTTTATGACTCTATAACTATTAATATTAATATGCGATGAGTAACAAGAATTGCTTGCTACTCGACTTTTCAATATGACTTGATTCATTCACAGGTACAGATTGCTAATGTAAAGTCACGTAGGTGCTTATTTCATGGGAACATCCCAAATGGTGTTTCTATTGTTAGTCAGCCAGCTAGAAGCATGAACATGCCCATAATGGGCATGCTGTCTGTTCTATTAATTTTTTATGACTGGTTTCTTTGAAATGACTATCAAGACTTTCTATTTAGCACTTTTAGGAATGTAATTCCTGCTCTGAAATACAATATAAAGTATATGGGCTTCCTCTTTATTCATCCCCCTTAATGGAAACCAGTTGGGAGACATTGTTGGGTACTTAGAACAGATTAGGTTTATTTAGAATTGAACTTAGTTTGCAAAATATATTCTTTCAACTCCTTTCAACTTTGACTGTGTTTGTTGTAAATCAAATAAAACATGTCAACCTGTGAATTTGCAAAGGCTTAATAATTGCCAGGTATCAAGTAAGTTATTTTCTTTGCATACTGAAAATAATATTTAATCTTTTAAACCCCCCCAAAGACCTCCAAATTACACAGAAGTACAGAGTTGAATTATATAAATATTGTTTGGGGTTTGATTTTCCAATTCCTTTCCAGCTTCTTTAATATTAAATAGCATAGCATGTTATTGATTTTTCAATTTTCTATTCAGTGTTAATTCATACCAGTGGTGGCAAGATAGGTGTGGAGAGCAGAGGGCCATAGAAATATGTCTTAGGCACTCCGTGTAATTGTATCTGTTTAAGCTTGTTCAGACAGCTCATCTTTTGATAGCTGAACCTAACTAGTCCCCTCCTATATGTTTATAAGGATCATTTTATTTAGATCATTTTGTTTATTTAAAGGAACATTCTTTTAAATGAACATTCATGGAAAGGTGCATTAGCAAACCTCAGAATAGAATCAGACGCAACTAAATTACATGTACTCTTATACTGGTTAAAGCTAAGCACTATGTTAAAATGACCAACTTGATTCTGCGAGTGAAACACCTCATCAAATGAGCAGCTGAGCTATATGAGGCTTGCTTTTAATGAATGACAAAGTGGCTAAAAATACAAAGCATTAAACTGGGGCAGCAGGGATTAAAGTACAGGTCACATCCTGAGAGAAAACGAGCTTGTTGGGGAGGAAGGAGGTTGTAGCATAGAGGGGCGTAGCGGGTGGTGGATAATGCCCCGCTGGTTGGCATGTAGCTCAGCTGGCCATTAATACAGTACATCCTGTGTTGAGGTAGTTACTGGCTATTATAAGTTTCAAATAAAAAGACATCCTGGGTAAGTAATGCAGTAGAGTGCTGTGTAAATGTGTGCGTTCTTCTGAGGCGAGGGGGGGGATGGCTGCAAGAAAAGCGTCAGCTTTAATTAGCATGCAGATGGTTTCCTAGACAACTGATGGTGTCTGCTTGATCCCTTGAAGGGCTGGGTATCACGTATGACTGACTTACTCTACGGCAACCATCACTGGTATTTTATAATCCGCCTACTTCCAAAGAGGATTGAGGCAGGTTATAGTAAAAGGCACTGATCTAAGAAACTTCTAGGACTATTAAAAGAGGAAAAGGCAACAACTAAGTATTAGTCAAATCAGAGATAGGGGAAAATATGTCAGAAAAAATGGCTAAGAAAAATACAATCTGAACAACTTTCTAGTCAAAACTAGAGTGATAACTTGACATTTTTTCTTGGCCTCTAAATAATCATAAGAACAATTTAGGTCATTTAAAAAAGATTAATATAAGCAATGTAACAGTGAAAGAAAATTTGAGAAGTGATTAAGAAGCTATCATCTCATTATTCTTTATAGAACCATTAACTTTTACTTTCTTTTCAAATATATTAAGTTATAATCTTTGTCCTTATGTAAATATATCTTAACATTGAGCTAAGATCCACGTGGTTGGCAGTTTCAAACCACCAGCTTCTCTGTGGGAAAAAGATTGGGCTTTCTACTCCCTTATGCATTTCAGTCTCAGAACCCAGAGGGGTCGCTATGAGTCAGCATAGACTCGGTGGCAGTGGTTTCATATTCAACATATTTCCATATATTTAAAATACTTGTAATTATATATTTAATTTTAACAGTCTTATTGACATAATTCGCATCATACAGTTCAATAGTGTAAACATATTAAAGAGCATATAGCCTCATCTTTCATTCGAGGAGCAGCTCATGAGTTTGAACCACCCATCTGGTAGTTAACAGCCCAAAGTTGAGTCTAAAGCACCACTCACCGGAGCTCCATTTTAATAACAACAACAAAACCCCATCTTAATATTTCAGTAAAAATGCTCTTTAGTCTTCACCAATGACTGCAAATGATTTTTAATGACTGCTGAAAATATATATATATTCATGATACTATATCCTTTAATAATTTCAGTATTTTGTTTCTAATGTCTTACTACTGTAAAAATGCTGCATGAATGCTTCAGTGCATGTAACTATTTCCTCTTTTGAGTTATTTCTTTTCTATTCAGTCAAATATTTATTAAGAAAAAAAATTTTGCCAATTATTTGCTAGACATTAACAACACAGATGAATATTTTCAAGGTCCAGAGGAATTGTAACTATCAGGGCTGAGAAGAAAGAGGGTAGACAGTGAATGTGACATTTGGATAGTCTCAAAGAATTAAATGAAATGAAACTACATAAAAAATTCTCTCTATAATTTCTTGTTAAAGTGTATTATTTTTATAACTCTTAAACAACACACCCAAACTCATTTACATCAAGTTGATTTAGACTCATCATGACCCTATAGGACTGAGTAGAAGTACCCTATAAAGGTTTCAACACTATAATGCTATAGAGGCAGACTGCACACCTCTCTCCCAGGGAGCAGCTGGCAAATTTGAACCTGTGTCACCTTTCACATAGCAGTCACGCGCTGTGTTAGTCTGGGTACTTTAGAGAAACAAATCCACAGAAACTCATGTATAAGAGAGAGTTTTATGTAAAGGTTAAGTGCACATCAAGAAAA
>NW_022103918.1:15167208-15180642 GCF_000313985.2 Echinops telfairi
CCAACCCAGTGCTGCCCAAACCCACAAGTCCAACATTAACCCATATGTCCAAGACCAATCCAGAAAGTCCTCCTCCATTTCACAAAACACACACTGTGACGCCAACTGCAGGAGGAAAGCTGAATCAGAGAACATGTAAGCTGGCAGGGGTCTCCACACAGCTGCTCCAGCACCCAGGGCTACATCGGAGTAGGTCCATGTGGTTTCTCCTTGGGGATGTCTTGCAGGAAGTGAGCCTTGCCAGCTAAAGCAGGGAACTGGCTAAGGCAGCTGCATCTGGTCCGACCATCACAGAGCAAGAGACCCGTGAACTAGAAAGGCGAGGCTCATGGAGCCATTTATCCCTCTGCCCTTCAATTAACCCCACGTGTTTATCAGCCAGGTTGGCACAATAAACTAATTCACGTGCTTAACCACTACATTATCAGAGCTTCTTAATTTTAAAAAAGTGTTTGTCAATTTTTTTCCAAATAGATTTGATTATTCGTAAGGCCAATGTTATACAGGGTTTGTTCCTTTTCTGTTTTCTCAAAACTCAATTTGTATTTGTGTTGCCACTAAAAATTAGAAAGCTTAAAATTTGTCTCAGTTTTGATTTAATTTACTTTGGTTATATTTGAGGGTTTTAGGCTATCTATGTAGAGTCTGTTCATAGTGTTCATGATTTCACTTCAATAGCAGGTTTCCGTAGGAGGGAAAGACTTTGGAGCCTGATGGGCCAGTTTTTAAAGGAGGGATCTGTGGTTCATCAGCCATGTAGCTTGGGTGAATTTCTTCATCTCAGTAGGCTGTAGGTTTCCCAACAACCAAATTAGAATACTTACCCTTACATGATTATTGTAAAGGTTAAATGATGAATGAATAAAGCGCCTGGAATATATTATATATTTATCAGTAAATATTATGGATCCTTTCTTTATACATTTTGTGAGTTCTTTATAAATATTAACTTCCCCAACTACTTTTCTGTTGTTTTGAGCTACAGAATAGAACTTTTTAATTTTAAAAGCAGAGCTTTTGCCTTTAATCCCTTTATGTTTTAAAGTTGGGTGAATTACAATTCCTCTATAGTTCTTTTAAATAGTAGAGTTTCTGATAGAATTCTTTAATGTCAAATTCCTTGTAATTCTTTAAACTGTCTGGAATCTAGTTGGGTGGATATAAATTTAACATTTGACATGGTGAAGTTGAGGTTATATATTTTTCCACGATCCAAGCTAACCATCTCAAAGCATGATGCTTCAACATCATGGTGCCTAAGGCCACCTAAGCTCCCATTCTGGGATCAGAATGAACCCAGTCCATTCTGATCCAGTGACTGTCTACAGGGCGTGCACGACTTTTACCCAAGCAGATGGCCCCCTCTTTCTCCCACAATACGGCTGGTGGATTTGAACTGTCTTACCTCGTGGTGCTCTCTCACGGAATCCTCTATTATTTTCCAGCCCTTTCGCCAGCAGCACTCTCTACTTGTGTGCTGCATTCATTGCAATGGTCCTGCAGAACTCACAGACGATGCAGATGATTATGGGGTGGTTTGGAACTTAATTGGTTGCAATTTAGGTGGGCATACTTATGAGGAAGTTATTGAGTGAGAACATATGATCAAGTTCTTTTAAGACTGCAAATAATTACCTAAAAAGAATGCCACTCTCCTGTCAGCCTCACCTGGAAGACACTCAGTTCCAGCTCCATGGGTCAGCAAACCCAGCTCTCTGAATGAAGTGCCCAGAGGCACCCGCTCTACCAGTCAGCCTCCTGCCCCCATACACTCCGCTTTACTTGTCTGTGGGCTAGGAAGTCCACCACTCTCTCATGCTCTGGTTTCTCCCGCTTCTGCGGCAACTCCTCTGCCTTCCCTTTGGTTTCACAGCTCTCTTCTGGATCAAGGAGGTTCAATGCACAGGGATTTGGGGTCCAGATGCACTTCATTCCTGGCTCTTACTGGTAGTGAGAGCCCCTACCTGCTTCTGAAATGGCTCATTTAATACCCAGGAAGATGACAATCACAATGAAGCCTGTTAAAATGCATTCACAACTGAATCCTACCAGCATCTTCCCCCTAGGTTCTCATACTCAGCCCCATCTGGAAAATGAAGCTCCTTTGGTGGGAGTATGGCTAGAAGCGCCATGTAGGTAATTCCCCACATGGTGGTTGCAGTTGGCAGCCTAACGCTTAACTCAAGGCCACAGATGTCCTCAAATAGGGCACAACAGACATGCAGCTTACCAAGAGAGCTTTTCAGGATGAAATAACAGGACTGATATGAGATCAATGAAATCATAAAAGCTGAGATAATATTTACAGAATTATTCATGTCTGTAAACACTGAGTGAACTCTGGTCATGGTGTGCTTACTCACCACAGAGTATTAGAGAAAAAGGCAAACATTTCCTAGAACTATTATAGCCTGAGTTTAACACTTTAAACAAAAGCCTGAGCATTTGCAAGGCTTACCTTAGGTAGTAATTTAAAATTCAAATAATTGACATGATTTTGAAATATATAGGAGACAAAAGATGAAGCAATCATCTCTGTACCTTTCTCTAAAGTACACTATGTTAAAATTAGTACTCTGATGACTGGGAGAAACTCCTTTTGCACTCTGGCCTTATCTGCTTGTCTAACCGCATCTCTTTGACCTGTGTTCTAGACACTCTGAAGCTTGAAGAACGTCTACCCTCTGTGCCTAAATAAGGAGCCCTCATGGTGGTTGGCAAGCACTCTGCCACTGACTGGATAGCCAGTGGTTTAAACCCTTCAACTGCTGTGCAGTCTCCTCCCATCAAGATTTCGGTGTGGAAACCACATTGGACGGCTCGATTCTGCCCCGTACGGTCAGTGGCTAGGACTCAGAAGGGACTCAAAGGCACCCAGCACACCAGTCCTTTATTTAGAAATATTCTGTAGATAAACATCATCTGTGTGGCAAAAATTAATATGGGCAATAATAATTGGCAATTTGAGAACTGGGATGGAGCCTTGGTGGCGCAGTGGTTAAGCACTCCATGGCTAATGGAACGGTCTGTCATCCAAACTCACCAGTTGCTTCAAGGTGTGGCAGTTTGCTTCTGTGGAGATCTTAGCTTTGGAAACAGTATGGGGTGGTTCTATTGTGTTCTCTAGGGTTACTGAGAGGTGGTATTGAATCACTGGCTCTCAACAACTTGTTTGTGAATATGTTAGTCTTTCTATGTATAATGGTAGGAAAAAGAAGACATGATATGGAGGTGGCCTTGACCTCCAACTGTGAAAGGGGTAAGGAAAACCAAACTCCATATTAGCGTTGCCCAGGGCAGAGTTCTAAGAGGCGGCAGTCAGACATGCCCCACCCTGCCAATTCCAACACCTACCCTTCTCCAACTGCTCTCTGTACTTCTTAGCGAGGCTCCATAATTCATTGCAATGACCACACATAATTCACATACAATATATATGATTTGGAGGCTTATTAAAAAGTTAACAAGAAAAAGAAGAAGAAAGAAAAAGAAATGAACAGGATATAAACGCTTAGGATACAATTATTTGAACAGGACAGCCTATTAATTGTGCCCACAAGCAGCTCTCTGGTCTCTGTTGTCTCAGCTACACAACACATTGGCTTCTGTTCTGCTTATACAATGTTACAAAGCTCTTTTAGGGCTGTCAATAAATGTCCAAAGGGCATGCCACTCTACTACATGCCTGTGGTAGTTACATAATCTGTTGTCAATTTGAGACTTAAGAGTGAAGGGGTGGAGTTTAGCCTGTCAATCAGGTCGCAGCTTGATGACCTCATTTGGAGACTAAGGAGATAAATAGCTCACTGGAGGCTGGACACACACTCAAGATGTCTGCAAGACGTCACTGACAATGAGCCTGATGGAGCTAAGCTGATGTAGACAGAGCCCTGGGAGCTGGAGGAGCCATGTGGAGACCCATGTCAGCATTGAGATGCTTCTACCACCACTGGATTCATAAGACTTTCCACCCACTGACCTGTTATCTTCCTGTATTCGGCATTATTGCCTGGCTGCATGAGTCCAAAGAGGAATTTATGGACTAGTATTGGACATATTTGCTAATATAGGACTTATGGACTTGATCTGGACTGGGCTGGGATGTTTTCTCAATATTCAATTACTCTTGTATATAAAGCTCTTTCTTATACTCATATCAGTGCCTATGAATTTGTTTCTCTAGTCTGCCTGGGCTAACACAATGCCCCAACCCTAAGGAACTTCAGCTATAGCTTTGTGGGTCAGCAAACCCAGCTCCTTGAATTAAGTGCCCACAAGCCAGCAGTTTGCCCAAAGCACCCAGCTTTACTTCTCCTGTGGGTTGGGAAGGCCACCACTGCCTTTGGATTTGAGTCCTGGTCTTGCTGCTGTTGCTCTTCTGCTGTTCCTCTGGTGTCATGGCTCTCCTGGAGCAAGGGGTTTCAATGCACAGAGATCTTGGGGTCCAAAAGATGTACACCTGGTTCTTCTCTCCTGCTGGTTGTGAAATCCCCCCACCTGCTTTTGAGATGGATCATTTAGACCCAATAGGATGGCAATCACCATGAACCCTGTTTATAATCGCCCAAAGCTGACTCATAGAATCCAATCAGTATCTTCCTCACCATATTACCCAGGCCCAGCAGGAAAAGGAAGGCAGTCAACTGGCACATCTTCCATGGAGTGGTTACTTGGGGTTTACGTACACTTCCAACCTTTAGCTTAGCAGCCTAGGTTTTAACCACTGCACCACCAGGATCCTCTAATATACTTGAAAACAATTAACAAAAAGAACCCCATAGTTATATACTGCATAATAAATTCTCTCTGAACTCGATGATTTAAAACAGCAAATATGTACAAGTATTATCTCATTTTCTGTGGATCAAGAATTTGGTTGCAATTTAGCCGGATGCCCCAGGTTCAGGGTTTCTGACCATCCTGACATTAAATATTGTCTGGGCCTCTGTCCTTTCAGGGTTCAACTAGGGGTGGAGTAGGGGAAGGTGAATAAATTTCCAAGGTCACTCATGTCGCTGTTAGCAGGTCTTGGGTGCTTGCTGGCTTTTGCCAGAGACATGGGCGTGTCCATAGGGCAATTCCCAACATGGCAGCTGGCTTCCCTGTGAGCAGTGGTTCTCAATCTTCCTAATGCTGCCACCCTTTCATACAGTTCCTCATGTTGTGGTGACCCCCAGCCATAAAATGATTTTCATTGCTACTCCATCACTGTAATTTTGCTACTGTTTTGAACCGGGTGACCCCTGTAAAATGGTCATTCCAGCCCGAAAGGGGTCACGACTCACAGGTTGAGAACTGCTGTCTTAGAGTGAGTCATTAAAGTTGTGTAAGAGGCTGCCCAAGACAGATGCCACAGTTCTAGCAATCTGATCCCAGAAGTGACGTCCTCTCATTTTGCCATGTTCTATTTGTTGGAAGTGAGTCACTGGGTCCAGCCCACTCAAGGGCAGGGGATTACACAAAGGCATGAACATCAGGAAGTGGGGATAAATGGGGGCCATTTTAGAGGCTGCCTAGCATCAGGAGGGCAGGGCTTCCAGGCTAATTTTTGAGTTTTTGTATTTTCACTCCTTGGCATGGGAACTGACCCAGTAAGTTCTTAGCCCTATGACTAAGAAGATTATCTTAGTTCTGGAAAGTATGAGAGCGTCTTAGTTATCAGCAGCCCACACAGTTTGTTTTTGTTGTTCCACCTTTAGGGGAACAGCTATTCCCAAGGCCTGACACCCACAAAAGGAGGAAGGACGTTAGCAAGAGATCATCCTACACCTTTGTAACAGGTGGGCTGACTTGCCAAAGGGTACGCATGAGGACAGCTGAAGAAAAATGGAAGCAAATTATGCATATCACTTATCTAAACCTCACCCACTTTCCTCGTTATCTTCCCCTTCTCTTTCTTTTGCCAGGAAAGCAAAAGAAAAGAAGGAAGAGCCCTCGGAGTAAGCGTTCTGTTTCTCTAAAGAACTGTGAAATGCTGCTGCAATTAAGAAAAAAAGAAATTAAATGAAAGTGAACCAATGAAAGCAAACAGAGATTCTGATCTGTCACCCGGTAGTGTGCATGTGACCAGTAGTCATAGTTTGTTAATGGACCTCTTACTAGCTGGCCAAGTTCCTACCTTCACTGAGGACCTGGGCTCCAGCTCCTTCGATGAAGTCTTGTTTTGTCGGATGCCATGAGTAAGGGGGTGGGGAGGGTGGAGATCATGGAACGATGGTGCTTTGCAGCCAACGACTTTTATCTCTTTAGTTTAATCTTCTTAGAGGATAATCAGAGGAACTCTGGGGGTAGAGTGGTTACGTGTTGGGGTGCTAACTTCAAGGCCAGCAGTTTGAGCCCACTAGCCACTCTGTGGGAGAGAAAAGAGGTTTTCTACTCCTGTAGAGAGTTACAATCTTGGGAAACTATCCAGGCAGGTCTCCTCAGTCCTACGGGTCAGGTCACTATGAATCAGAATTGCCTTCACGCACCATGGTTCTCAACTTATTTGGTAGTGGGGGGGGCGGGGCGCGCGGGAATAATGCCTTCTGCAGAATACAGCGGAAAAGAATTTCTACCCCCTTGTGTTCAAATTAATTTTTACTGCTTCCTATCTCAACAAAAACTATGGAATCAACTTACCACCATGCTCTGTGGGAAAACAGAAAACCCTCTGCTCCCTTGGCTCTGCTGGCAGCTGGAGGGTGCTAGGCCCCTGTGTAGAGGTGCATCGAATTCTAGCTTCTTTCCTCCTTTCTCTGTAGATTGGGCTCAGAGATTACACTGTGTCTCTATGTGAATATGGACAGTTAGCATTTGCCAACATGTATATGTCTACTTTCTCTTGTTTAAAAAAAAGGGGAGGAAATCTTAAAAATGGGGTTATAGAAGGTCAGCAAAGGGTGGGTTTGAGATGTTGGGCAGGTTAAGTGGGCATTTTGACAACATGGCTTCTCCCTTGCCATGTTCAATTGTGATGGCTAGCGAAAATCCTTGCAGTTTAAGATGACACTTAAAAAAAAAAAAATCTCTCTCCTAATGATGACTTGGGCCCTGCCACTCGATGGGAGAATCAGCAGGACTCGTGGGATCTTCTTTAGAATGGACATTCCCTACGGTCATTTTGTTCCTGTTTATTTTCAAATTTTCTTTTTGTTTCACTGGAAAGGAAAGATGCTCAGTTTTAAATGTTAAAAACGTACAAGTTGCTTTGTTACAATAAAACTAAATGTACACACACAGACACACACACACACACACAGATTGTTCTTGTTAGGTGCCTTAAACTTAGCCCCAGCTCATGGTTCCCTGATCCACCACAGAGTGAAACATTGCCTGATTCTCAGCCATCCTCACAACCCTTGCCATGTTTGAGATTATTATTGTAATGATGGCATTCATCCATCTCACTAAGGGCCTTCCTCTTGTTCATGGACCCTCTGCCAAGCATGATGTCCTTTTCCAGCATGACCCCTGGGGCGGCGGTGGTTATGTATTGGGTTGCTAACTCAAGGTCAGCAGTTCAAAACCACCAGCTGCACCATGGAAGAAAGATGAGACTTTCTACTTCCATACAGAGTTACCGTCTGGGAAACTCCCAGGGACAGTTCCACCCCGTCTTAAAGCATCACTATGAGTCAGAATTGATTTGATGGCAATGAATTAGTTTTTTTGGTTGTTTGTTTTGGTCCCTCCTGAGAATATATCGAAGGTACTTGAAACAAAGTCTTACTATCCTCACTTCTAAGAAGCATTCCAGTTATACTTCCCGAATGCTTCCCCACCCCCACCCCCACTACCAAGACGCAGTTCTATCTTACAAATCCGGCTAAACTGAAGTACACACATTGGTACAGATAAGAGCTCTTGACACTTGGAATTCAGGACAGATAAAACCTTCAGGAAGAGTAGTGGGAATAGCAATATCATGAGGGGTGGGGGTTGTGAAGATGGGGGTGTGGAGGGGGAGTAAGGGGGAAACCCATCATACGGATGGATATATATAGCCCCCTACCCCAGGGGGACAAGTAACAGAAATGTGGGTGAAGGGAGACAATGGACAGTGTAAGATACAATATAACAGCAATAATATATAATTGATCAAGGATTCATATTGATCAAGGGTGGGTGGGTAGGAGAAGGAGGGGAAAAATGAGGAGCTGACACCAAGGGCTCAAGTAGAAAAAAAAATGTTTGGAAATGTTGATGGCAACATAAGTACAAGTGTGCTTTATACAACTGAATGATGATTGTCATAAGATGTATAAGAGCCCCTCCAATAAAAGATTACTAAAAATATTAAATTAAAAAGGAAATCCTTGACAACTTCAACCTTTTTTTTTTTTAACTGTTTATCATGAATGATGCTTCTATTTGGTTGGGAGCTGAGGTTTATGTTTTCTTTCTGCTAAGGTGGAATCCATCCTGAAGGTGGTGGTTTATGGTCTTCATCAGTAAGTACTTCAAATACTCTACTTTTAGTAAGCATGGTTGTGCGATTGGCTTATAACAATTTTCACGTGGATCTTCCTCAAATCCTGATGCTCACTTCTTCATGTAGTCCAGTCCAGCTTCTTGGATCATTTGCTCAGCACACAGACTGAATGAGTATGGAGAAGGGATGTGGCCCTGACACACTATAACCTTTCCTGCTTTTACACCACTCAGAGGTTCTGTTTGAACATCTGATTTGTGATCCACATCCAGGTGCCAAGTGAGCACAATGAAGAATCTGGATTCCCATTCTTTGCAATGTTATTCATAGTTTGTTAGCCACACAGTCCAAGGCCTCTGCATCGTCAATGAAAACAGGTAAATATCTCTCTGATAAAATTTGCTTTCTGTCAAGATTCATCTGTCTTGGAAGAAGTACAGCCAGAATGCTCCTTCAAAGTGAGGAGGATTTTGTCTTGCAGACTTTGAACATGTCCCTGGGGAAGAACAGCTTGTTGCTAGAGTAGAGGGTCAGCAAACAAGAGGAAGTCCCTCCACAGGATGGATGGAAAGAGTGACTCCAACAATGAGTTCATGCATAAGGATTGTGAGAATTCAGCAGGGCGTGGTTCTGTTGTACATGAAAGTACTATGAGTCCGAAGGGCTCAATGGCAACTCACAAAGGCAACTGACAGATCCATCTGACACCAGCAAGGCTATTGCACATTCTACCACATCTGCATCTGACTTGAATTTCTGACAGTTCCCAGGCAGTAAACTGCTACAACTTCTTTTGAATGATTGCCATCATAATTTTATTTGCATATGGCATGAATGATATTGCTCAATGATTTCTCTATCCTGTTAGATCACTGTTCTTTGGAATCGCTGCATATATACATCTCTTCTATTTGGTTAGCCACGTCACTGTTTTCCAAATGTATTGGCACAGAGGGGTGAGTGCTTCCGGCATTGCATCTGTTTTGTTGAACATCAATTGGCATGCCATACATTCTTGGAGCCCTGTTTGCATCAGTGCCGTCAATGCAGTTGGACTTCTTCGTGCAGTGTCATCAGTTCATGATGATGTGCTATCTCCTAGAAGGGCTGATGGTTGACCAATTCGTTATGGTACAGTGACTGTCTGTATTCTGCCCATCTTCTTTTGATGCTTCTTGGGTAATTCACAAGTATTTTGCCCTTAGAATTCATCAATATTATCACTCACATCTTGAATTTTTTCCTTGAATCCTTTTAGCTTGAGAAATATTGAGTCTGTTTTCCCTTTTGTTTTTTTAGATACAGCTCTTGGCACAACTCATTGTAAAACCTTATCTCCTCAGGTGCCTGCAGTGCAGGTTGTAATGGGTTTGAAGTGTGGAGACTTGAGTTTGGGTCAGGGCCCTGCAGAAGAACGAAATGATACCAAGTTGGGAGACAGAAGCTGGACATATTAATTGACTTTCCTAAGTCTCAATTTCATTAGCAACAAAGTTAGCTTCTTTCATTCACAAAATCAGGTGAAGAATTAATTGAGATGATGAGCATTATTTTTGGAAAGACAGTTTTTGAAATATTAGCTAATGCCACCCCACCTCCCATCTATGATAGTGCTTTCCCTACCTTACTCCTGTGCCCTTCTTTCTTAGCAGCTAGACTTTCTCCTTGCCTCAGGGAAAGAATTTGGTGGAGCAAAAAAGAAAAAAGGATTATTTTCCAGGCTGGTGTAGTTCAGAATTCCATAGTCTTTAGGTAATGGACCAGACTATGGCTCTATCTAAGTTGTTAAATGAATGTATGGCTTCTCTAGGTCTTCACCCACATTGCTCCGCAGAGGCCCAGGGAGACAGTGTTGGTCGTAGACAGCTGGGCTCCATACTGCTTCCTCTAGAGGAGGAAAACTAGAAACCCAAGTGGAAAAGTTCAGTTAGCAGCACTCAAAGATCATACTGCTTTAGAAAGCTTACAATAGTCAAACAGGCCATAGAAAGGCCTGCCTGTGTACATTCAAGAGGAAGCCCCTGAGTGACAACCCTACCTCAAAAATGGACTTGAAGTGACCAGACGACAGAGGTTAGGGCATCAAAGGGGCTCCCTGGATGAGCAATGCCTGAAGGGTAGTTGTCCCCATAGATGATGGCTTAACCAAGGCCGATTATACTGAAAACCAGATCTACTCCCAACCCTGCAACAGTTGTGGGACCCCCTCAGATCTTCACTGCCACCCTAAAAATAATAAAAGGGGAGAGATTCCAAATGGACTTCTATTAATTTTCTATAGTCTCCCAGAAAGAGGAACTCTAAGTAGAAGTTAAATTGTTACAGGCAAAACCGAAACATTTTACTTGCACATAGGGATTACAGACTGACATAGATGAGGGAGCTTCAAAAGGTCATGTACATACATATAGGTGTGCATCATTCCCTGTCACCAATTTGATTCTGACTCATAGGGACCCAGTGGACAGAATAGAGTGGCTGTTTTAGGTTTCCAAGCTTGCGAATGTTTATAGCAGCAGAAAGCCTGACCTTTCTCTTGCGGAGCAGCCAGCGAACTGGATCTGCTGAGCATGTATTAGCAGCCCAACTCATGACCTACGACCCCATCACAGCTCCGACGGTTACATATATATGATGTTGTGTGCTGTTGAATAGATCTTCAACTCATACTGACCTCAGGGTACAGAGTAGCCTTCTCCCTGGGTGTCTTCTAGAAGGTAATGTGTTTGGGAGAACAAACCCTGAGCTTGTCCTCTGGGGAGGAAAAACCCTACAGGGCTGCTGTCTCCGTGGAAGAACTGCAACAACTTTAAACTCATGTGCGGTTTTGACAACTACACTGAGGACCAAGCTGGAAAGCGCTCGGTGCAGCGGGGTGTCTGGTGTGGCCTGAAATCGCCCTCTGTGCGAGCTCTGACACGGAGCCCGGCCGGTAGGATTCTGTAATTCCCTATTGTCCACCGCAGACCAGGACAACGGCGGCACAGCTGCTCTGGTTGCAAAGGGCAGTTGTGCACGGCAGCATTCCCAGAAGCTCCCAGGGCCCCCATCTCAGCGCCATCACAAAAAGCACGTGCTCTAGCGATTGGACACGTCCATACTGACAACCCCCGCAGATTCAGCGCCAAACGTTATGATCTTTTCGGCAGATGGTGCTCTGCTTGTAAAACAGTGCTTTGCAGAGTGAAGATGCCCTTCAACCCTGGAAACGGTGGAGACCTGCGACCACTTGGGATCCTTAAAATCAGGCAAGGGAGCCAGCTTGGAGAAAATTTTCAGTACAGCTTAAATCCTAGCACCAGCTGCTTTCGGGAAGATTATCAGTCCATATTTGGCACTTGCTCTACTTCTTAGCTGGGTAGTCACTGTTCATTGATTCACTTAATTAATATTGATTGAACACCTGCTCTGGCCAGGCACCGTGTTAGAGGCAGGTGATCTAATAGAAGACGGCACCTTTCCACCTGGAAGTTAAATGACAATAATAATAACAATGAATGAGGGGACTTCAAAAAGTTTGTGGAAAAATGAAATTGAAAGATGAACAATTTAAAAATAGAAACTTTATTTCTCAACACACGTCCCATCATGAGCAAGACACTTTTGTAAGCCATCCCGAAAGAACTGATGCACATCGGGCCTGATCTGGTTTTCAACATTTTCTGTGTTTTTGTTGTGGTTGTTTGTTTGTTTATATTGGGATTTATCTCAGATATCATGTGTCATTGGGGGTGACTCTCTTGAATTTTTGATATGTATATTTCTCTGTTTCACAGTGTAGCAAACCCAGAATTGTTGAATCTATAGCTATAGCAAGTAGAGTAAGGGCTTCTGGGTGGGGTGGGGTTGTCCGGTGGTGGGGTGGTGGTGGTGAGGGTAAACGGAGCGGATGTCAAGGAGTTCAAGAAGGGAGAGAATGTTTTGAAACTGATTGTGGCAGCAATTGTACAATACTGCTTGATGTGATTGAACTATGGAATGATAGAATATCTGTATTAGTTCCCAATAAAATCTCAGAAAACAAGAAAAAGAAAATAGGGTCTTGAGAATTGAATCTGTCACTGCAGTCTTGTTTTACATTATTACTGAAGAAAAATGGAATTTGTGCCCTTAGAAAATTTTTTTTTAAGATAGAAAACAAAATTGCAGAAGGAGCCCTATCAGTAACGTAGGGTGGCTGCCGAGGAGAGGAGCATGTCATGGGGGAGAAAGACTTCCTGGTTTAGCTTTCCTAGACATTGTTTTACTCAGCTATGGTTAGCTTTCTCAAAACATGCTCATTATAAGCAGATGATATTGCTCTTTGGCACTCCAGAAAGTCAACAAGGAAAATGCCTTGAATATCTCAAATCACTGTCGCCAAAAGCCACCACCATTCCACTTTTGCTTGGACGGGGACACTTCCACCTTTTGGTAACCATGGCTTTGGTTATACGTTGTCTTCAGGATCTTACTGGTAGAGACTCCAAACCAAACTCACTGTCATCGAGTGGATGCCGATGCATAGTGACCCTATAGGTCAGGGTAGATCTGCCCTTGTAACTGTTTCTTGGAAAAGAAAGCTCTGTCTTTCTCCCCTTATTGGTAAAGCCATGCTGAATTTCCTATTACAACTCTACAAATGCTTCAGAATCTTTTAAAACCCCACTTGTTAAAAAGTTTTCTTGAAAACTCTACTCTTGCCTTTAGCTAATATAGGTGTAACAATTCAGGTTCCCATCAAGCAGAAATTCTGTTCAACTTTAATTTTGTAGTCGCAATTGTGTAAACAAATCAACTGAGATGTCCATGTTGCTGATTGTTTATTCTGCTGTTTTTCGTTGGTCCTCTTCAGTTAGGGTTCAAACAAGATTTCTCCCTTGAAAATTGATATGAATAATGTGTTGCTCATTGTTTCATCTTCAACATTGCCTCGTCCCTTCTTAAAAGAAGTTATACAATTATGATTTTTTGCTCTGGGTCTTTGATGCCTGATTCCTGATCCCATCGACACCTCATGATCACACAGGCTGGTGTGCTTC
>NW_022103918.1:15182420-15184124 GCF_000313985.2 Echinops telfairi
ATCTCATTGCCTGGCATCCCATGTTGTAACGTCACTTATTCCACTTCCTCCATGCAGTTTGTTACATCTCATTGCCTGGCATCCCATGTTGTAACATCACTTATTCCACTTCCTCCCTATGTTTCCTATTTCCATGCCCTCATATTTCCTAACTCTTCGGAATGTTGCCCATGGTAAAATGCTGCTCATTTTTTCTCAAATGGTTGGTTATTCTTAGATATGCCTCCTGATAGGGCTCTTTATCAACAGTTTTCTTACTCTCTAAATGCTCAAACAAGATCCTGCTCAGAATTGTTATAACAAGTTATTATGAGTTTACTTTGGAACAAAAAAAAAAGAAAAATCCATGCATAGCTTTTCCCATCATGCACTCTTTCCATACAATTTTTGGAGACCCCTCATAATATGTGTCAGTAACAATCAACCTAAGAGGTAATTAGTAATATTACTCTCATTTTGCAAATGAAGGAACTAGCCTAAAGTCACACAGCTAGGAAAGGCCATCATTCCAGATCTAAAGCACCTGCTCTTAACGAGTACCCTCTAGTGTCCAGTGCCAAACATGGACACTCAGACTGTGGATAAAGCCAAAGTGACGTGAGCTAAGATTTGGTGTTCTGTGAGAACATAAGAAGGTCCCTTATTTAATCATCATTTGCTGGGTGGTTCAAACCATTTGTGCTCAACTACTAACCTAAAGGTTGGTGATTCAGGGCCACCCAGCAGTGCCACGGGAGGAAGACCTGACACTGTTTCTAAAGATTATATCCAAGAAAATCCTATGGGGCAATTCTTCTCTGTAACATATAGAGTTGTCATGAATTGGGATCAACTTGATTACAATGAGTTTTATTTGCCACAGAAGGGGAGGGAAAGGTTCAGAGAAGAGATGTTGGACAGGCAGTTGGTCAAGCTGGGCATCCAAGTCATTCTCTTGTCATGAAAGCTGCAGTCAGTGGACATGTTTCCTCTTACTTTTCCTCTATGCAGCAAGGAAAGATGCCTTTTGTTTGTTTGTTTATTTGTTTTTCCGCACAGAGCTTAGATTCCTTATTACCTTTCTTTGTCCCGTGATTATAATGGACTCTTCTCAAGCTGTCGATAAGGCTGGGACTAATACGTTCAGAGCTACCTGGTCAGGCAGGCAGCACCTTGGCTGTGGTCCAGCCACCTGAGAAGGAGGACCCGCTGTCGGGCCTCCAGAAGCTCCGTGAGATGGGTCTGTGAGGCCACCCTGATCCTGCCTGACCCAGGGTTCACACGTGATGGCCTGGATCATCTGGAGGGCCTAGCGACACAGGGCAGGAAGAAGTGTGCTGGAAGAAGGCAGCTCCTGTGGCCGCTGTCCCTCTGCAATGCGGGGAAGGAGAGGCTGTGCTTTAAGTGAATTGGACTCTCACACTCTGGTCAAAAATGCCCACAAATTCCCTTCAGCATTCTTATTTTTACCCACCATTTTGATTTTTCTAGCTGTATTGCTTTATGACTACTTTTCCCTTATGCATCGGACTTTAAGATTACAAAGATTGCTTCGACATCCCGTGATCGCACAGGCTGGTGTGCTTCTTCCATGTGGGCTTTGTTGCTTCTGAGCTAGATGGATCAGGTATCAGGCATCATCAGAAGAACAAAATCTTACCATAGTGAATGAAGGGGGGAGTGCACAGTGGAGACCCAAAGCCCATTTGTAGGCCACTGGAGATC
>NW_022103918.1:15184340-15196993 GCF_000313985.2 Echinops telfairi
CAAGGGTTCATGAGGGAGGAGGGAGCGGGGAGGGAGTGGGAAAACTGAGGAGCTGATGCTAGAGGCTTGGGTGGAGAGCAGATGTTTTGAGAAAGATGAGCGCAATGAATGTACAAATGTGCTTTACACAATTGGCGTATGTATGGATTGTGATAAGAGTTGTATGAGCCCCTAATAAAATGATTTAAAAAAATAATAAAATAAAAATGGGAAAATGAGGAGCCGATGACAGGGGCTTAAGTGGAGAGCAAATGTTTTGAGAATGATGAGGGCAATGAATGTACAAATGTGCTTTACACAATTGGCGTATGTGTGGATTGTGATAAGCGTTGTATGAGCCCCTAATAAAATGATTTAAAAAAATAATAAAATAAAAATATAAAAATAATGATGGCAAAAAAAGATTACAAAGATTGGTTATGTAATTATGTTTTCAACATTTATCTAATTACAAATGACTAAACACATCCCAGAAGTTACTCTATGTATGCCTTTTAAAGTATTTTTTTGGTAAATTATAAGGTTAAATGCACATTGTGAAGACAATGCTACAATATTTTCTCGATTATATACACACAGTATTTCAACTACTGAATGGATTAAGTACATTCAGGAAAGAAGATTGCCTGGGAACTCCCCACCATTTATAATATTCTTTGGGAAATATTATAAATTAAAGTAAGCATTTAAAAAGCACATTTTAGTACCACATCTATTTAAGCAGGAAATCACATGAATATGTTAAATGGTTGTGATTTTTAGTTTGTCTCTTTCCTCTTTCAGTATATATGATAGGGTGTCCAGTGATTTGTACCAAGTTGACAGTTATTCTTTCTCTGGGACTACTGATGAAAAGGGAGCAGTCAGCACCCCCCAGAAGCTAAGAGAAATGCTTTATGCCCATGGAGGAATGGGGCTGGTTGTCTCTGGGCTTCTGAGACTTGCTTATGATGTTTAACAAAGTTCTGCCAGAAATCAAATAGGCAGTATTTGTATAATTGTAAACAGACCCTCTGACCCTTTATAGCTGAGGTAATCATCACAAGGAAGGGGTAGGCTATTCCTTACAGTGAAATCAGGATTGACTTCACCCTATAACTACCCCGAGTCTGTGTGGTGTGCAGCCCTGTGTCCTGCAGGGCAAATGGTCATAAAGTGATAAGTCACGAATAGGAAGAGTTTTTCCTAACTGGGGGAGGTTGGGGAAAATGAGTTAGGTGGTACCATAATCTGACATCCACGTCTGTACAACTTGGTCTAAGTAGTGTGCTTGCTCCTAGGGAGGCCTAGATCAGGGAGAGAGAACGCTGAAATGGGCATCAGGGAGGCAGGGTCCAGTTCTGCCACTTACAGATTGTGTATTTCTGACTGGATTCACCCTGTAACTACCTTTCCGCCTGTGTGGTATGCAGTCCCGTTGCTTAATCTCTTAACTCTCTGGGAGAGGTTTCCCGATAGATTGATCACGTAAAGCTCTAGGAAAATCGATTATATTGTGGTGAGCTGCCGTGGAGTTGGCCCTGACTCAATGCAATAGAAGGACACGCTGCTGCTTCTCGCTCGACCCCCAGGATCAGTGGCAGGCTGGGCCATGGTGATCCATCTGGCTTTTATAGGCTGGCTTTTGTGGGTTCATCAGACGTTTCTTTCTTGTCTGTCATAATTTGGAAGCTATACTGACACCTTTTCAGCTTCCTAGCAACATGAAAACCACCACTGGCAGACAAGTAGAAGCAGCCTCCAAGGGGCCTTGGCTAGAAATGGAAGCTGAGTCGTCTGCACGGAAAGGTGTGATTTTTACCGCTGAACCACCCAGGCCTCACAGAAAATACCTGAGCAGGGTTTTTGCAGTGAGTTCAGCACTTGTGTGAAGTGGAGTGCCTAGGGATACAGACTCTGTCCAACCGGTCCGCGGGCAGCTCTGAGTCCCTCACGGCCTTGAATTCTGTGTTATCTTAATGATGGTTCTTTATTTCACTTCTCTCGGTTCTGATATCTCTTGCAATGGCTACACAGAACTCACAAACCAAATCCATGATGAAAGAGTTTATTCAGGAAGTTAACAAGTTGTAATACCAAGGAGAATAGTTGTTAATCAGGACATGTTATCAGGATAGTACTTTATCAGGACATGTTACAAAGTTCCTTCAGGCCTGTTAATAAATGCCCAAATGGGGCACACGACTCTGCTCTGAGCCTCAATACATACACTGTCAGCTTAAGCTCAGTGGGTCAGCAAACCCATTTCCTTGAATTAGGTACCCCAAATTACCCCACTCCAGCAAGTCTCAGCCCAAAGGCACTCAGTTCCACCTCTGTGTGTCAGCAACTCCAGCTTCCCCAATTAAGTGACAGAGGCTCCCTACTCCGCCAACCAGCCTCCTGCACGAAAGCACTCAGCTTTACTTGCTCCATGGGTTGGAACGTCCACCACTCTGTTCTGTGCTTCGGCTCCTGGTTCTGCGGCTGCTTCTCTCATGTTACAGCCACCTTCCATATCTAGGAGGTTCGCTGTGCCCCAGAGGTTCAGAGGAATGCTCCACTTCTGGCTCTTGCCGGTAATGAAATCCCTCCGGCTTCTCAGAGGGCTCATTTTATATGGAGCAGGGAATCCTATTCACAAATACTCACGGGAAAATCCTATCAGCTTCTTCCCCTCCCTACTTACCTGACCCGTACAGGAAAAGAATGTTTGGTGGGAGGTAGAGACTTTGGCTAGAAGATCCACATTTAATCATTCACTGTCCCTGTAGTTTCCATGTTCTTGGTTTATTGTGTGAATTAAACAAATTAAAATTTAGTGCCAGTACATGGTAAACTCCGCATTAAAAAGAATGCCCATCATTTTTCACCTTAGTGTTTCCTGAAACCCATTTCTGCCAATATGTAATCTGAGTAGATTAATAGAAATAACATGCAAACAAAAATATGTTACATGTCAGTGCATAGCACATGGAGGACTACCTTTTAATTTGTGCTACCTATTAAACTTGTTCTTGTGTTGACATTGGGACAGAATTACTCCTGCCAGATCCTGTGAATATATTAATATTGATTAAGAATGCTGGTATTTCTTAAAGTCCAGGTCTGCACATGTACCTACAGAATTGTGCCGGATACTGTATCAGCATACATGCCAGGGCTTCAAATGAACAGCCAGTACAGGTCCAAACACCTCAGTGTTCCACACCAGGTTAGTTGCGCAATAGAAAACGCACCTCTGGGATGCCACGTTTATATGGTAATCATCGTGGATTTTCACATTCATTGTACACGTCAGTGGCTTCTGGTCTGAATTTTGCATGTATCAGAAAGAGCCCATTAGCTATTCTTGGTTATTTGAAACAAACGCAAATGTGTTCTGCTTTTCTTCTTAAGAGCCTCTGGATTGATTTAATCACAAAGAATCCTGAGTTTACAAGGTAGACTATTAAAAGAACAAAAGCATCAGACTTGTCATTCACAATTACTTACTCATCGAAGCAAATGTTTTGCATGCTTAAAACATTTTTTTTAAAGATTCAAGAATAAACTAAGCTCAAAGGTTTATTTGAGGAAACAAGTGTGATCAACTCTCTGGTCTTTTATTGGACCTGGTGGTTGGGAGCCGCGCAGCACTGCCTTGCTTTCACGTTGGGCTGCACACAGCCAAGGCAGCAGTCCACAGCCATCAGCTGCTGCTCCGGAGGGAGACCAGGCTTCCCATGCCTGTAAAGAGTTATAGTCTTGGAAACCCACAGAGTTAATAGACCCTGTCCGATGGAGAAGACAGGTTTCCAACAGTAACCATCACAAAGTAAAAAATACAGAGTGATAATACTAATTTTCTTACATTAACCTTTGAGCCTTCTTTATTCCTGAAATTTTTTTTTGTTAAACTGGTTCTTTTTTGTTTGTTTTATGTTTTTAAAATCATTTCATTAGGGGCTCCTACAACTCTTATCACAATCCATACATACATCAATTGTGTAAAGCACATTTATACATTCATTGCCCTCATCATTCTCAAAACATTTCCTCTCCACTTAAGCCCCTGGCATCAGCTCCTCATTTTCCCCCTCCCTCCCTGCTCCCCCCTCCCTCATCAACCCTTGATAATTTATAAATTATTATATTGTCATATCTTGCACTGTCTGATGTCTCCCTTCACCCACTTTTCTGTTGTCCGTCCCCCAGGGAGGAGGTTATATTTAGATCCTTGTAATCGGTTCTGATAGCACTGCAAAACATGTGATTCAGTGAGTAAGTAATTGTGAATGAGAAGCTTTTAAGGAACACTGGTGGCGTAGTGAGTGGTTACACATTGAACTGCTAACTGCAAAGTAAGCCGATAAAGACTACCAGGTGCTACATGGGGGCACCACGTGTTTACTCCTGTATAGAGTTGCAATCCCAGAAATCCACCGGGGAAGAAGCTCTACCCTGTCTGACATGGTCACTACGAGTCAGCATCCATTATGAGTGGCAGTGAGTTTCGAGGGTTTTTTTTGAAATAAGATGGTCATTGAAATGGATTTGTTTTTCCTTAAATGACTGACTTTATAATAAATGAGCATTATGGATAAAAATACATGAACACTGGAAATACCGCTTTTGTCATTTTAAAACAGGGGTCCCATCTCTCCTGGGTTGCCTAGGACAATCCCAATCTTGACACTGAAATTCCTGCATCCTAGTGCAAGTCCACAGCTTTCCTCAAACTTCCATGACTGACTCCATTATTTCCACACCAGCACCAGAGCTCTGTGCTATATTTCATTTCACACACAAACACACACACACACAAATCTCTTGCTAAAATTGCTTTAAAATCACTGTGATACTTTATTCTATCCACAATCTAAGACCAATGAGCTCTTTTGACATGATCCTGCTTGATATTTGCCCTCAAGAAGAGATCACTGAAGAGTTGGGTGCTATAATAAAGTGTGGTGAAGAAACTATATGGTGCCCAGCTGTCAAAAAGAATAAATTTGGAGCTGATACCAAGGGCTCAAGTAGAAAGCAAATGTTTTGAGAATGATGATGGCAACATATGTACAAATGTGCTTGACACAATGGATGGATGTATGGGTTGTGATAAGAGTTGTATGAGCCCCTAATAAAATGATTTTAAAAAGAAGAATAATTTCTGGGGTCTTAAAGGCTTGTTTTCAAACAAGCAGCCATCTAAGTGAGCTGTTAACTAAATCCACGTGGAAGAACACACCAGCCTGTGTGATCCAATGATTGTAAATAATATAATCCAAATTTAAAGGAGGGAATGGTCTCAGTGGTTAGTTTGTGAGCACCTGGTTTGCAGAAGGCTAAAAATGACGGTTTAAACCCAAAATACATTTTCAGGGTCCCCACATGGATTAAGGATTTGTGAATCCACCCTGATCATAGTTGAGTGATGTCAATAGCCCTGTTATCAGACAGAGAACATTGTAAAATTGAATATTGCAGACATAGTTAGGTTAAAATGTAGTATCTTCTCATTTGATTTCCCTTTTGACTAATTTTCAAGTTGTTTCAGTTTTTTGTTTTGTTTTGTTTTTAGTGAAAGGGAAATACATGTGGGTTAAGCCCCTGGTGAATTCCTTCTGGCCATTGACCAGGGATGTGAATACCCTTGTCATCATGTAGAAGGCATTGAGTGGATTGTTGCAGATACAATTAGGTTAAAATTAAGTACCCTATCATTTGAGCTCCCTTATGGTCTATTTAAATTTGTACTTTTTAAAAAAAGTATTTTTTCTGCTTTCTTTTTGATTGAGTTTTTATCTGTTTCACTTTGTTGTAGCTTATTTTTAAACATGGTTTTCTGTATATGAAACCCAGTGGAGAGAAACCTATAGAGACAGTAATTGAATTAATAGTCCCTGGGGGTATGGCAGGAGTGTGGAAGAAAGTACAAGAATAATGAAATAATTGTGCCTATGATTGCACAACTCTTCTTGATGTGATCGCCCGATTGAATTATACAACATGTGGATTAGGTGCCAGTCAAAAAAATTCCAATATGCAAAATAAGAAAGTAAAATCACTGTGGGAGCTGATCTTTGAGTAGAGTGAGTAATTTGTTATCCAAGCTTGGACGTCTTTAGAGTCAAATGGCCACTGAGTATGAGAGAAGGCAAGAAGGCTTGGTGTGCTTCCTAGCGCTAAGTTCCTTCCCACACTAAAAGGCTTGATTGTCAGTTAACAAAAAGCCTTTTAGTAGAAATCCTTCTGTAGAGCTCACACCACTTGTACTTTGGTAAGTGGGGGTAGCATGGAAGAGAAAAAGAAATCATACCTCGTTAATTTGACATTTGCAGTGTTTAAATATCAGGGATCTGAATATACATTCAGATTTTGGACATCAATATAGATGATGAATATTTTGAACAGAAACATGTAAGAGTTTTGACATAAGTATAGAAGATGCATACAGTAACTATGAAGGAAATTTGTTAGTACCTGGTTACAACATGGAATTGGATGGTGAAAAAAGAGAAATTCTCATGTCAAAGAACTATTCTTGTGACTCACTTCATTTCTCATCACGGCGACCGGAAAAGGAGAGATGTTAATGGGAGGTTGTAGTTAGTTAGGTTTCAGTTGACTAAGGCTTTATTTTGTCCAATCCAGGTGAAGGTGAGTAAGAATGACTATTCCATGAATGAACAAAAACCCGTGTAACCTGCTCTTTCTGGATAATCTCAAGAGAAATAGACTTTAAGAATCCACCAACTTACACAGTGCCTGTCCTGGACGGAGAGATTCTTAGTGGGCACAACACTCATGCTCTCCCTCCCTCCCCATCTGTTTCTAAAACAGAAGGCAAGGCTCAGTCCTCCAGCCTCTGTGTAATTCTGGTCACTCTCACTTGACTCTTCACTGACTTCTGCTAAACTGCTTTGTGTTAGTGTCTTAATACTATTTTTTTTTTTTGGCTTGGCATCAGGCCCCCCCACCGTTTTTTCCTGAAAGGAGGCTCAAAGATCCCTTAGCCCGCTGTTGTTGGGTAGATACAGTAGCACAGAAGGGTGTAGAGCTGGCGCTGTCCCATCGTAGCAGATGGGATGGCCTGGATGCTTTATTTAAGGTGTGGTTTCCCTCACTTTCTATCGTTTCCTCCATCAATCTTTCACTAGCATGAATCAGCATAATCTCTCTGATTTATTAGCTGAGTAATCTAATTTGTGTCTGGCCCCTTTTCCCCATCATCCCATAGCCTACCCAGAAGGATTTTCAGTCATTTTTAGATTTGCTGTATCTCCTACAGAGAAATAACTTATTGTGTGTGTGAAATTTCTGAAGAGTGTAGTCATTTAAGCAATGAAGTTGAGCCTTGTATATTTAGTATATACTTGGATAATAAGATAAAACAATGTAAATTAGTGTTCGTATTTTAAACAGTATTAAGAATAACACTGAACTCTGCAGGTGAATGGTAGTTCTATTAAAATTATTCAAGCTCCTCTTGTGTTAGTCCGGGTAGACTAGAGGAACAAATCCAGGGAGACTCATGTGTGTAAGAGAGAACTTTATGTCAAAGAGCAAATGTACATTAAAAAAACATCCCAGCCCAATTCAGGCCTAGTCCGTAAGTCTGATACTAGCCCATATGTCTGATATCAGGCTGTAAATTCCTCTTCAGACTCACACAACACACGCAATGATGCCGAATGCAGGAAGATCACAGGTCAGGAGGTGGAAAGTCTTGTGGAGTCAGTGGCAGTAGAAGCATCTTAGTGCTGGTGTCACCACGTGGCTCCATGTGGTCTCCACGTGGCTCCTCCTGCTCCAAGGCTCTGGCTGCCATCAGCATAGCTCCATCTGGCTTGCCAACAGGAATGTCTCGCAGGGAGTGAGTGTGTGTCCTGCCTCCAGGGAGCTATTTATCTCCTTAGAGCCCCCAAATGAGGTCATCAAGCTACGACCTGATTGACAGGCTGGACTCCGCCTTTCCACGAGTTGACACCGGATTATGTAATGATCTCACCTATGCCCATTGATCAGAGATGTAAATAGCCTTGCTACCAGATAGAGTGCATTGGAAAATGGATGAATGCACAAGTAGTTGAGTTAAAATTTAGTACTTCATTATTTTTTCACTCTTTGATCCATTTGAAATTTGTTCTAGTTTTTATTATTTTCTGTTTTCTTTTCAATTGATGTTGTCCTCTGTTTTGTTTTGCTTTTGATGTTGGGTTTTATTGGTGGCAGGGGAGGAGAACTAGGGGAGAGGTAGGGGGATGTTTTCCTTTACATGAAATCCTGGAAAGGTAAATTCATAGAGAGACTAATTGGATTAATTGTTTCTTATGGGTCTCCCCAACAGGGAAGGTTGAGGGGAAATGGACAGCATAAAAGAATGAAGAAAATATTCTAAAATGGGTTGTGTGGATGACTACAACATTTTTCTTGATGTGATTGAACTATTGATGTGTTCAATATATGAATTATATGCCAATAAAACTGTTAAAACATTTAATGCCCTATTCAACTGTGGTCTTACTAGGGTCTCTAGCTGTGGTCTGACGAGGGTCTCTAGCTGTGGTCTGACTAGGGTCTCTAGCAGTGAGATTCGATTTGATGGCAGGGGATGGATATCCTATGGTTTTAAATAATAGAACTTATATATATATATATATATTTTTTTTTAGAACTTTTATATTTTTAATAGCTATTAACTTGGCCGCTGATAGGACCATGATGAAACTGTGGGAAAGCTTGTGTGTGCATGTTTTAATAACTATTTTGTTGATGTGCAGCTTAACGCACATTGTTAGCTGATGAGAGCATAGTGATAGTAAAAATCAGCCATTTATCTTTAGTAGCTACACGCAGATGCTGCTCAAAGTGCTTTATGTTTTAACCTCATACAAAATCGATGCGGTATATTAAAATGATTGTTCCCACAGAATTTCATTATCTTATCCAAGCTCTCCTAGAGAGCATGGTATAGATTAGAGTGACCAGCTCCCCCAGTTTCCCTGGAAGTGAGGGCGCCCCCATGACATGGAACTTCTGTGCTAAAATTGAGAGAGGTCCCAGGAAACTGGGACGAGGTGGCCATCCTAACTAAGCAGGCCTAAACACTGCCCTTTATGTAGAGCCAGGTATTGAACCCAGGAAGCTGGGCTTCAGAGAGTACACTGCTAACTATTGTGCTACATGGCCTCTCCTAGGTGAATTTAATAGGAAGTCAGTTTGCAATGTGTACGCCTCAACTTTTCCCCAAGATGAAGATTCAAAATCTCAAATAGCCATTAAGATTAGCACGAGTTTGGAGCATCCTCACTGCTAAGGCTTTACCTGAACATGTAAAATATGCTTATGTAAGTCAACTGAAAACTATTATTTTCCCTTTCCAAGGTATAATTTTCTTGAATCCCTTCTCTTGTTTTTCCTACCTTACAAACTCCAATTCCTGAAGCTTAGCGTTCCCAAGCACCACTTTATCCCCACATAAGGAGGGAGCTTTTCTAAAGTTGATCTGTGCTGTAGAGCTCTACTAGATCCAGTAGAGCATTCTGGCTAGGTGTGGCTTTCATCTCTTGTTTCCATGAATAAGTGTGCAGAAAATTCAAGAGTTAAAAAAAATTTTTTTTAAACCAAATCCCTTGAATAGGAGGGACAACATGCTTGCTTTCTTCTTGAAATGTTGTGTTCTTCCTTGGGTTTTGAAATCTAGATGGGAGTTCATCTCACTTTCCTAAGGAAAAATTCTCCCTTAAAGACTTAGACTTTACCTAGAGACCTCCTATGATTGGGTGCTTGTGAATTCACAGCCCCTTTATTTTTAGATAACTGCTTGTGAAAAAGTTTCTTATATTTGCTTTCATTTATTTTTCAAGGATGGTATCAATTTTATGTCTTTCTGCTTTCTGAAGCAACCAATATAAAATAAGTTCTCTTTCAGACATATAAGCCCACAAAAAATTCCAAACCCATGCCATCAAATTGATTTTGACTTATAGCAACCCTCTCTAGGATTTCCGAGACTGTAAATCTTTACAGAAGCCCACAGCTTTATTTTTCTACATCAGATCACCTTGTGGGTTTGAACTGCTGATCTTATGGCTTGCAGCCCATTGCTTAACCCACAGAACTGACAGCTTTAATATCTCCCTTCAACTTTCTCTTCTTCAGGAAAGATTTTGGTTTCTTCACTAATTGTTCTTTGTCCATAAAGTTCATATATTTTTTCTGCTTGAACTTGTAAGTTGAAATGAGGCATAAAACTAGTGTTTAGTTTTATGAAGTCTTATTTAAAACTTTTTACACTAACATGTCAATTGGAATAATAATGGGACTATAAATTAAAAACAAATACAAAATGAAAGACAAAAAGAAATATAGTCCAGGGCTGCAAACAAACTTGCTGCTGATATTTGCAGAGCTGTATGTTGGTGATGAAATAGAATACACATTGACACAATTCGTTTAATGGATGAATGGACCACGTGAAAATCAATCTCCACTACCCAGAGACCATAATGACTAGATGGTACCTAGCTACCATTACCAATTGCTTTGAAAGGAATCACATTTGAAAGTCCTGGATAGAGTGGGAGAAAAATGTGGAACAAAACTTGAAATCATAAAAATACCCAGGCTTACTGATTGAATGAGACTGGTAGAACACCCCAAACTATGGCTCATGATTACCTTTACTGGAAAAGAACTCACTCACATGGTTCAATTTCCAGCCAAACAACAGACAGATTTTAGAAGGGGGACAATAATACCAGGGAGGTATGCACACCTTTGAATAATCAAAAGGGTATTTAAGATCAAATGGGTAGAATTTACCAAAGAATAAAATCCTAGAAGTGTTAGAAAAGAAGGCAAAATGAAACCAGGAGACACAGAGGGGCAATAGGATGACTGAGGGTACATTGCAGGGATTACAATCCATGAGATGAAGCAAAATATACCTGAATTGCTGAATGGAAAATTGATCTACTATGTAAACATTCACCTAATTCACAATAAAATGTGTTTTTAATTGTTATATGATGAGCTTGATCAGTTTTATCAAGTGTTATAAACCACAACAAAGCTAAACTTTTGTTAATGTTAATTATAGCATCCTATACTTACATTATTCTGAGCTATCAATTAATGGTTAGATGTATATGTTAAATGTTGCAAATCATTAGAATAAACAATATAAAACACATAGAATTGAGTTGCATAGTATTAAAATTTGAGTATAACAGTATTTTGATGGTGCTATATGATTTCCATGTTGCTTGGATCCACAATGAATGCTCATGGAAGCAGTAGGCAAGAGATCAAACAATGCACTGCATAGGGTAAGTTTGCTACATAAGACCTTCTTAAAATGTTGAAGAGCCAGGATGTTACTTTGAGGACTGAAGTATGCCTGGCCCCAGCTATGGTATTTCCAGTTGCTTCATAAGCATGTGAATGTGAACACTGCATAAGGAAGACCAAAGAAGAATCACTGTATTTGAATTGTGGTACTGGTGAAGAGTATTGAAAGTACTATGGACTGTCTAAGAATGAGTAAATCTGTACTGGAAAATGTATAACCAGGATGCTCCTTTGAATCAAGGATTGTGAGACTTCATCTCATGATCTTGGACATGTTATCAAGAGAGACCAGTTCCTGGAAAAGATATTATGCTTGGTAAAGTAGAAAGGCAGCTAAGAAGAAGATCCCCAATGAGATGCATTGATAGAATGGCTGAAACAATGGCCTCAAACATAACTATTGTTAGGATGGCATAGGATCAGGAAATGTTTTGTAGTATATAGAGCTATTATGATTTGGAATTAACTCAATGGTCCTTAGTAACAACAATATATAATTTTTAGAAGAATACAATTTCCTTTGTAAGTTAGTATACAAAACAAACAAACTTGCTGCCATCATTGACCCTGTTGCTGTTAGGTGCCATCAAGCCTGTCCCATAGTGACCCTGTACACAATAGAACAGAACACTGCACTGTCCTGTGTCATCCTCACAATTGTTCGTATGCCTGAGCCCATTGATACAGCAATTGTGTCAATCCATCTCGGCGAGGGTCTTCCTCTTTTTCACAGCCCTTCCACTTTACCAAACATGATGTCCTTCTCCAGGGACTGGTCTTTCCTGAAAATATGTGCAAAGAGTGCTGTCTAAGGAGCACTCTGGCTTTCCTTCTTCCAACACAGATCAGTTTGTCCTTATATCAGTCCATGATACTGTCAATATTCTTCTTAGCAACGCAATTCAAATGCAATGATTCTTATTCAGTCTTCCTCATTCACTGGCCAACTTTCACATGCATATGAGGTCATAGAGAATACCATGGCTTGGGTCAGGTGCACCTTAGTCCACAAATATATACTAAAATATACGTGCACTGTATTAAAAGTACATTATGATCATGTTGGACTCATATCAGCTAGGGAAGGATAAAGCAAACAATGCAATTCACTATATAAATAAAACAAAGGAGAAGAATCACATGATCATCTCAATCTATGTAGAACACATCTAGGTAGATAAAATCCAATACACTTTCCTCATAAAGCTTCCGGCAAAATAGGAATAGAAGAGAAAATCCTCAACATGATTAAGGACATTTATACAACCAGCAGCCAACATTATTCCTTTTGAGAATGGGAGCCAGACAAGTATGCCACCTATTACCACACATATTAA
>NW_022103918.1:15197632-15199253 GCF_000313985.2 Echinops telfairi
GATCTTGTACTTCTAGACCTCAGAACCTATTATAGAGCCATCAAAGTCAAAACAGCTTGGTACAGGTACAACTCCAGACACATGGACAAATAGAACAGACGTGAGAACCCAGGAATAAATCCGCCAACCTATGGATTGCTGATCTTGGACAAAGGGTCAAATCCACTAATTGGATAAGAAATTATCTCTTTAACAAATGATGCCAGCAAAACTAGATAACCATTTGCATAAAGTGATATAGGATCCACACCTCATATCAAACACAAAAACCAACTCAAAATGGATCAAAGACCTAAATGTAAACCCTAAAACCACAAAGTTCATAGAAGAAAAAAATAGGGACAAACCTAGAGACCTTAATTTATGGCATAAATAGACTAATAAATATAATTGAAATATACAAACAGCAGAATGTAAACTATATATCCGGGAACTCTGAAAATTTAAATACTTATGTCCATCAAAATAATTCACCAAAAGAGTAAAATAAGAATGACAAATTGGAAGAAAATCTTTGGCTTAACCTCTAAGATTTATTAAAAACTCCAACACTTCAACAGCAAAAAGACAAACCATCTAATTACAAATAGGCAAAGACATGAACAGATACTTCACCAAAATAGAACATGCGGGCAGCTAGCCGAGACATGGAAACATGCTGACGATCCTTAACCATTATTCCCCCAACCAAGATGATCCTTAACCATTATTCCCCCAACCAAGATGATCCTTAACCATTATTCCCCCAACCAAACCCACTGTCAATCCAACTCAGAGCATGACCCTCTATACAGGTCAGAGTCGAACATTCCCTGTGGGGTTTTGAGACTCTAGATCTTTATGGGAGTAAAAAGCCTCATCTTTCTTCCTCAGCGCAGCTGGTGGTTTCAAATTACTGATCTTGCAGGTAACAGACCAATGTGTAACCCACTATACCACTAGGTCCCCATCTATTAGCCATTCTTAAAACAGACACACAACCCTCCCACTCCAGGTAAGTCAGTTCTGACTCATGGCAACCCTATAGGGCAGCATAGATTTGCCCCTGTGGGTTTCCTAGACTGTAACTCTTTATGGAGTTAGCTGGTGAGTTCAAATTGCTGACCTTGTGATGGGCAACCCAACCTGTAACCACTACACCACTAGGGCTCCTTCATTAGCCATTAGAGAGATGTGAATTAAAACTATAATGAGATACCAACTCACTCCAATAAAAAAGAACCTGATCAGACAAATAACAGAACAATACATGCTGCTGAGGCTTTGGGGAGGTTGGAATGCTGATACGCTACTGGTGAGACTGAAGAATTGTACAAACACTGAGGAAAATAGTATCCCCCACAAACCGCCATCTCGTTCCCATTGAGTCGATTCTTCCTGATAGGGTAGAATTCCCCCCTTCGCTCTCTGAGGCTGTAAATCTCTACGGGAGCAGAAAGTTTCATCTTTCCCCAAGGAGTGGCTGGTGGGACTCATTTCCTGACCATGTGGCTAGCAACCCAATCCGTATCCCCTCCACCACCAGGGGAACCAGAATGGTGCTTCCGTACAACGCTAGAAATAGCAAGTGGCTTGAAGATGAACAAGCGGCCATCTAGCTGAGAAGCAACAAAGCCCACAT
>NW_022103918.1:15199794-15201876 GCF_000313985.2 Echinops telfairi
GAAAGAAAATGTTTTGAAAATGATGATGGCAACAAATGTACAAATGTGCTTGACACAAAGGATGGATGGATGGATTGTGATAAGAGTTGTTGAGCCCCCAATAAAATGATTAAAAAACAACATAAAGAATAACAAGCTCACTGCTAGGAATATATCCTAGGAAAATACAAATTGCAGCTGTATAGAAATTGAGCTACCATGTTCACTATAGCATTATTCATAATAGCAAACAGATGAAAACAATGTAAGTGTCATATATGTAATTTAAGTAAAATTATAATTGAATTAAAATATAATTTTGTAAGAATGTGATTAAAAGTCAAATTCAGTATTTTCAAAACCTTCAAGTACCACAGTAAAACATATCATGAAAGAACAAAATATAAAATATTTATCCTACACAATACTCTATCTCTTGAACCTTTAGGCATAATTTAAGGTTAGGAAGATACCTGATTTTCTATATTCTGGTTAGAGGAACTTCTCTTCACAGAAAGCTTTTCAGTTTTTATGTAGTTATGTATTTGTGTCTTGATCAGTTTAAAAAGTAAAATGTAAATAGATATATTTGTGCAACACTTACTGTCTACATTTATACAATATAGTTAGATATCTTTAAAAGATCACTTGACATTTTAAGAAAAAAAAACAACTCTTTGGGGAGTTCTGGAATGACTTCACCTTTGGCTATTTGCAATTATCACATGGACTTGTGTAAACCAACCAGTATCAAGTTAAAAGAACATCAGATCAATGGTTAGAAAAATCAAAACAGATGCTCATTAGATCCGTCTCAGTCAGAATTAACTCCGCCTTTCAAATTTGTGGGAATTGTGTTTAACATCTGCAGAACAAAGCAAATACATTTAATTCACCACAGCCTCTAGTTTATAGTCCAGATTTGGCCCTCTGATCTCTTATATTTGTGCTAAAAGTGAAGGAAGGAAGTTATAAAAACAGAGAAACTAGAAATATTAATTTTTCTAGTCCAAGATAATCCTCCTCCTAAGGTTTCACTTTGTGTGACTCAGGGAAGTTTTTGGTATTAAAATGGAATACAGTCCATTCCCAGCTACAAACCAGCTGTGTTCCAAAAACTTATTTGGACATCCATTATTAGGCACTTTCAAGAAATTTCCTAAAGAAATAATGCTATTTATGATAATTAGACTCTTAGGCCAGCCCATAAAACCCTATTTAACGCTCATCACACAAAACATGGTACCAATAGTACAGTGCCATGGAATCATCTTACTAACTAAAACACTGCCGTGTGGAAAAAGAAATAGTGTCATGGGGCTAATGTATGACTTTAAAGCTATCGATGTGCTTCTCTTGCTTGTGTTTCTCTCGGCGTTGCCAGAGGCATCCATTTGTGTTAGGGAGGTTTAGGATGGTTACCACAAGAATGCAGAGTCTGTGTTTAGCGTTTGACAACTGGAATAGAATTCTTGAGACCACAGCAAGACAATAGTTTTGAAATCTAGGATTTATAGAGGGAGGAAGGGATTTCCAATTTCGTAAGCATTCATTGCATAGTTACAAAAAGTGAGATGTTCAAGGCATGATAAGCCATTATTGGAAAAAGCTCAGCGGACCCTGTAAAGGCCCTTCTGCTCTAGGACAGTGGACAGCAACTGCACCGTCCAGCCCTGGTAATGTAGGGAGTGTTCACAACAACTCAGCCGGTTGGTCGAACGAGCTCTGGCAAGTACTTCTGTAAAGATTACAGCCTAAGAAACGCAACAGGGAGGTCTTGACTCCACATCGGACCTTACGAGAGTGCGAAAACCTGGAGAGACAGACAAGGAGGAAAGGCATGGGAAGGACCAGGGAGGGGTGGCGATGGGATGAAGGAAAAGCCAGAGGAAGGGAGCCTGATTCATTCCACTCTTCACCTTGAATGCTGGCAAGACCAGGCAGGTGAGTGTTGCCATGTGAGACAGCCACCACTGATCCTTGATCACGCCTAATGAAGAGAAAAGTCTAGTCCTCAGATTCAAGAGGCATCCCTCAATAGACTCCAGTATAATAACCGTTGTAGGATCTGATGAGGCATTCTGTGAGGGAAACAGTGTACAC
>NW_022103918.1:15202484-15248662 GCF_000313985.2 Echinops telfairi
CCCCTTACAGAAGGGTCGCGGGGAGGAGACGAATTAGTCAGCGTGCAGGGTAGCAATGATGAAACATGCAACTTTCCTCTAGTTCTTAAATGCTTCCTGCTCCCACCATCATGATCCCAAATCTACCTTACAAATCCGGCTAGACCAGAGGATGTACATTGGCACAGATAGGAACTGTAAACACAGGGAATCCAGGACAGATGATCCCTTCATTACCAGTGGAGAGAGTGGGGATACCAGGAGAGTGGAAGGAAGGTGGGGTCGAAAGGGGGAACCAATTCCAAGAATCTACATAGAACTTCTTCCCTGAGGGATAGACAACAGAAAGGTGGGTGAAGGGAGGTGTCGGTCAGTGTAAGATACGACAAAATAATAATAATTTATAAATTATCAAGAGTTCATGAGGAAGGGGACGGAGGGGAGGGAGGGGGGAAAATGAGGAGCTGATATCAAGGGCTCAAGTAGAAAGTAAATGTTTTGAGAATGATGAGGGCAACAAATGAACAAATATGCTTGACACAGTGGATGCATGAATGGATTGTGATAAGAATTGTATGAGCCACCAATAAAATGATTTTTAAAAAATCCATGCTTTGAAATGTCAAGGCATGGTACAAGAGTGCTAATTCCATCTGCTTTGTGCTACATCACTGGACCCATGGGGTATGTACTTAATTAACTTTTCTGTTTAGGGTAATGCATTTCTATGGAAATCATAGAGAATCAGAATGTGAAAGAAAGCATTTTTGAGGTTTTCTTAGGGGATTTTCTGCTAAGAATAGTAGGAAAGTCAGGCTTTCTACAGAAAGCTAACTAGGGTAGGGGCTTACCCTGGGAAGTCAAAATAGAGAATGAGGGTGGCAAAAACCTTTTTTAAAACATTATTTTAAAGGCTTAGCACTTACGAAGAACAATGAGTTACAATAGGAAGCTAGCAGATGGCCGAGCCCATCTGTGGAGCACATTCTGAATTGAAGAGTTCATCTGAGGGCGCTTGGTCCCTTGCAGGCTGCCCTTTCTCACTCCAGGATTGCTAGGGAAGGGTCTGCTCTCTCATCCCTCCACATCTCTAATCTCATCCTTTCTGTTCCTCTACTGTCACCAACTTTGTTTGCTTGGAAAGGTTTGTAAGGTAACCAGCACCTTGAGGGTACAAGTCACTAGGCCCGGGGGCCCAGGTCCACTGTGCCTCTCAGGCAATACCAAGGTCAATTGGCATAACACAGTCCACAAAGACAATACTTTGCTGAGTAGTTACCAGGGTCTTAAAAATACCATGAAAAGCCATGAAGCAGTAGTCAAGATATCAAGCAATGTATTGCATTGCAAAAATAGACTTGTTTAGCATGTCAAGGAGCAATTTTGTCTCTTTGAGGACTAAGATGCTCCTGATCCAGCCATGGTATTTTCAATGGCTTCATATGCACGTGAACGTTGGACAATAAACCCAGAAGGCTGTAGAAGAATGGATGGATTTGAGTTATGGTGCTGGTGAAGAGTAGTGGAAGTTCCATGGATCTCATCTACTTTGGACACAGTATCTGTCCCTGGAAAAGGATATTATGCTTGGTAAAGCAGCGGTTCAGCAAAAAAGAAGACCTTCAACAAGATGGATCGACAGTGGGACTGCAAAATAGGCTCAAACACTATCAATTGTGAGGACGACACAGGACTAGGCAGTGTTGTGTTGTGTTGTGTTGTGTTGTATGAAGGTTCATTATGAGTCAAGCTGACTGGGAAGCACTGAGCAACAACTAGTTGATCCCTGTCTGGAGAAAAGAAGAATGAAGAACCTGGGAGACATGGAAATAATCTCACGGACTAATGAATCACATGAATATCAATCGCCATTATTCTGAGGTCAGAAGAACTAGATGGTGCCAGGCTATCACTACCAACTGCTCTGAAAGGAATCATATTAGAAGATCCTGGGCAGAGAAAAACTGAAACAAACAAACGAACGAAAATTACTAGTCTTATTGGTCAGATAGAGATTGGTGGAACCTACCAGACTATGGGCCTTAGACACCCTTCAGGGCTGGAAATGAGTTCACCCCATGACTCAGTTTCAAGTCAAGCCACACATAGGTCTAAGGGGAACAGTAGCACTAGGAAGGTAAGCACAGCTTTCAGTAATTAAGAGAGCATTTGGATGAAAAAGGGCAGGATTGAACCAAGGATAAAGTTCAGAGAGCTAAGAAAGGAGGATGGAATCTGAAAACTCCGGGAGCAGTTGGGAAAAGTGAGGTTGCATCCTGGGCATCACTGTCGATGAGAGAAAACAAAACCTGTGTGAATTCTTGAATGGGAAACCTGCTTTCCTACGCCACCCTTTACCCAATTCATAATAAAAATGTAAAGAAAAGGTTTATAAGGAGAGGCTAAATTTAGGGCTGTGTATACATGGAGGAAAGAAGTTTTCAATTTTTTTACATCCATGATGGCTTTTCTGTTTTATTTATGGAAGGGAAGGGAAACTTTTCTGGGGGTGAAATTAGGGTCTTTAGAGAGAGAGGAATGGAAAAGTAAGAGATGGAGGTGCTAAAATGGATCCAGCGGGGCTGCAAAAGCAGATACCTAACTTTATCCTGGATTATAGACTATAATACAAACGTTTGAACTTGCCAGGGGGGCCCTGAGTAATTCTTTTTTTTAAGGGAGCAGTCGACCACAGACATTTGGGAACCGATGACGGAAGGCATGGGAACGAATGCTTTCACAAGTCACGGCGCATGGGAGCCACGGGGTTTGTACGGCCTTCTTCAACTCTTTTGGCATTCTGTCCTGCAATCGCAGAATGGACATGGGACATTTGGAGATGACTGCCTTAGTTGTTATGTGCTGCTCTAACAGCACTGCACAGATGGACGACTTTCACACACAGGAATTATTTTCTTATAGTTTAGCCGGCCAAAGTCCAAATTTAGACATTTTCTCTCTTTTTTCGGCTCTGGAAAAACCTTGTTGTCTCTTTCAGCTTCTCCTCGTGGGCAGGTTTCATGTGACTTGGCACATGCTCTGTTGGCCTGCTTGCTTGTTTTTAATCTCTTTTATATCTCAAAAGAGATCGACTCAATACATACTTCACATTCATCCTGTTTCATTAATGTAATGAAGACAACCCATTCCCCAATGTGATTATAACTATAGTTACAGAGGTTAAGAATTATGATGCATACATAGGGGACACAATTCAGTCCATTACAAAGATCCTGAGCCAATCATACTGAGATGATCATGTTAAGGCACACAACATAGGACTGCTTGTAATTAGGAACATGCCTATCCTTCAACTTTGGGGCACCTAAAATTTGAGTTCTGAAAACTCAAATAACTGCAGTGACAACTCTTCTGATGTGCCTATAGTGCTTACTACTGATTAAAATAAGAAAGGAAATATATCCTAAACCAGTTGATGGGACATTTAATTTACTCAGGTATTCTCAGTGCTGCTTCCGTGGCGTAGTGGGTTATGAGTTGGGGTGATAACTGTGAGGTCAGTAGTTTGAATCCATCGGCTTCTGTTTGGGAGAAAGGTGTGCCTTTCTGCTCCTATAAAAATGTATAGCCTCATAAACCCAAGGGGGGAAGCTCTACCTTGTCCCATATGGTTGCTACGCATTAGAGTCAACTCAATAGCTGTGAGTTTTATTCTCAGTGCTGGGCATTGCAATGGGCCTTAATTCCTGTGAGTTTCTGTCCTGACAACTTCTCCTTTTCTCCACTTAGCAACAAGAGCTTCAGAAGGTTCTGAAGCCTATGACTTCCTGAGTTATCTCCTGATTAAACTAGATTAGATGAGATAAACACACGAGATATTTTACATATGACACAAATTCAAGCAATGTTACTTATTTTTGTTGTACAGGTATTCAAATCTTAAAAGTTATAAAATATCTAGAAGTCTTGGGTATTATAGTCCAAAATGTAATAGCTAGAATAGTGCTATTAAGGAGAGTAAGTGCTAGAAGAGTGACAATGTTTATTTTAGTCTTTGGAAAAATACTCTAACTTCTCACGTGGTGTATCATTTTAGATGATTTGACTACAGACCACTGTTAGTAATAAAGGAATGTACATGCACTAAAGGAGCATGGTGATGTCAGAATTTCGGTGTAAAGTTATATGTTGTATTGCTGGTTGATGTCGAAATGATCCTGACTCCAAACAACCATTATGTTCCATTAATGAATTAGGTCAAAACTTTGGAAACCTTTGTTTTAAGAGACTGCTGGTAGAAAAGAAGGCAAAATGAATGTCCAAATAGAAAAATAATGATGTCCATAAAAGCTCTAAATTAGCATGAGAGTTTTACTAGAATAAAGTTGGAAGTTATGACCAAGTAGTCAAAGTCATAAAGGATCCTATGAAAGTATATAGTTAACATCATGATAAGCAGAGAAAAGACTGAAGTTGTCAAGAATTTAATCTTGCTTGGATCCACACTCAATGTTCACGGAAGCAGCAGAGAAGAGATCAAAAGACACAGTACATTGGGAAAGTGACTGCACAGGACATCTTTAAAGTGTCGAAAAGCAAGGTTGTTATTTTGAGGACTAAGGTGTGCTTGACCCAAGCCATGGTATTTTCAACTGCTTCATATGCATGTGAAAGTTGGATGTTGAATAAGGAAGATCAAAGAAGAATCAATGCATTTGAGTTATGGTGTTGATAAAGAAGATTGAAAGTACCAGGAACTAACCAAAGAAATTGGTCCTGAAAGAAGTCCGGGCAGAAAGCTCCTTAGAAGCAAGGACAGTGAGACTTCAGCTCACTTACTGTGGACAGAATGCTAGGAGAGACTAGTCCCAGGAAAGGGACACAGTACTTGGTAAAGTGGAGGAGCAGCAAAAAAGAGAAAGGCCTTGACAAGATGGGTGGCCACAGTGGCCACAGAAATGGGCTCAAACATAAGACCAATTGTGAAGCTGACGCAGGACTGGTGGTGTTTCATTCTGCTGTTCATAAGGTCTCTATGAGCGAAACAGGCTCGAGGGCACCTAACAGCACAGCAGTGTAAACTGTACGTGGAGTTCAGCGTAACCTGCCAGAAGTGCCGACAAGAATCAAAGCAGCATCCAAGGCCAAACACGGTGGAGGAGCAGCTCCAGTGGTCAAGTTCTTCGGAGTGAGTGGAGTTAGTATTAGTCATAGATGATTAACACAATCAAACACATAGCAAAAATCTTTGATGATAAAGAATCTGACACTTTTATTATTTTGTCTTCGGAAAATGTTGAACAACAATTTGGGCCGTTACAATCGTTTTCTTTTTTGTGGAAGATAAATTCTGTTTCACATTCCTTACTCCATTATTATCTGAGTGTGGATCTACTCTCTGTGAATTTCTCCATGCTTCAACGAGGAGTTGCTCTCTCCACTTGAAGAGGGCTCAGATCTTTTTTTCAACGGTCATTCAGAAGACTTTGACTTTCTACGGTGAACTACTGATTCAGATCACTTCAGCTCCTGGTGACCTCATTTACTCCAGAAGGTTCTGACGTGCCTTTGGCCAGTCTTTGAAACTTCCATCTTACAGTTGGAATTAGCTATTTGTATCAGAGGTGCATTAACTATTTTCAACACCCTGGGGCTCCCTGTGGCTAATAGATGGTCCCCTTCATGAACCAACTTTGACCACCAGACACACTCCTTTTGATCAGATTGACACGAAAAACCTATTGGAATCCATCCATCTTATTGGCAATAACATCAAAACAAAAACAAAATTGAAAAACCAAACAACACCTTTGGTGTCTGTGGTACCTTCCTTCTTGGAGCTATTTCATACCTTTCCAATACATTTCTGTCTTTGCTTACATTAGTTAGATTCCCCAATGGGATGTTTAAGTGTCCCATTTCCTCAAAGGCCACTCTAGTATCCTGGAGGGTATTCACATCGAAGCTACTGATAGAGAAGAGTGAATTATGGGATCCTGGTTCTAGTACATTCTGATATTAGCAACTAGAGCTTGTTCCAAATCTTCAAAACACCGACGTTCTCAATGTCAGAATCTATTGCCTAAGGTGAAGTTTGTTTCTCTTGCCAAAAAGATACATGGCTGTTAATAATGTGGGCTGAGTTCAAATTGGACTCTGAAATTAGCTAGGTGTGTGACCTGGGAAACTGCCCCTGCCACTGTAGGAACAAGAATAGTATGAATCACAGAGGTTATTGTAAGGATTAAATGAGAAGCTTTGTAAAGCACTGAGAACAGGGCTTGGCATGAAGTAAGTAGTCAATAAAATATCATCATTTATCCTTTACGGAAGAGTTGCTTCAACCTGGAACTTTAAAAAAACAGTCATTTAGAAAGTACTCTAATGACTTTTATCAGAAAATGAAAATACAAATGAATAAAAGTCAGTTTGACATCAGTTATACTTGTGAGCATCTTATCTCCCCCGCTAGATTATAAGACTCTTAGAGTGTTTTCTCAGTTGCCACGGAGTAGACTTTTGCACACTGATCATTTGTGTGTTGTAAGTAAAACTGCGTTCCACAGAATTTTCAACAGCTGATTTTTCTGGAAGTTCATTGCTAGGTTCTTCTTTCAAGGTGACTCTGAGTAGATTCAAACTTGCAACCTTTTGGTTAGGAACTGAACGCATTTACCACTTACAACACCGAGGGATTCCTGCCCATATAGTAATCACTTCGTAATGTCATCAATTCAAATTAGCCCTATAAACAGTGCTTTGAGTATGTTGTGCACTGTTGAGTTAATGCCAACTCATAATGACCCATTACAGCAGAGTCGAACTTCCCCCATAGCCACTATGGAGATTTATTTGCACGTCTTTCATCATAACCAATCATTCCATGAAATACTGTGTAGTGCGATGCTTTGGGGCTAGGTGCTGTGCTCGGAGTAGGAATGAAGAGCTTTTAGTGAGAACGAGCGGGGCAGTCCTGGTCTTTACTTTCTAGGAATTAAGTGCCATGGAAAGACAGGTCATGTCTCTGCAATTCTGGTTCCCACAGGAGGCCACAGGGATAAGTAGGACTTCTACCACCAGCAGCAATGGGGGTGGGAGCGGGGAGGTGGCATGCTAGGTCGTAGAGCAAAGTTACAGTCCTGTGAGAATATATGGCATCTTTGAGAACAGGCAGCCCAGTGTTTGGGATGAGCTCCTGTGGTTTTGAAAGCTTGAGAGACTATACTTTTTCATTTTTGCAGTGCCAACACTTACCATAGCACCAAATACTTATGGTAGAGATTAAGTTTACATTTGTTGTCTAAATACTTGGAGTATAAGAGGTAATGGAAGTATATTTGGGTAAAAAAAAGATTTAGAAAATAAAATTTTTGGTATGCCATGCTAAGGCAATTGGATTTATTCTGAAGCCACCCTGCAGAGTAATTGGTGGTTTTTCAGTAGGAGAGTGAAATGATCCTGTGAATGAAAATTTAGATAGGGCTACAACTGTAGGATGTTAGCACAGACTGACAAAATTGGAGTTGTTGAAAAACAGAATGGATCATGCTACAAACAAGAGGGTTGTATGTTGTACACCCCAAATATTAAAATGGAGACGAGCTTTCTGTTGGTAACAGGTTAGGAGATTCTCTCATTTCTCTGCGTGGGAGTGTGAATTATATGAAATTCCAACACCCAGCGTTGAAGGCTTGAGTTAGCTCCTGAAGAAGAACAATTTCTTCAAACCCATTGGAAACAATCTCCTTGTTTTGTTCTGTATGTACTTTCTTATTTTCCAATGTAATTTTTAAAATCCCATTTTTAAAAAGAGTAGTCCTGGGGGATAGGGGCGTGGAGAGATAAATACAATTCATAAATTCAGGGAAATCTATGGGTAGTCAAACCTTCTCATGTTGTTTTATGAAAATTAGTAAAAGTTACACTGAAGCTATTGAAGATGGATTTGTGTGGTGAGATTGCTAATATTTTGAGTTACCAGGGAGTGGAGTAATTCTGGCTTTGAGAATGATGCTTTTATATTAGGAGCCTTAGGCAAGGGCTGGCTGCGTGAGACTGAGTAACGAGACTCACTGTGACTTGTTTTAACCTTATTGTGTCTCCCCTGTGCAGGGCCTCACCTGGAAATTCTGAGATGAGTTGTCAGCAGTGAGGATAGTTACTTCAATGCCTCTTCTTTCTGATCTCAACTTTTCTTCTGCCAAGGAAAGCAGTTGGGCAGAGAAAAGCCTCCAGAGGCGGCTTTCTTTCATATACCCTTTCTCTGCCCATGTGTTGCTGCTGCTACTGCTGTGAGGTATCGTCAAGTTGGGTTTTGACTCTTTGAAACCCCATTTGCCAGAGCACCACTTGTCCATCTCTGACTTCCTAGATTGTCATCTTTCTGGAGGCAGATGGCCAACTCTTCCCCCCGAAGCAGCTCATGAGTTTCAAACAGGCAACCTTTCAGTTAGAAGCCAAACGCTCAACTTTTGTGCCACTAGGCATTCAGTTAGATGTCATGGTAGATATTAGCTTTTTCGCTCAAGAGCTACAAAAACAATAATCTCTCCTAAGTAGCAGAGCTCAAGCAGCCAAACGGACCATTTTTACAGAAAAAGATGTGGCTCGGGGCACAGCATCCTTACTAGATGAGTATCTCATTTACTCAGTCAACTGATACATCGGTTCACTCAGGAATTGTGGAACTCGGCATCCACAATATTTCTGTAGTTAGACATTATATAAGAAAACCTGGCCGTTGACAGCAACAATGGGTAAGGTAAACACCAATGGAAAAGAGATTGCTAGAAATAGGAAAACAATCTCTAAAACCATAGTATGAATTTTGCCCCCTGCCATGCATGGTGGAACAAGTACATATGTGAAATTAGAAACACACTTGTTCAGCTTTTCAGGTTCAATAAAAAGAGTCCCATTGTTTTACAAGAGAAATGCTTCCATTATACCAGTGTGAATTAGGCATCACTGGCTCTTGGTAAGTTCAAAAGAAACTAGGAGAGAAGTAACTTCACGATATGATAGGAATACCATTTTCTTGGTCCAAAATGATAGATTAAAGAAGGGCTAGATCCACGCATTATTTTGATTTTTAAAGACTATTATCTTTGCATGAACTAGGTGGGTCTGAGTTGACAGTGCTTCCCAATCAAATCATTAACACCGTGAAATCTAGAAGTTCAAGACTCAAGACGAGACACACTTCAGGAGCCAAAACGACACCCTCTGGTTGTGTTCTTATCGTGGCGCGAGAGGGAGTGTCCTCTTAGATAAGCTTTCTAACACAATCGAGGACCTCTTTGCCCTTTTTTTAGAAAATTTATTATTATGATTTAAAATTTTACAGTAAATTGGTCTTCTTTTCAACAATTCTTACATTGTTTGCAGGCCCCAAGATGTACCAGCACTCTTCACACTTCCGCCCTCCCTGTGTTTTACCATTATTATTCATCCTTCCCTCCTGTCCCTTCTTGCTTTGAAGAGTTTTTATCCATAAGCAAATGCTGTCCTTTTGATTTTGTACAGTTGATTGTTGTAAGGTGTGTGTACCTCTCAGATGTTACTCGTCCCCTCCAAGCCTGTATATTTCTTGGCTGAAAGCTGAGTTAAAGGAGTGAGTAGTTTCAGGAGTGAAGAATTGCTAAGGGCCATACTCTGGGGATTCCAAGTCTCCCGCAGACCAGTAAGCCTGGTCTATTTTATGATTTGGGGTTTTGTTCAACTTTGTTCTCCCACTTTACTCAGGACCCTCTTTTGTGATCCTTTTCAGAGTAATTAGCAGTGTTAGCTGGGCACCATCTAGTTCTTCTGGTCTCAGGGTCATGAAGGCCGAGGTTCATTGTGGTCCATCTGTCCACTGGACTAAATGTTCCCATGTCTTCTATTTTCTTCTCTTTTATGGTACTTTTGTGCTGTCTCCAGGGGGTACCAAAGAGCATGAAGGTGGGGCGGGCACTACTGACTTCTGGGTGAATACTCTACTACTTGGCATAGCTGTGATCCAGAAACACCAGGTTCAGCTCTCTTTCAGGCACTAAAACTGGAAGAGCAATGAGATGCCCATGCACCATGGGGAGGTCTGGACTCCCCTCTCCCCACACTTGTGGGCCATGTCAGTAGAGGGACAGCAATTCAGAGCATGGGTAGCCACATGGTAAGTCACAATCATCTGTTCCCCTACTCAACCCAGGTCAAACCCTAGCGCCTCCTCCTGTGTTTTAAAAGCTTTGTTACACTCACCTTATTAAAAGGTTTTCTGGTTAAGAATTTTCTCATGCTGAATGCTACTTGACTTCCACATATGAGATTTTCCACATTTAATTCATGCAAAGTGCTTCTTTCCTGCGTAAAATCTCTGATGTGCTGTAAGGCATCACTTCTGGCAGAAAGTTATACCAAACTCACCATGTACATAAGGTTTTTCTCCATTATGAGTACGTAGATGAATTTTGAGATGTGATGTCTGAATGAAGCCTTTGCCACGTTCACCACTACATGAGGTTTCTCTCCAGTATGAGTTCGCTGATGAACAGTGAGAACATCCTTCCTGATAAAGGCTTTTCCACATTCACCACATACATGGGGTGTCTCTTCAGTATGAGTTCGCTGATGAACAGTGAGATCATCCTTCCTGATAAAGGCTTTTCCACATTCATCACATATATGGCATTTCTATTCAGTATGAGTTCAATAATAAACAGTGAGAGCATTCCTCCAGGTAAAGGCTTTCCCACATTCACCGCACACATGTGGTTTCTTTCCTGTGTGATGTATCTGATGTGCTGTAAGGCATCGCTTCTAGCCGAAAGCTTTACCACACTCACCGCATACATAAGGTTTTTCTCCATTATGAGTTTTTAGATGAGTTTTGAGATGTCCTGTCTGAATGAAGCCTTTGCTACATTTATCACATACATGAGGTTTATCTCCTGTATGAGTCCCCTGATGAACAGTGAGATCACTGTTCCTGGTGAAGCCTTTCCCACATTTACTGCATCTACAGGGGATCCCTACCACAAGTTTTCTGGTGTTTCTTGAGGTATGATTTACTGTGATAAGCTTTGCCACATCCCAAGCATGTATATGGTTTTTGTCCTTTATTGGCTGTTCCATAATGTGCAGTGAGTTTGAATACTTTGTTGAATTCTTGCCCATACCAACTGCTTTCATGGGTCTTATCTAGAATATGAGTGATCTGACGCCCACAGAAGATAGACTCCTTGATGAAGGTTTTCCCACATTTATCACCTATGTGTGGTTTCTTAATTTTGTCAGATTCCTGATGCTGAATGCACTGTGACTTCGTGATACTGGATTTTTCACACTCAGGGAACTTCATTTCAGTACAAAATTGCTCTTTTTCAACATGGTAAAAAGTTTTGTCATCTCCATTGAGCACAATTGGCTTCTTTATTTTGCTGCTACTGTTCTGATTTAATACCAGAATGATTAAATCTGATTTTACATTTTTTTCATGTAAGCCAAATATCTCATAATTTTCCTTTAGATGAAAACTGTTTTTGTGCTGATGAAGTATATTCTCCAATGTATTAAATTTATAGCATTGTTCGGGTCTGTCCAAGCTTCTTTCATGTGGTGAGTACTCAAGCAAATGATCATCAATTTTTTTGTATCTCAATGGAAACCAGGTTGCTATAGTTCTCCAACATCACATCCTGATATAGGGTCTTCTGAGCAAGGTTCAGGAGTTTCCATTCCTCCCAGGTGAATTTTACTGCCACATCACTGAATGTCAGTGATTCCTCCTGCCCAAAGGCACTCTGCTCTCTCGTTCTGTGGCCTGGGAATCCCACGGCTCTGTCTCAGTCTCTTGGTTCTGCTGCCACCATGTCTGTGATGCTGCTTCTCCCCATCACTGCCTCTCTTGGGTCATAGCAGCTCCCTGTCATTTCCCGAAGGTTCCTCAGCTCCGCCCATGCGCAGGATCCTTGTCAAACTCCTGCTGCCCCTTTTGTGGCTCCCTCTGGCTTATGGAGTCTGGGGACACAGTGGCTAGGTGCTTGGATGCTAACCAAAAGGTTGGTGGTTCAAATTTACTGGTCACTCTAAGGGAGAGAAAAAAATCTACCAAAAAAATTTTTTTTAAGTACAGTCTTGGAAACTCCGTAGGGCAGTTCTACTCTGTCTTAGAGGAGCGAGATTGGTTGGAATTTACTTGATGTTATTTACTAAAAAAATTACAGCGCCCATAATTTTTTCACTTCCTTCAGGTAGGACTTCCTGCCCTGTGGGACGTCCCATTCCACCTGCTAAATGTCTTTGTTCCACTAGAGTAGGTGGAACTGTCTCTTCTATTTCTAATGCTCACAGCCTCGATCCAGTAAACGGATGTGACTGTGGTGGTCCTGTGTCATTCTCCTAGGTGACAGACTGGCATTTTAAGATGTGCCCCCTACAGGCTTGTCCTCACTCTGAGGAGTGACGGATGGGGATGGGAGGAAGAGGTACTCACTATCAGCCACTGGGGGAAGTTAGTCAGATCAAAGGGCCTCCAAGTCCAATGGGTCCTTTGCCTCACTGGAGACCCATGATTTCCCCTAAAGACCCTGAAAGTGGAAAGTTTCAGAAATTGTTTGTATCTGGCCTTTCTGTGGAGGGTCCCTGGCTGTCATATTTCCTAACTTCGATGGGAGGGATTCCATTCTGTACATATGTCCCTGCCAAAAGGACATACCAACCAGTTTACAGGCATCAACAAGCAACCACTCGGGGTAACTGCTTTTCATTAATGACCTGAGATAGATTTCTATTAGGCTTTTAATGGGGTTTCGGGGAATAACCCCACTTTGATTACCTACCTCTCTCCTGGTTTAACTATAGCACCTTAGCTGGGTTTCACTTTTCCTGGGGTTTTATTAAAATTGTTTAGCTTGTATGACAGCTAATCATTCTAGTTTGTGGGAAGGAATTAAGTGGCTTATGTTGTGCCTTGGCAGAAGTACATTTGGAAACGAAAACAGACTCAGGCATTCTGATTAATCTAGGAAAAGGAGCCTCCTTTCCCAGTGGGTATGCCTTCCGCCTTGGCAGACTAGTTCCTGATGCCAGAGCCTGATCTTAGGGATTTTTCATCTCTTTTTGGATCCCTCCCCGTTCTGTTGTTGTTTTCTTAGAAGAATTAACTAAGCACTATAGTCATGGCAATTTTCCTGTATTGAATTAGGGCTGTGCCTTCGTTCTTGCTGTGCTCCCTTTGATCTGGAGGTTTGGGCTGCCCTGCGGGTGAGGGCTGAGCGGCCACAGCTCACTGAGCAGTGCTTCATGGGAAGCTACCTGTCCAACGTGCTGCTGGCTCACTCTTCCCGGGATATGAATGTTCACTGAGCACGGGACCACACTCTCAAGCTCACTAGCAGAGAACAAAAAAGACACAGAGCAGCATAGGGCAAGGCCGCTTTGAGCACCATGATAATTTGGGCTGCAGCTGCTGCAGTTATAGCTAAATTTTACCAGATGACATGAGAAAAATGAGTTAAATTAAATAGGCTTGAGCCCATAGATCCTTGCAGAGAATAATGGATTACATAAGGGCTCTATTTCTGAACTCAAATGCTAAGATTTCAGCGCCACCATCTCTTTTGGCAATGTGATGCTTCTGTAGGTCATTTGTGTTGTGAATTCATACTCTCCAAAGCTCTCTGTATAAATTGTCATAAACAGAAAGGCCACTTGTTCAGAGGGTCACAGTGCATGGCATCCCAGGAGATGTAGAGATTAACCAAGCTGCTGTTTGGGCAGTGACTTGGGAGGCTGGCGAACAGACACTGAGGCTTTTGTGAGTAAGTCATCAGTTTAAACTCAGCACAACCAACGGTGGATAAATGTCACCACCCATATGACTCTGGTCCTTCAGAAGGCCTCTCGCTTCTGCCCTTCTGAGACAAGTACGGCGGAGCAATGCTGTGTACAGCACTAGGTTTGAGAGGTACAGAAAGGGAAAGAAACACTTTGGCCCTCACAATTTAACTTCCTATCTTCATATCTATCCTCTGATTTGAGAATCACAGTGGCACCCTGAGATCTCATCCTCATCACGTTACAGATGAAGGGGATGCAGGCCAAAGTGGTAAAGCAACAAGTCCAAGTTCACAGTTACAGGGAACAGCCATTCTCAAACCTGAGGTCTCCAGACACTTGCCTACCCAGGTGTGAGTCCAACTCATGTGGGAGACACTATATCCCTTCCTTCTTTGAACTTGACAACTGTGGCTGATTCAAATCTATGAAAACTCTGATACTATTTTTAGAAACCTACTAAAAATCTGTGAAATATCTTTTGAAACCTGCTGGGGCTAACATCTGCAGGATAACCACAGGGTCAGCGCTGCAGCACCACCGGGGGAAGATGAGCTCTTCTATTTCCTTAAAGAGCTACAGTCTCGAAACCCCACCTGAGCTGTTCTATTCCGTCCGCTAGGGTCAAGAGGAGTCAGAATGGACTCAATGGTGGTGAGAGCTGAGAGAGAGGAAGAATAAACAGTAGGTTAAGATTGGTACGTATTTTCTTAAGTAAGACACACCAGAGTTTCAACCTAAATCCTGTGTGGGTGTGAGCCTATTACTACTGTTTCTGAAATTAAAAATAGCCTTCATATATAGAATTGTTTCAAACTACTGATCTAGTGTTCCAATGCTGGGATTGGAGATGAGTTGACTTTACTGCGTCTTTTTCTTTTCTTTGTTACCTAGACTATACCAACACCTTCCTTAGCAACCATCTCATTTTTTGGATATTTCACAGTTTAAGCAATAGTACAAAATTTACTATCTGATTGTTTTGTGCATTAACAAAGAACTAATATGAGTGAGGGCAATGAGAGGGAGAGAGGCTGAGCCCACTGCCAGTAGTTTATATGATTCAGGTCGAGCAGAAGACCAGGTCAGGCCTCACAGCAAGGGGCTGGCCAGGGATTGGGCGACGGAAGAGCTGGCAGGAGCTGGGCCTGCAGGAGTCAGTGAGGGGGAAAACAGTCAGTTTTCCACAGCAGTCTCTCTGCCACCTCTGCAGGACTCAGGAGGGAAGGCCTGACCTGCTGTGTCAGTCTGGGTCCTTTAGAGAAAAAATCCACAGAAACTCATGTATAAGAGAAAGAGTTTTATATAAAGGTTAAGTGCACATCAAGAAAACATCCCAACCCAGTGCTGCCCAAGCCCACAAATCCAACATTAACCCACATGTCTGACACCAATCCACAAAGCTCTCCTCCATCAAAACACACACAATGATGGTGACTGCAGGAGGAAATCTGAACCAGTGAGCGTGTAAACATCTCAGCGCTGGCAGGGGTCTCCACACGGCTGCTGCAGCACCCAGAGCTTCATCAGGGTAAGTCCATCTAGCTTCTCCTCAGGGATGTCTTCCAGGAAGTAAGCCTTGCCAACTGAAGCAGGCAGCTGGCTAAGGCAGCTGCACCCTGGTCCGACCATCACAAACAAGAGACCCAAGAACTAGAAAGGTGAGACTCACAGAGCCATTTATCCCTCCACCCTTCAATTAACCTCACATGTGTTTATCAGCCAGGTTGGCACAATCAACTAACTACCTCAGCTGCCTATAGAAGGTAGTTATGCGTATTGCAAAGGTTCATCCTCTGGGGCAGCTGGAGCTAGAAGATGAAGAGGCAAGGCCTGGCAGGGGTGGGCTGTGAGTGTCCATGTAGAAGCTGGCAGTGTGGCCAAGTGAGTGGGCTCCTGCCCCGCTGGAAAGGAGCTCAGGTGGTTTAGTGGTTACGCTTTGGGCTGTTAACTTCAAGGTCGGCAGTTAGAGATCACCAGCCGCTCCTCCGAAGAAAGCCAGGACTGGGCTTTCTACTCTCACGAACAATGAGTGTTTGAAACCCGCAGGGAGAGTTCTAGCCTGTCCCCCAGTCTTGCCATGAGTCAGCATGGACCCGATGAAAGTGAGTTTGTTTTGTTTAAGTTTGCTGCACTGGATGTAGTGGGCAACCCCCATCTATCACCATCCCCACCCACACCCCTTTGGAATGGTGGGAAAGGGAAGCCTGGTGGCACCGTGCGTATCCTGCAATGTACCAGGGGTGCCGAAGGAGGGTGGGATTTGGCAAACATGCCAAAGATGGCATGGCCCTGACTCCCCAGCCTGGCTATTTTCTATACAAGGATCTGGTCTTCGGGACTGAACAGTGTAGCCAAGCGAGAAGTCGGTATAGTGGGTGATATACAGCAAGCAGCAGGTTGTGTTTGTTTAACCTCCTTCTATGCCATTTCTCCACTATAACAATGACAAGATAGTATTCCACAAGGGTGGGATGGGAACTGGGCTATAGGAAACATAACGTGGACGTTTCTTCATGTCCTGGGGTGCTTTTTAGTATTCTAATCACTGAATATTAAGTGCCACTCTTTAGTCTTTGCTCACTAACAGGAAGCAGAGGGTGGTCCTGAGAGAGGTGCAAAACATCTAAGAAACAAAGAAATAAATGAAAACTTAATGGGTGGGGAGCCAAACAATTGATGAACATGCATTCATCATGTGACTTGGTGAAGTTGGTTTGCCCAAATTAAAAATTTTATAAATTGCTCAGGATTGACAGTCATTGGGTGGGGGTGGGGGCTAGGGGTAGGGGGGAATGCTTTAAGAGCTCAACTTTCAAGTATCAGGAGGCCGAAGAGGACTTTTTGGAAAAAGGTATCCAACTTTTTGAAGGCAGAAACTCTGGGTGGTAATTTGGGTGTCCTGTATCTGACAAGGATGGGAGAAGCCTGCTACACCCAGATATCAGTTTAAAACCTGCTTAGGGACACCACACGTGTAAAGAAGCAGCAAAATAGATGCCGTGAAGAAGAGACCGTGTTCGAGTCTACTTGTTAGGAAAAATAATTATACTTTCTGATGTATCTGGCCTCTTCTAAAAACAGGTCCTAAGGTGGCTGGGAGGAATCCTCGTGGTGAAGTGGGGGAGGTGAGACTTTCTGCTCCTATAAAGATTTACATCCTTGGAGACCCACTGCGGCCGTTCTACTCTGTCCCATAGGGTCATTATGAGTTGAAGTGGACTCGATAGCAGGGGAAGTCGGTAACCGACGACAGGGAAAAGGCAATACAGCAAGCCATTACCTTGGCATTAAGGGCATCAGACATTTGAGCCTGTTATTTCCACCATGTGCCTTTCCGTATCTCAATAAGATGTTTCGAAGGACACTGCCTTCCATCAGTGGGGATTATTTGTCATAATTCCTCTAGAAAGTGCCCAAAGCCTCAAAGCTCATCGGGAAATTTCACACATATGGACACTGGCCCTCACGGGCAGGTGAGACGCTGGGCAGCAGAGCCTTTGGGACAAAGCTGGGGTGAGCAGGCCTAGGATTGGCCAGGCTGAGGAGGAGACGCGGGGCTGAAGCAGCAAGGATAAGAGTTCTCCTGTTGTTCCCCTTTAAGAGCAGGGCTTGGTGTGTTTTGCTCACCGCTGAATTCCCGGCAGGTAGAAGATTTGCCAGGCCCTGGCAGCTAGTAGGCACTCCATAAATATTTGTTGAGTGGGTGAATGAAGCCATCTCGGTCACACATCTCCTCTTCTGATTATAAGACGAAAAATGCAGGGAGGCCTGGCAACCGTTGTCGGCTTGGGCTGGCTTCCACTGGCATTCTTCTCAGCTGCAGAAAGGACAGCTAATTGCCACCACTGCTTGATTTAGATCAGCCTTTCATCATGAACTCTGCTATTTGGCTTCCTTTGCCATGGACCAAATTAGACGAGGTTAATTAAGCCAATACTTGTTAAATGAACATGATGTTATTGGTACTGCACTCTCATGAGCTCTCCTGGCCACCTCCCCCCACCCTTCCTCCCTTTGCCTTGGTGAGCTTGAGAAGCCAGCCTAGAGGTATTTGAGTTTGGTTCTATATTGAAAACATTTGTGTGGAATTAAAGTCTTGTAATTGTCTTGCATTTGGATATATTCACCAAATCAAAACCATCCCATCAATGATAGATGACCTAATTTGTTCTTATGCAGGTTGTCCTTCTAAATTTATTGTATAACAGGTGTTTTTCTCATCAGAAAAAAGAATTATTAACCCCACCTAGGACTTCGAATAGGATGTGGTACTTAGAAGGCACCATCGAGTTTTCCCTTCCGAGGGCATGGAGAACTCATTCAAATGTACAGAAGGGAAACAGAACACCATGCCACATGGATGGATGTGAGAGATGTAATTGTGTTGGCAACTGGTCTGAATTGGCATTTGTGACCTTTTTTTCCCCTTCCAAACGTGCCAAGGCTTCTGGCCACACTGGCCATGCTTGTAAAGCAAGCCTGCTGTCTCTTACAGAAACTTCAGGCTCAGAGTGTGTGTACGACAATGCCACTGGCTCACGCATCCCCCTGAGATCAGCCTTCGGATAGAGGGCATCTCCGTACAAATGAAAAGAAAGCTCTGAGAACATACATTTGAATCTTGGCTTCTTATTTACTGTTTCTGTAACTTTAGCTTTTGTTTACTCAGACGTTTTGTAAGTTGAGCCTAAGAGCTGAAATAATTTTCATCCCATTTTAGAGTGAGCGCATAAAGAAATAAAGGAGATTCCAGACATGGGAGAACTCCAGTGAATACATTTAATATGCAAACAATACGAATTCATGAAAAAGTTCAATCAAAGGACAATTGATTTAAAAAATCATCAAATTAGAAGGAGAGTGTCTCAATTCTAGTTCTCTTAAATATTTTAAATGTTGTCACTTGTTTTCGGCTCCTTAGAATCAGAACTCCTTCCTGTTAGGGTGGACCCACATTGATGTGAGTCTTGGGAAGAAGGCAGGACCCTGTTGTCCACTTCCTCAGCCTAGACAACCACGGTTGATGCATCTCACCTAGACTCAGCACTTGGACACTCTCACCTGGGACTCTGAGTTTTGATCCCATGTCACAAAGACATAGAGGCAATTTAGAAATTATTCTAGGGTGCAGTGGTGGCTTTTATTCGGATGGTAGTGACTAGCAGTGGCGGTGATGGAGCGGGCAGTGAGATTGTCTCACACAAACTTTTATGTGGGCTGAATAATGGATGCAATCATGTGAGGTTAACCTCTTGACACTCCCCAGGAGTAAGTTGTAATAGGGTTTTGAAGGGCTGATAGATGTTGAGAAGTCTGAAGCAGGTGAGCAGAGGCCTGAGCAAACCTATCAAGTATATCTAGTCTGGCTCTGGCTCCATCCTTTGATTGGAACAATTCTTCAGAAGGAGAATTAGAGCTTCTAAGTACCCTCAGAAAGAGATCTCTAGTCTGACTAGTTGATGCCATTTCTTATCCAGTTCTCCATGCCAACAACCTTACCAACTACCACCCAATTTCTAACCTCCCATTCCTGGGAAACCCAACTGAGTGGGCGAAAGTGGGCCAACTCAAACAAACACCTGGAGAGTAACAACACTTTGTTGTTGTTGTTGTTGTTGTTCCTTCAATTATGCTTTTGCCTTGGACAGGGAGTGGAAATTCCACAGAGGGCCCGACAGGTGATCTCCTTTGGGCTATGGACAAAGGCCACATGCTCGTGCTACTAGGTAAGCTACCTGCTTTTATTTCCCAGCCAACCACAATATACTACCTATCCGAAGAGAAGACAAGGTGAGTCATTCAGCCTCAGAAACTTACTTTTGTGAGAGGGTGTGGACCTGTGGATATGAGTGTAATCTGTTCGTGACCACAAAATACCATCAGTAGCTTTCTGGAAAGTAAGTCACCATGATGCCCTAAGGGTTTGGAAGACTCCCCCAGAATGCTGAAGAAACACCAGAGCGGTCCGGGGCTTGCAGTATCGCAGGAAGTGAACATTCGCTGACCAGCTTGAAAAAACACAGTCCTTTCCGGACCTCTCAACATGTGGGGTGCCTGTAGTCATCGGCAGGGCGCTAGGCCTCCTTCCGCCTTGCATTTGTTTAGTGCTCCTCAGTGGCTGTCAGTTCCTGAAGTCAAATTGCGAGGGGACAAAAGCTTTTTGTCTGCATCTCAACATTTTTAAGATCTAACTCCGACAGCTTCAAGTGATGACAGGGTCTGCAATCGCTGTTGAAAGTCAACAGGAAACTTAAAGAGCATGCACTAGACTCTTTACTTTCCTCTTTCTCTGACAGAGTATCCTGCTCAAGGTGGACGGGACTTTGATGCCGCGTTTGCAGGAGTGTTTAAACATACAATGGGGGGTTTGTTTAAGAAATTGGCCAGTTCCTTTGCTCTGTGCTAACTTTGTGTAACTTTAAATTTTGTTATAATTTTGAAATATTAGAAAAGCTGCAAGAATAACATAAGGAACGACTGTATGCCTTTCGTCCAGATACACTGATTATGTATATTTTGTTCCGATGTGCTTTATTGGCCTCTTTCACTTGCTTTATGTATCTATTTACATGTACATTACATATCTATCAATATGTGTGCTCGTATTGTTCTTCCCGTTTTCCTGTGTTGTTGTTGTTAGGGACAGTCGAGTCAGCTCTGACCCATAGCAACTCCATGCACAAGGCACACTTTTCAGTCCATCGCATCCCCACCATTGCTGCCAGGCTTGAGCCCACGATTGTGGCCACTGTGTCCGCCCATCTCCTGGAGGGACTTCCTCTTCTTTGCTGCCCCTTCACTTGACCAGATGTGATGTCTTGTGGTCCCAGAACGTGTGGACGTCCACGGGAGGCACCATGCCTCTTTACTTCTACATATTTCCGGGTGTAAGAACAAAAGCAGATGGAACCACAGGACAGTGATTTGAGCTCAGAAAAACGAACGTTCATATAAAACTTCACTCCGTTGTCCATTTAGATTTCTTATTGTCCCCATTGTGTGCTTTGCCACAGCTTTTCACCTGGGATACAGAATCCAGTCTAGGTTGTTGTTAGCAGTCGGTTATTATATCTTTTTTTTTTTTTAACATTTTATTAGGGGCTCATACAACTGTTATCCCAATCCATACACACATCAATTGTGTTAAGCGCATTTGTACATCATTTCTCAAAACATTTTCTCTCCACTTAAACCCCCGACAATATCTTTTTAATCTCCTTTGTTCTGAAATCGTTCTTCAATCCATCTTTCCAGAACTTGATATATTTGGAGAATCTCTGTGTTGTTGTTGTTTTTTTAAGTGTGATGTTCCTATTTGAGTTGCATAATTTCTCTCATTGCGAAGTTCTTGCCACATGTTTTAGCCATGGACTCTTGGCTCTCTGATGTCTATGCTTCTGCCGATTTCCTGTTTCTTCTCTCCTGCGCTCCTGTAATCAGAGTTCCCATACCCCGTGTAGAAAGAAAGGGCATTGTTGTTATTGGTGAGCTGAAATACAATGCTTTCGATTGCAAAAGAATCCATGTGCTTACATGGATTCAGTGTCTTCCTTTATTCCTTTAATTATAAAATGTTGAAGACACCCCTTTCCTTAAAGTACACAAGATTGATTCATAAAGAAAACCTGGGAAAAAAAATCAGTGAAGGGGAACTATATGTGGATCGAGCCCCTGAAGACTCCCCTCTGACCGTGGACCAGGGATATGAATAGCTTTGCCCTCATGCATAGTGCATTGGGAAGTGGATTATTGCAGATACACTTAGGTTAAAATTTAGCACCCTATCATTTGATCTCCCTTATGATCCATTTAAATTTGTTCTAGTTTTACATATTTTCTGCTTTGTTTTCAAATGAGGTTTTAGTTTGTTATTCCGGTTAGTTCTTGGTTGTTTATTTTTAAATGTTTTACTGTATATGAAATGTAGGATAGATAAATATGTAGAGACAGTAACAGAATTGATGACTCCTTGCGGGCAGGGCAGGGCAGGTTGGGAGAAGTGGCGAGCTAGTAACAAAGAGTGCAGGAATGAAGACAATGCTTGCAAAGTGATTGTGGTGAGGACTGTGCAACTCTTCTTCGTCTTCTTTTTTTAAATAAATCATTTTGGGGGCTCTTACGGCCTTTATCATCATCTATACATCAATTGTATCAGGCACATTTGTACATTTGTTGCCATCATCATTTTCAGAACATTTTCTTTCTACTTGAGCCCTTGGTATCAGCTCATTTTTCCCTCCCTCCCCTCCCCTTCCCTCCCACCCTCAGGTCCCCTTGATAAATTATAAATTATTGTTATTTTCATATCTTACACCATCCACTGTCTCCCTTCATCCACGTTTCTGTTGTTCACCCTCTTCGGGGGTGTTATACATTGATCATTGTGATCAGTACCCCCTCTCTCCCCCATCTCTCCCTACCTTCCCCCTACCCTCATGGTATCACTACCTCCCATTACTGTTCCTGAAGGGTTTTTCTGTCCTGGATTCAGTGTGTCGAGAGCTCTTATCTATACCAGTGTTCATGTTCTGGTCTAGCCGGATTTGTAAGGTAGAACTGGGGTCATGATAGTGGGCGGGGAACATTAAAGAACTCCAGGAATGTTGTGTGTTTCCTGGGTGCTATACTGCACCCTGGATGACTGGTCCTTTCCTTGTGACCTTTCTGTGAGGGGATGTCCAAATGTCTACAGATGGGCTTTGGGTCTCCACTCTGACGTCCTCGTTCACTGCACAACTCTCCTTGATGTGACTGACCTATTGAATTGATATGTGAATTATATGCTAATAAAACTTTTTGTGGAAAAAGAAAGCTCAGCAAAATATATACTGAAATCTAGGTTTCTCTCGAATGACTAAAGATTTGGCTTATTTATAATACTTTCAACAATTAGACATACTTTTCCCCCCCATTAAATGATCATGTTATTAGGGGCTCTCACAACTCTTCCTACAATCCATACATCAATTGTATCAGGCATATTTTTACATATGTTGCCATCGTTCTTTTCTAGACATTTACTTTCTATTGAGCCCTTGGGATCACCTCCTCTTTATTCCCTCCCTCCCCCCACCCTCGTGACCCTTGATAGATTATTATTATTTCCATATCTCACACCAACCGCTGTCTCCCTTCCCCCATGGTTTCTGTTGTTCTTCCTCCTGGAGGGGGGGTGTAGTTATGTGCTAGTCATTCTGATTGGTTCCACCTTCCTCCCTTTCCCCTCCCTTGCCCCCTACCCTTCTGGTATCTCTTTTCCCATTCCTGTTCCTGGATTCCATGTGTTGTGAGCTTTTATCTCTTATCTGTACCTATATACTTGCTCCGGTCTAGGCCAGAGTGAGAAGCAGCACATGGATCATGATAGTTGGTGGGTGAGGAAGCCTCAAGGAACCAGTGGAATATTGTGTGTTCCATTGGTGCTATACTGCACCCTGGCTGACTCATATCTTTCCTGGGACCCCTCTGTGGGAGGATGTTCCATTGTCTACAGATGGGTTTTGGGTCTCTGCTCCGACGAACCCCTTCATTCTCAACAATATGTTTTTGTTTGTTAATGGTCTTCTGGTGCCTGTTACCCGATCCTGATGACACCTCATGATTGCACAGACTGCTGTGCTTCTTCCATGTGGGTTTGTTACTTCACTGCTAGATGGCTGCTTGTTTAACTTCAAGCCTTTAAGACCTCAGATGCTATATTTTTTAATAGCTGGGCACCATCCACTTTCTTCACCACATTTGCTTATGCACCCATTTTGTCTTCAGTGATTGTGCTGGGAGGGCAGCATCACAGAATGCCAGTTTGTGAGAACAAAGTGTTCTTTTATCGAGGGAGGGTATGAGCAGAGGCCTGAAGTCCGTGCACTACCTCAGTATATTGCCATATAAATATATGTACATAGGCCAATATCTATATTTTTATGCATTAATGTATTTACATATGCACACACCTATGCTTATACCTCTACCCATAGCTTTGCTTCCTAGATCATTCTTCTGTTTCCTTTTGCCTTCCTCCTGCCCCACCATCATGCTTGCCCTACTTCTGCCTCTTAGTACTTCCTCTCAGCTAGTTTGCTGTTGCTCCAATAACCCAGGATCTCTACATCCTCCTCGTTGTTGATTTTAATTCTCTAGTTGTTCTCCTGTCTATGGCGTTGCTTGCTCACCGCTCCCTTCCCCCACCACCTTCTCTTCCCCAAGACCCTCTGGGACCATTGGTCCCGCTGCTTTCTCCTTAGGCCTGCTTCCCACTTATAAGTAGACAAGCCAACAATGACATAGACCAAACAATAAGAAAACAAAGATTGAAAGAAGAGAAGGAAAAAGAAAAAGAGAAAGAGAAAAACCCCACATAATTCCAGATCTGTCTGCTGACCTTTATGACTATCTCCCACCTGGTCCTGCCTGAGGGAATTTGGGAGCTGCCCCTCCTAGCCTGTAGTGTCTTTTGGGGGCTCTTTAGGGACTTTGTGGCTTGGCTTTTATCCAGTTGCTGATCTGTCTTGCTCCCTTCTTGGTTTACCCTGCTGTAGGGGGTTCAGATCACACTACTTCCCCGCTGTGTGTCCTCATTATTGTCCTCTGTCGCAGTATGCTCCAGTAAGGGGACAACATGTCAGGAGCTGTTGTTGGACCTACAGCAATTAGACATATTTGTAATGTGCATACCAACATGTATTTAGTAACTAAAATCAATTAGGATACATTCATAAATATCAGGCTTCTCAATCTTCTCTCCTCTCTCTATTGAATGAAACAAGGTCACAGACTAGTTCCTATAAGTTTTCTCCTGGGGCAATTTCACTTCTTGGGAGCCCTTGAGAGGAGAGACAGTTCTATCTCACTGGAGTCCAAATGATCGCCACTTGGCTTTCCTTAGCTTCACCCCATGCTCTTTTCTTGAATTCAATGGTAACTCTAGCATTAGTTCTTTCTGTACCCAAGTAGTCAGATTAAGCTCACCATACTGACATCAGTAAACAGGAGATCATACCTGGAGGTCAATTCTTAACAATTCTTAATCATTAACACAGGTTTTGTGAAATTTGAGTCAGGCCAAGATGTTCAGAGTCACATAAAAACTCCAGTATTCATTCTGGTCTGTGTAATAGCTGGGACTCAGAGTGCTCAGCAGAGACCATGTTTTCTACCCGAGACTCAAATGTTCTGGGTCAGCTGGGCAAGTTTCTTTATTTCCCTTAATTTCTTTGTCAAATGGGAATCATTATATGATAGAAATAATCTACAGACCTGCCAGAGAAGTGGTAGCAGAATCCCAAGCCCAACATTTCATAAATATTCCATCAGGGTAATAATCATTATGAGGTTTATTGTGAAATGCTGAGCCTGTTTCGCACTAAAGGTGGCTTCCTGATCAAGCAGTGTTCAGCTCCGTTATAAAGCAACCTCTACCAGGCATTAGAGAGGACAATGCCTCTAGGTTTCTGCTGTCAACTAACGTGGATTAAGCCGCATTATTCCGAATACCTTCTGACACTGTGATGAAAGGGCATTTGCGACGGCTGATAAAAGGCTGAGACTTATCTGATGAGTACTCTTGAAGCACTGTGGAGCCTTGCCTGGACATGGTAGCTGCTCTCTCTCACCCTTCCTCCCCACTTCCTCCCCCTCCAGGAGTCACAGATTCCTGGATGCATTTGCACAAGGTGGGAGAAGGGTACACAAGTGCATGCATCACACACACACACACACACACACACACACACACACACACACCCCACACCCTAAGTACCAAACCTTGCCTTTCACTCAGTCCCATATTGTCTGTTTTCCCAATCCTTCCTGCCCTCACACACAAAAGTTAGACCTCTCTAAGTAGCAACCTGTCCTTACTCTTCCCTTGTACCCAACACCGGTCTTATCTCCACAGGGTTTCTCTGCCTCCCCACCCACCACCACCAGGTGACAGTTCCCTTGTCTGTTCTAATGGGAGAATGAGAAATATTGGACCCCTGCCTTCTTTCAGCAAGAACTGCTTTGTGTCTGGGCCATAAAATCAGGTGGCAGAAGTCCTGGGGACTTCCTTTCCCCTTTAATCACCGTGAGTTGGTAGCCAGTCTCTCTGTCACTGTGCTGGCTTTGCTAATTAAGACGCATTCTGAGAAAAGGCAGTCCTTAAAATAGGGCCAGGAGACCCACCACTCACTCGCCTTTGGAGACAGGAGAACCGAATGTCCGAACAATGGAGAGTGACAGTGACCCACCTTGTCCCTTGAGAAGATACTGATTATTCATCTAGCCCAGCGGTTCTCAACCTGCGGGTTGCGACCCCTTTGGGGGTCAAACAAGCCTTTCCTAGGGGTCACTGGGTTCACAACAGTAGCAAAATGACAGTGACAAAGTAGCCACGAAAATAATTTTATGGTTGGAGGGTCACCACACCATGAGGAACTGTATTAAAGGGTCGTGGCTTTACGAAGGTTGAGAACCGCTGATGTAGGATCATACCTGCCCAAAGGGAACCAATAAGCCCAAACCAAACCAAACCCACTGCCATCGAGTTGATTTCGACTCCTAGTGATGCTAACCAGGCTTTCCCAGACGGTGAATCTTCATGGGCGCAGACAACCTCTTTCCCTCCCATGGAGCCATTGTTGGATTTTGAGCCTCCAGCCTTGAGGTTCGTATCCCAATGCTTATTTCATAGTGCCACCAAGGCTCCCCCACCAGAGGGAAAGTAAGTGTCTATTACATTAGAATCTCCCTACTGATTCGGTCTAATGAGCTGTTGTTAATTCACAATGAATGAACTATTCGTTTGATCATGTGAAGTGGCCTAAATGAGTCACAAATAATGATGATAATAAAGGTGACATAATAAATTTGAACTCTTAAGAGTAAGGAGCCCTGGGGGCGGGGGTATGCATTAGGTGGCTACTCTCAAGGTCAGCAGTTGAAAACACGGGTTGCTCCCCTGGAGAAAGATGCGGAAACAGTCCCCGAGCCCCACGGGCGCAGTTTGGTGCTGTAGCACATGGGTGTTACGAACTGTAATCCACTCAAGGGCAGGGCGCTTGGTTTCCCATTTTTGATATTGACAGTGACCAAAGTTAGTAAGTGTACATTTTAAAATGCAGAAAGTGGCACTTCTTGTTTACCTTTAGCCATCTTTGCCTGTATGTATCAGCTTCTTTCCATAATAATCCCCTTCTCCCTTCTCATTTCACATGGATACATGCATTTTCTTCTTATTGATCCCTTTCCCTATTCCTGCTTCCTAATTCCCCCTTTTCCCACTCCCAAATCACCCTTTCCTTTTTTTTTCTTTCAGAATTTTTATCCACTTTTTTGGGCATAAATTCCCAGGTGGTTTTTTTTTTTTTAAATCTTTCAGTCCTGACTCTTCCCATCACATCTAAAAACTGTATCTTCCATCTGACACAGGGGGTGGGGGGTGGCCTTTTCTCTACCTTGTTGCAATAAGCTGCCTCTGAGACGGGAAGTGGGCGAGTCATTCCTCTGCTGAAATGAACTTTAGAAGCCACCAGCCACTTGAGGCCCATCAGTGAACATCCTCTTTCTAATCTAGAATGAAGTTGTCCCCGTCAGCATCCTGGTCTTGGTGAGCACTCCTGCTTCACACCAGGGTAAGTCCCTGCCTGGGTGCTGCATGGGCAGCCTTACTTATCCACACACATATTACTGCTCTAAATGGGATTTAGGATAGCCTTTAATTTACAGCTTCCCTTCAAGGAATTTATTGTAGTACTAAATATGCTCCCTCAATGAGATCCATTTTAATAAAACATAAATTAGTGGATGGGCTTAAATTTGCCAATCCAGATAACGTGTGAAGGATCATTGTAATGTGAGCTTTCTGAATAAGAATTTGCTGGAATAATTATGATGCCTTGGGGGGAAAGTTGGCAAGATCATCAACTAATTAAGGAGAAAGAAACAGCGACACCACCTTTGGAAGGAATCTCCGCCGCCATGTAATTCCACTTTATTCTTGGGAAATCTCGATTTCTTGGCATAGGTGATCCAGATAAAACATTAAGTTTGAGACCTTCAGGGAGGCAGAAACGGACTTGTTTCCAGTGTCAGAGCATATCCACGGCGGAATCAAGACTTGATCCCAGATCCCAGTTCTTGTCAATTTGCAATTCAGACATTTGTATTCCCCCCATCCCCTGGAAATGCTACTTTAAAGATACTATGAATTTCTTTATTCTTAATCAGTGGCTTTTGTGCAGTCTGAGAGTAGCAACATCTGTATGGTGGCTCTTTGGTCACAAAAACCTTCGCACTCATTGAGATGAACTCCGATAAAGACAAAAGACAGAGACTAGAACACTTAGAACCACTTGATGTGACATTGTCAACACTCCCAGTGGCGGCATGGCTGTTTTCTCCTGGGGACACACGCTCATTAAGCGTGGTGTGGCTTGAACATTTGTTGAAAGGAGAATAACAACTTTATTTTGAAGTTGGGCAAAAGTTCACTGGCCTGGAAGTGATTAAGTGGTTTGTCTCCTACTTACATGGCGAGCAATCATTTATATTAAGGGAGTGATAATAGGAAATTTCCTGCAGCAAATGTGGAGTGTACCATAATTTAGGTTCATTGGTTTATATTTGTGTGTTTTTAAAGGTTTGGGGTAAAGTCAGGCAGATTTATAGCAAGTCTTCTGTTGATCCATTAGACCACCCCAACAATTCCTAAAACATGAAAAATCATAAACAGAAGAGTCAAGAACATAGCATTTAGATCAAGGGGGAACTCTGAGGTCATGGGGGCCCACCCCTCATCAATGCAGAGACCCTGAGAAACTGTATGAGGTTCAGACTCATAGTAGCCTGCACCATTCATTTCTGCTGTCTGGCAGGGTGATGTTGCTGAATAAAGCACATGGCCCTGAAGTCAAGGGGGTACTAGTAATTGCTTAAAAAAAAAGTTGACCAATTTACCCTCAGTTTTTCTTACAATTGAGGACTAACATTTGTTGGCAAATTAGTTAGATCAAGATATGTGGCATATGACCATAGAACAAGAAGTGTTTCATGGGAATAGTTTAGTTTACTGCCATAGCCAGAAATTTTAATTTTGATTTCATATGAAGGTGAGAATTAAATCTTTTCACAAGTTGATCAATAGAGCCAGGTATCTATGAAACTCTTGGTATCTGTGAAAATGGGAATGAGGTAGAGATATTCTAGGAAAAATGAGAAACATAAATAATTTAGTTGTTTAGCTCTTAAATGCACTGGATCTGAAAAACCCACAGAATTAGACTGATTTTCAAATCAAAAGAAGACCTTTATCCCATTAAAATTGCCTCTTTTGCAGGTTAAAACAAGGCCAAATATTTGTCAGTTCATATACTTCAACATAATATTTATGAAATAAAATATAGTAGGAAGCTAGGTGTATGAAGGTAGGTCAAAATATTGCTATAAAATCATCGAAGGCTTTTTGAAACAAATATATCAAAATGCGAAGCTATTGTTTCTCAACATATCCTCTATCTAGGTCTATCCACCTTTGAAGGCAGTGTTGCATCTCTAACTCTTCTCCAAAGGCTGCAACTTCGCCACATAAAATGGCAGTTTTGAAGCCCTCAAGGGACTCCGATAATGTTCCTTTTCCATGTGCTTTGTTTGTGGAGCAAATCAGAATGGCCCAAAAGGAGCCACGAGACTGCATGGAGTTCAGTTTCCCCACAGAATTCTCCAAAGTAAGACAGTCCTTGCTACCCTTGGAGAATAAGCAAGTGCGTTGTTGGGCTAGGTAGACGGTCCTTCCACAACGTTCTTTGTCTTTTTCTTACTAATGTCATTCTCAATTCCCTGGAAACATCATAAGCCCCCATAATTGTCCTGTGACCTTCATGAAAATCAATCAAGACAACCCCATTGGTATTCAAGAAAAAGTCACCATCACCTTCTGAGTTGCCTTCTCAACTTTGAACTTACCTGGTCTAGCAGACACGCCAGCCCTGGTAGCGTAGTGGCTTACCCACTGGGCTGCTAAGCACAAGGTCAGCCGTTTGGATCCACCAGATGCTCTGATGGAGAAGGATGCCGCTTTCCGCCCCTATAAAGAGTCATAGTCCCAGAAACCCAGAGGGGGCACTTCTGCTCGGTCCTCTAGGGCTGGAATTGACTCAATGGTAGTGAGTGAGCATTTATTACTGGAAAACTTGCCTGCAGACATTCATTGATCGAAGAGATGTTTAAATACATTTTGTTTGGAATAAACCCATGCATTTATGAACAGGAACTTCCTTAGCAGTCGTTTTTTACTTCTGTCATCTATATGTTCCGAATGACTGTGATTTTTACATTCCAATTGACAGCCTTAAAGATTTATTCGACTATTACAGGACTACAGTGATTGATACTGGTCTTGAAAAATAACTGTGGATGAAAAAGCCACATTTCCACATCCCAGCAATTTATATGTCCTTAAACCTGATTCCCCAACTGCGCTATCTTTTTGCCTCTCCCAAAGCAGTAAGGAGCCCCTGGTGGCACTGTGGGTTAGGTGTCAGGCAGCTAACTACAAGGTTGGTGGTTCAAAATTACCAGCCACATCTCCGGAGAAAGACGAAACTGCTTCTGTAACGATTTACAGTCTCAGAACCCCTCTATAAGGTTTTAATAAGTTGGAATGATTTGATGGCAGCAGGCTTAATTTGGGTTTTCCAAAGCAACAATTTATTCAGGATAATTCATAACATTACGAGGAAGCCTGTTACCTCTCTCAAAAGGAATCATGCAATTGTTTCTCAGCAGTTTAACTCCCCAAAGCCTTGCCTTTCAAGACTCCTTTCCTCCTCTGCTCTTTTGCTGATGCACTCCTCGAAATGCTCTGTTGTCTCTTTGTTCCTACATGCACCGGCACTTCTGCTTAGCTAAATGATGGCTAATAGCAGTGTGGTAGACTGCCAGCTATTATGGGTGCTTTGTGTGGAGTCTATCTGACCTTTCTATTATATAAAAGTGTTAAGCCAGCTATTAAGGGAAGAGAAACTGAAAAGAAACCATATAAAGAAAAAAGAGGCAAAGCAGACCTGCTTATAAATCTGCCGACCTTTAATTATCTCAGAAGCAAGAACTTCCTCATTATGAAGGATGGAAGAAAATGAAATGGTAGGCTTATCACCTAATGATAACCCTGCTTGGCATCAATTATAGGCTTTCCAGAATACTGTATTGAGAGGCTGATTTCAGAAGCTCAGACCAGACGTTAGTGGTCAAGAAAGCAGGTTACTCAGAGAGTGATACAGAAGGGCTGATTCAAATGTGGACTTTGCTGAAAAGGGCAATCCAAATATTGTTTGGTAAATCAGGTCTTGGTCTTAATTCAAACAGGCGATATAACCTCTGACAGTACAAGGGCTGATGTGTATTTGCAAAGGTGGAAATTTTACTTCTCAAGTGCTTTCAGTTTCCTCTAAAAAGTTAAATTATAAACCCTGTGCCTTCATCTCTTTCTTTTACTTACTCAATGCGTAGTGCTAATCTTGCCTGAAACAATACTGAACGTGTTTCAGCAAAGGGTAAGTCACGCTGTTTTGGACTTTCAACAATGGATCTTACTTCCACTCTGGAACTTCACTGAAGACACTCAGTAAACCAAACAGCTTTTGAAGTTTGAAAGTGTCCGGTTCGCTCTTTTGAATATTATTATTTTTCCTTTGGGTGCACCTCTGCATTTCAAGGTATATTATTATAAATATTATCATTTCCAGGCCAACCCCAGGCAAGCTGTCCGAGAAGAACACACTTTTGCAGACTCCAGATTTTCAGGAAAAATGGGACGAGCTGCGTAGAGGCATCTACGTTTGGGGGCGTTGAAAACAGAAAGTATGATCGCTTCGTTGGACCCAGATCTTTTGATCATTCCAGACCTCGAAGGTTGCTGTCCATTAATTTGTCACAAAGAAAGAAAATCCACATTCGATTCAAGATGGACAGCCTTGGTTTTATCAAATACAAGGGCCAATGTTTTTAAGGAAGTTGCTGTTTATTTGGTAAGCTTTGCTAATCCTGTTCCCTAGAACAAAGAGACAATGCAGTTTATCACACAGATGAAAACAGACCATCGTGGATGTTTGCACATGTGTACTGGCACCCGAGCCCGGTCCACTTTGTTTGCATCCGCTATCTAGGTTACATGAATAATACACTGCGGGGCTTGGGTGAGTTTTCAGACATTATTTTTGGTAGTTGGAGAAACCAAACCCTAGAGGAATGTATATGTTTGTGAATATTTACTTGCATTTTCTATGCGCACAGGGAAGGAAACATCATTTAATCAATACTTTACACAGCACCTTGTGAGGATGAAGCTATCCTGCGGCCTGTTTCGAACCAGATTCTATTAAGCTCTTTAACCTTTTTGATAATGTCATTCAAAAATATTTTTCTATTCTTTTCATTTTCTATTTATCTGATTTGATTCCAGTCCATTTTGTGGTGTTGGCGGCATTTCTGGGTTGAGTCAAAGTTTCCATTCAACCCCAAACTCCTTTGCTCTCACTTGGAGAATGTTCAGTCAAGAATAGAAAGCCGAGGAAGAGCTTGTATTGACCTGTCTGAACAGCAAGTCTTCTTCTTCTTCTTCTTTTTTTTTTCTTTTCCCTCTCTTTTAATAAAATTATTAACTCCAGGTCTCAGCTAATATAATGAACATGTTGGAAGTAGATCTCAAAGTCCATGGTAGCTACTAATCATGCTTGAACTCTCTGGTGGCACACTTGCCTAATGCTTTTTAATTGATGGAGCAGACGTGCTGGGCGTTTGGAGATGAACCGATACATGCCTGAATTTATGTGGCCCACAGGCTAAGTCTGTACTTGTCAGCTAGCAGGAGGCCAGAAGGGTCTCTTTTACCTGTGGTTGAGGCTGAACTGCTTGTTGTGCAGTTCATTCAGGGAGAGAAGTCAGTTTCCAAAGGGCAGTTCAGCACCAGCGCCCCAGCTCTCAGCCCTCTGGTACACCAAACGCAGAACCAATGTAATTATCTGGGTAAATCAAACCACAGTTTTTCATGCTAAGGTCATTATGAAAGGTTATTGACAGTGCGCCCACACATTTCCCTTTCTTGCCATGAGCTTTCCGTTCCCCTAGACCTCGTGCTGTCAGTCCTCTGCTCTTTCCTAAAAAGCATGCAGGCTTCGGTGGTTGGTGCCCTCTCGCACGGTCTCTTGGGGACATGTGAACTCAGCGGAGTTCGCTGCTTCCGCTTTCTTTCCAAATGACATCGAAACAGTTGCTCTTGAGCCGATTCCAGTTCATGGCAAGGCTATGTGTGTAGGAGCAGGACTGAGGGCCACAGGGGTTTCCGTGGCTGAGTTTTCAGAAGCAGATAGAAGAACCTGTTTTAAGGTGCCTCCGGATGGCCTCAAATCTCCAACCTTTCTGTTAGCACCATCCAGGGATGAATCTCATACATGTAAAGAAAAGAGAAGCCAAACCCTCCGTGCCATTGAGTTGATGCTGACTGGCGGTGGCCACGTAAGACAGTCACACTGGCCCTGTGGGTTTGCAGTCTTTCTGGCAGTAGGGAAGCTTTGTCTACGAGTCCCTGCTGGTTTCCACCGCACAGCCTACCACCCCGCAGTGCTCCTCAACGCCACCCAGTTCTCCTTCAAGTCACCACGCTCCCGCGTTCAATTTACTAACGTAAGAAAGGAGGAACTGGCGGAAGAAGTTGCAACAGGGAAAACTTGAAAGGGAACTGCTCCATCCTGAAAGTCTGTGATGAGTCAGGCAAGCTGCCTGGTATCCTACGAACATAATCTCATAAACTTCTGTTTTGTGCTGAAATATGAAATCTGTTTAGTAAGACAATAAAGGAATTGTCAGTTTAAATCATTAGGATAAATCTTTTTTCTATCTCAATTTAGGCTTCTGATCCACCTCTGAACGGCATTTCTTGGATCCAACTTCTAGGGGCAGAAGATGAAATGGTAGCGATCATAAGTAGCGGACGTTGTTACACTACTTTGCATATGAGAATTAGTGAACATAATACCTCGAGTCAGTATGTCATGACATCCAGGAAGGAGCAGGGCCTGAACCCAATGTAGAACTTTGCTATTGACTAGATATATGAGCTGTTTAATCTCTCTACTTTTCTGATTTCTCATCTCTATCACAGAGATCAATAGAGTGCCTACCTTCACATGTTATCAAAAATTTTGATTAGCACTCAGGATGTGGCTGTGATTGAGTCGGTGTTGATCCATGGCAGCCTGTGTGTGTGTGTGGAAGAGCTAGTGCAAAGAGTTTGTGAGGCTGTGACCTTTCAAAATCAGATTGCCAAGTCTCTTCTGAGGCCTCTGGGTGGGCTTGAACTGGCAACCTTCTGGCTAGTAGTCAACCACTTAACCATTTGTGCCACCCAGGTATTCCTAATAAGTGGTAGGAATTTCTACAACTAATTATCCAGCTCTGTGACCTAAGTAGACACGGGTTCTCACAGCATGAAGCTAGAAGTGGATATAAGCGAAGTGATGAAATCAAGGACAACATGGGCTAGGACATGACTACAGGAGGGACAAATAGGTCATAAATGTTCCCGAAGCTTTCAGACTTCTTTCCTTTCTGCTTCTACAGTTAGCCGAGGCCTGATCGCCGTATACCTGAGACAGATGGTTGCTAGATATAAAAAGTCATTTCTGACTTTTTTTCACTTTTCTCATCTTCCCAAAATATATTTAATTGTGCCATTCTCGCTATAAAAATTGATGCTGCATTTCCCTTCTTCCTCTCTGTTGAAGCTCACAGCTCTTGGTACAGCGGTGAAGGTTCTCAGGATCTAACTCCATTCTGCCAACCAGATTTCCACGTGCCCAGTCTCTAGCATGGTCATTCTACTGGTCACGTTAATATGCCAGCTTCACACTCCGCTCGGCCCGATGGTAAACATCCAATTCTGTACGCTGTTTTCGTGGTTAGAAAGTTATTCTATTTCTCTTTATCCATTCAAGCTTCATTAATCTTCCTAGACCTTTTCTTGTTATTCCCTGAGAGGTAAAGTGTTAAGTTGCTGAAGTGATTGATGAATTTTCCCAGTTAAAGATGCTGGTGTAGGCATCTTCTTTACACAACAAAACAGCAAATTACACTCTAAAATCAAGGTCATTAACCCATTGCAAGTTAATTCCAACTCATGACACAGGCAATGATGAGTACTGATGAAAGTTTTAGCATATTCAAAACCCAGGTAATTTGGGGGAAATATACCCAGGTTAGCAACAATCCTGAAAATGATGGGTACATAAATGCATTCTTACTGGTCTGATGGCAAGTGTATATGAGAAACTCCCTTTGTGGCTTGTGAGAGTGACACACCAATCAGGGAGACCACCATGACTCTTGTGTTCTGAGTCTCCTCCAATAGCTCCCATGTCTGAAGTCAGCAGGAGAAATGTTTATAAGAGAAGCAAAACCCTGAGATGGTGCGGTTGTACACACACACACACACACACACACACACACACACACACACAGTAATAGTAAGCAACCCAAGGATTTGGGGTTGCTTCGGATAGGAAAAGCATAGCAGATCACAGAGTACAATGATGATGGTGTTACTTGTGGAGCATTATTGACGTGACGGAAGAAGTGAAAAGATCGTGTGCTGACTGGACAATTGATCTGACTGAAACTTCTATTTCCATCATGTCATAAATGTTTGAGGGTGACTCCGTGATTGAATAATAAGGAGGGTCGGTTGGTGGACTGGTTGCTTATCTTGAGATTGAAGATTTGGTGGTACTTCTTCAGTTTATAAAAGTATCCTGATTTCTTGAACTTTGTAGATGACACACAGTCTTACATCTTAACATTCCTTTCTGAAATATGAATTCCCTATGATATGAAAAGTTTGCTCTAGGAAAACAGTTAGCAAACTACTGCCAATCATTTATTTTTATGAAACACAAATGAATACCTAAATTTATATAATACATAAATGAATGGGCATTTAAATTAACTTAAATGTGCTCATAGAAATGAATGCCCATTCATTTACATATTACAAATGGCTGCTTTCAAGTTATTGGGCACAGTTGAGTAGTTACAACAGACTTTATGTTGTCAGTGAATAGAGTAGGCAGAATTCTAAGGTGGCCCCCAAAGCTCCTGTCCCCAGCTGTGTCCAGGGACCAAGTCGACTGCCATCAAGTAATGTCTGACTGGAGCAACCCTGGGCACACTTTGCATAACCCTTTCTTCTTGAGTGGGAGATCAGAGAAAGCTGGTCTCCAAACATGGGGAGGGAAAATGTCCATCTCACTCAGAAAGAATTTGTATCTGAATGTTATTATTTCTTCCTGAAAAGCTTGATGGAGTTCTCCATTCACACACATTGGGCTTGGTATTTGCTTTGCGGCAAAGATTTTAATTTCAAATTTAATTTCTTTAGTAGATATGACTATTTGAGTTTTCACCCCGTGTTTCTCTGTTTGTTCTTGTGCTGGCCTAGATAATTTTCTCTCTCAAGAACTGTACATTTTATTTAAGTTGTGCATAATGATACTCATGTCTGTAGGATCTAACTCCGTTTTCATTCCCAATTTCAGCCCTCTTTCCCAATAATGTCCTTTCATCCACAATATTCCTTTTCATGGTTAGTCCAGGAGAGGTTTATTAATTTTTATTTATCTTTTCAAAGGAACAACTGTTGGTTTATTTGAATTTTCTGTTTTGAAATATTTTCTATTTTTAATTCTTTCTGCTGTGACTGTTATTATTTCTGTCCCTTTACCTACTTTGGGCTTAATTTACTTGGATTTGTCTAACTTGCATTGGAGACTTGACAGCTTGATTTAGACATTTATTCTTTTCTAGAAAATTCCCTTTAACAGTAACTTGTGGGCATCACACAGAATCTGCTATTTTTCAACTTCATTCCATCTAAAATATTTGCTTATTTCTCTTATGATTTCTTATTGGACCGCATTCTGGACCACCATGCCTTTGCATCTCGGGAACTAGTGTCAGTCTTTAGTCCCCCATATCCAGTGATTTTCCTCTTCTCCGTGTGTAGTCCCCTCCCCCTGTTGGAGAAGGGCATGAAGATTCACACAATGTAAAGGTTTGGGCAGAGCAGCAGAGTCCTTCCTTAAGCTGAATACTGGCTTCTCCCAGAGGTCTAAAGCATTCCCAGGCTGCCCTCCTCTCTGATGTCTTCATTACTTCTGGTGATGTTTCTGTGCAGGAAACCATGCTTCTTTTTCAAGGTGAGAGATTGTGGTGAACTGCAATGATAAGATGTGATTTTCTTTTACCTTACATCATCAGCCCCACCCTACCCCGGATCCTCTAAGCTGGAAGGTGCAGGCTTTTACTATGAAAGGGATTTTCCCCTATATCAGATTGTTCTTCAGGTGACGTCTATCACATCTATCTTTCTCTTTCTAATCAATAAAGATTGATGATCATCAATGCAGATGAGCCTATTTATTATTAGGAAAGATCCATGAACCATCACAGCTTCATTATGAAGTATAGCTTCATAAATTCAGTTTTGAATTTCAACTAGACTAACTCTTTAAAGTAAGGCCTTGTTTGTCTTCTTGATATCCATATATCTATGATAGTTAGGGAAGATATGAGGCACTAATTCAATTTGATTAGATGCAGAGCATGAATGCATGAGTGAAAATGCAAAATACCATGATGCTTTGAAAAGAACTCAGCTCTGACACAAAATGATGGGGTTGGTAGTGATTGTGGGCCACTGAGTTGCAAAAGGTGTCCTAGGAAATTACCCAAATCAGGAATCCTTCAATGTAGTCTAGGAAAGAAAGTCTTGATACACCAAAACAAATTATGTGAACAAAGAGTTATAAAAGCTATTAAAACAGAGGTGTCTCCACACCCCCCCGCTTTTGGAGAGCTGGGCTCAGTCAATGCTAATAGTTTTAATGATTCCGTGTTTGAAGTCCGAAGTTCTGTGAATGATTCACCTTTACCATATTTAAATCCATTAACCCCTTTGCCTCTGGCAATTTATTTTTGGAATCATCTTCCTTGTGATCTAGTTGGGGAGTCAATAAGCAAGCACTCAGCCAGGCCAGAGTTCCAGAATCAAAGGGAGCTGTGCCTGCTGCCCCTCGTTCTGCATGCCTTTTTCTGCAGTGGTTCAACTCCTATGGAGGAAAGGAAATCAAAGTTGCTCTTTTCAGAGAAGGAAGGGAAAAGAATACAGTAAAGCTGCCACGCTTTCCCTTTATGTAGCTGTAAGAAGTCTGCCAATTAGGAATATATTACGCTTTCCGTTTTCATTTAATCAAAGGCAGAGGCGCAAGGAATTTGCAGTAGAGAGAACTTGTTTTCACCCCATCTTTCAGACTTTGCGTGTCCTTTATTGTACCCCAGAATTTCCTCTCTTTTTCTGCTTAAAGTATTCAGACTATAAGCTTCTTTGATGACAGAGAATACAAGGCACATGTATTGTTCACCACTTATCAGGAATCTGGTGCTTATAAATAAAGCTTTAGTATAGTTATTCCATTTCTATTTAAAAATGAGATACACACGAGTATGCTAAAGACAAACCATCTAGAAGGGTGTATGGTATAAATTATTAGCAACCTCCTCATCCTCAGTATGCCAACTGAAAGATTTCCTGATTTTAGCTTATCTGATGATAGACTTCAGATTTATTGGTTTGTCAGCTTTATACATTATCTTTGATTCCGCAGTATAAAAGGTACGGGATTTCTCTAGCTTACACCATCTCTCCCTGCTATTTAAGGTCTGAATTTCTACAGTCAGCTTACTAGTTTTTTGTTTTTTGGTTTTTACATTAAATACTGTTTACATGAATGAGTACCTATTCTCGTTTCCTCCCTCATTTTTTTTTAACCCAAAGAAGACTACCCTTGTTTCTAAACCCATTGTCAAAGACACATTGCCAAAGGTCGACAAAGCTTCTTATGCAGTGTCGTTGTGCCTTTGTGGGCAAACTCAGTGGTGTTCTGGTTTGTTGGAGAACAGGGTCTCTATCTGAAGCAGCTGAGCTTCATCAGGTCTCAGACCCATTTGGTGGCCAAGAAAGTTCAGAGACTGGGATTTGAAAACGTGGAGGTTTGATCTTTAAATCCTGCTGGCTGTCCTGGGCCTTTCTGTGCTGCTGCTTTGGGCCCGGCAAGACGAAGGCAGTGGAGCTGATGCGTGGGGACGATGGACCAGCAACTGTTTTTATTATGTCTGTATTCTGAGGCTTTCTCTTTGGCTATTGTCAGATGGATCAAAACAAAACATCTCCAGGGGAAAAAAAAATCAAAGAACCTAAAATGAATGTGTTATTTCAGTTTTCTTCTAAGCCAGCAAAAGTCAGTGCCTCTCTGACGAAGGGCTGATAATACGAGCCTCGGAGGCCAGCCTCTTTAACGTGCTGACTTAGGGTTCCTGCCCGTTTTCCTCTCTCCTCTTTTCATCTCTGTCCCTCTGATGCAATCAGCATGCTGGCCTTAGGCTCACCTCGGTTTGGTTTGGGTGTTTTTAAGGGGAAAAAAAAAACCCTCTTGGTTTTCAAGTGAATTTAACATTGACCTTCTGGTACAGCAGATTCCTGAAACTTAGCGTGTGAAGGTTTGAGTTAAATCTTGGTTTAGCAGAGGCTCTAGAACAGACCCAGTTTGTCAGCACTGCTTGTTGGTCAGCTGGCGAGGCCTGAGAACAGAACTCAACTTGGAATTGAAAATCTTATTTCAGTCGTGGATGTGTTCTTTACCTGATCTGTATCTATGGGTAAGACACTTCAGCGCTCTGAGCCATGATTGTTACAACTACATAATGAACTAAATAATGTCCTTAGCTCTTGTGCTGTGTATAACAGATGCGCAGTAAACTTGGCATACCTCAAGCTTAACACATCTAATATCAAACTTCTGATATCCTTACCCTGAATTATTCCTCCTCCACTCTTTCCTATTTTGAGTTGATGGCAACCACAACCTTCTAGCTCATCACGTGCTTGGCTCATTCTTCCTCTCACACCCCTCAACCAGTATGTTTGCAAATCCTATGGCTTCCGAGGAGCCCTGCTGGCATAGTGGTTTCCAATTAGGGCTTTCCACTCTCATGAACAGTTATAGTCTCAGAAACGCACAGGGGCAGTGCTACTCTGTCCTACAAGGTTGCTATGAGTCCTCATTGACTCAATGTTAGTGAGTGATGGACTCTACATTAAAAGTACGCTCTCATCACTTGTACGACTGTTACCATTGTCTATAACTTTGGTGTCTAACTGGTCTCACTCTTTCTACCTTTGCTCCTCCTCCAGAGCCTCTCCTCAACACTGCATCAACTGGTATCCTTTCAAAGTTGAGTCGGGTCATGCACGCCATTCCTCCTCTCAGACCCAGCCTGGATTCCTCATCAGGGCTGATAGCCATCTGTGGCGCCAGTTGTTGAAAATATTGAAATCCTTGTCCTTGTTGGGAAGGAGGCTCTCCCTTAAATCTCCTTGTCCTGAAACTTCCTCGAAACCCACAGGATTTCATCACAGTGCACCAGCTGAAAGGGTGATGCTGGACACTTCTGTGGCCTCTCCGATACTGTTTCTGTGCTGCGGCCAGACATTCAGGCTCATTGGTACCAGTGCTGGACCTGCTGTTAGACATTTGAAGAAACCTGCATGTGCCGTCTCATTCAAAATGAAGGCCAAGTCCCTCAACTGGGGTGGGGTGGGGTTCTTTTCTACTTATTTGACTGCATGTTCTGTATTTGTTCATTCTGAACGAACCACACATGGCTCCTGGCATTCCCTCCATCAAGTGAAGTATGGATCCTAAGCGCTTGCTTTGGTGTGTTTGTACTTGCTCTGACCAGTAACGCCCCTCTACCAGATAGCCACTTGGCCTTGCTCTTTTACTTCCTATAGCTATCTGCTTAAATGCTATCTTCTCAGCGAGACACTTCTAACTGCCCTATATAAGATAGGAATGCACCCCCGCCCCAACTGGAATGCTCTAATCATTGTCCACTTTTACTCCCACCCCCCCTAGTATTTATCACCACCTGACATGCTGTACCTATCACTTGTGTATTTCTCTATTGTCTAACTCCCGTAACTAAAATGCAAGCTTCCTGAGAGCAGCCGTGTTTAGGCTCATGGTAAAACCTCAATGTTCACTAGATGAACGGCCCTCACTGTGTTTCCAGCTTCTTCATTTAAATAACAAGGAAACAAGTACCTTCCAGATGGAATCATTAATGGGAAAGCACCTTCTATACTAGCCAAACCAAACCAACTGCCGGTCACTCAATTCTGACCCTTAGCCACCCCAAGGAACAGAGAAGAACTTTGCCCTGGGGTGTCCAAGGCTGTCAAGTTTTACAGTAGGAGACCTCTTCAGTTTTCTCTTTTGGAGCGATTGGTGGAGTTGAACTGCTCAGCTTGCTGTTAGCAGCCCAAATATATAACCCACTAGGCTACCTGAGTGAAGGTTAGCTATGCTCAGCCTCCCTTACTGATACAATTTTGGGAGCCTCTGACACTGTCTTGCTACACCCTGCCTGCGAAAAGCCTGTCTCCATGCTTGAAGGGACTCTCCAATACTGTGCCCTTGTCTCATGGGCGGTGCAGCTCATGGGATTGATTGTGCTCTGAGTCCTGAGTGGACCACCAAAGCTTGTCAGGGCCCCAGGACAAAATATATGGTCAAAGAGCTATGGCTCGGACTCATAGGCTCTTTCCTGTGTGCTTCTCCTGGAGGCACACTGAGGGACAGTCCTGGCATGAGGAGTTATTTGTACTCTAGCACTTGAATCAATAAGCCCTATAGAAGGGAAAGATATGTCAAAGGCAGAAGTAGACACACACTTCCATATCTGGGAAGCAAAGTCTCACAATAATAATAGGCTGGATGTACGAAAATATTGACCTAACTTCAAAAGAATGTTTTTACAGTTAAGGATTTGCTTCAGGTCTTTTGGTGACAAGACTAAGCATCATGGGAATATAAAAGCATGTAGTGAACATTGGCGGAAAAATTACCCAAGCCCACTGGATTCCTCTAAATCATATTTACTGGATTCTATTATTAGTTCTCATTTTGTTAAAAATACACAAACAAAACAGCAATACGGTGCTGTGTTGGGGTCTAGACTTGCCCTCAAGTCACACCGATTCGTGATCTGTGAAGACATGTGGTCCATCCAGTGGAGGCTCCCCCACTCCCACACTCCTTCGGAACCTGGCCCTGCTTTTCACGTGTAAGGCAGTCGGTGTAACCTCAGTGCTCAGCTGCCAACAGAAAGGTCGGTGATTTCAATCTACTCGGAAGTTCCACAGGCAAAAGAAAGCCTTGGTAATTTGCTCCAGTAAAGATTAGTCTAGGAATGCCTATGAGAGAGTTTTACTATGTCACGTGGAGTTGCTATGAGTCAAAATGGCCCCAAATGACACCTCAAAACAATAACAATAAAATCAGTGAGTGTAATGTCTTGTTACATCATCTTTTTCTCTCTGCCCTCTGCCTCATCCCTGCCCCCTTACCTAAGGAAACAAGGGGTCTTGACATCTACCCTGGAACAGTCATAAGAATGTGGCACAACAATGTCATCCTGGGCATTTAAAGGAGAGGTCTGCTTCCCAGAGCCTCCTGGCAGGGATCCCGCCGTGTTGCCAGGAGGCATGCATGTCGAGTTGAGGTGCTCGTTCTTTTGGAGGGTTATAAGATAAATGTTGGATTCTGCAAGAATAGTAGTCTTTAGATTTGCATAGGATCGATAGCTTTAAGTTAGTAGAACTAATTTTGGAAAGCAGATTTGGGTTTCCATGTCATAAAATTATTTCTCTCTAGTACTCTATCCTGACAGCCCCAAGAAATATAATATGAGACTACTACCTGTGGCTTGTTTTTCTTCTTCTCTTATTTTTGGTTTCTAATTCTGAATTTATATTCTTCTCAAACTTGGGTGACCACACATATTTAAAATTCCTGTATCAACTTGATTTGCTGCCACTGGTCCTGCGTAGAAAAGGAAGTTACAGACCTCAATTGGCGTTTACGTTGTCTGCGTGACAAGTACATAGGGAACATCAGATTCTTCCTCTCAAGGCTGCTCTTGTCATTGCTCTGTTCATGGTTCTTCCATTTGGGAATATTGCAGCTCTGTACTGAAAACTATCGAAGGCATAAGGGAACGTGGTGAAAACGGGCACTGCGCAGATGCCAGCACGTTCCCCGGTTGGTGATGGTCACCACATTATTCCAAGAGCGATGACTTGAGGATGGGGGAGAAATAAAAACAAAGTTTGGCAGCCCCAAGCTCAGAAGAAAAACAATACTTACACTGAATTTAGCCTCTGCTCTCTGTCATAGAAAATTATCACAAGTCCAAGAGAATTGCATTCAATTTTGGTCAAGTATTATTCTTGGAATATGCATTAGTCAGAATTGGCTTCATTAGGAGGGCACTTTCTGAACAGCAGTGAAGCGGTTTCACGAAGCACGCAGACTCCTGAGAGGGGTGTGATGTGAAGTTGAACCAGCTTATTTCATGTATGCTATCATTTACATTGTGAACCAGGACTCAAAGCAGGGCTTGCGTGAAGCCTTCCAATAGCAAGAGGTGGAACAAAAGGCATTTATACATTAACATGTAATAAGGTCATCCGAAATGCCTCAACCTAGAAATTATAAACACTGACCTCGGCCGTTGACATTACAGCTCGGGCTCTGCTTTCTCCGCCGCCCCCCCACCCGGCCCCCTCCCCCTTCTCACAAGTCAACATTTTCCATTAAACACACAAACGCATTAAAATTCACATACCAGTCTACACTCAGGCATATGTTTTTATTTTGCTTCCCTATTTATAATCTTTATTTTGAAAACAACAATTGTGGTTTGGATTTACCATGGCGTTGAATTATACCCATGTAAAGGCTCATTTTACACACACACACACACACACACACACACACACACACACAGGTTTTTTCTATTTTCCCCCCTGGCAGATCTTAAATCATTTTAACCTATCTTATCTTCTTTGCCATCGCCCTGCCCGTATAAAGTAGATACAACAGACTTCTGCAAACACATTGAAGAGCTAGGGGAAGCTGAAGGTTAAAGAGCTTGTCCAACAACTAACAGTCGCATTTTAGAGGTATTTGAATGAGTGAACCCTAGATTATGGATGTAGAGAGGCATTTTTGACACCGAGTAGAATAAGGAAGCACATCGAATCTTTTTTTTTTTTCCACCCTCGCCCCCGCCCCCGCCCCTCCCGACCCGCGCATCTAATCTTTCATGCGTCCTGCATCTTTGTTGTGGTGGCTGAGCCCTCTGGATCAGGAGCCTTCATGCCGATTGAAATATTTGGTAACCCAGAGCCGAGAAGCCAGAGGCTCAGGCAACATCAGATCTGTTTACCTTGAAGAGGTGTTCTGTGAAACACTTTGGAGTTCTTACATAAGAGCAAAGGTATTCGCAGCTCCCTTGGACGTCTCCCTGCAAAGATTGTGGGTGCCCTTTACTTCTAAAGGGTGGACAAAGAAGCGTTTAGGCTTGATGCTACTAAACTGCTCCCATCTCCAAGATTGGTGCTGCTCTTAATTCTAGCACTCAGGGACTTTTTCAATGACGTTTGGGGAGAAGACTGACCTACCTGGACCCCAGTGATTGAGCTTTATCTAGATTTGAAGAGTGTATTCTTTTTTTCTTTTTTAAAATCTGAGGTAGTATAGAACCTCAGAAAAGTTTGGCAAGAAGTTTACTGGTACTGGGCTCTGAGCCAGTCTTTCTCACAGGATTCTAGCACTCTTGTGTCTGGCTTCAGCCAGGAATTATCCAGGTGTGTGTAACTCAGTACTGAACTTAAAATTCTATGAACTTTTTCTTAGACATCACATGTTCAAGTTCAATTTTATTTTGGTAGTCAGGTTTCAGGAAGGTTCTTACTTCTTTCGAACCAGGTCATTCAGCCCCTATTTCTCATAAAAGAATCTCGGATAACTTTGATTTTTAATGCTCAGACACCCTACTCACTGAACCACCCAGCCTGCCTTAATGCCCTGCTATTTCATTCCATGTAAGGCCTTGAAATGCACTCGCCTTGCTCAGTGAAAATCCCTCTGGGATAGGGAGTTGCCAACACGTTAGAAATGTGATCTGGAGTCGCTCTGCTCAAGGTTGGTTGGTCACAAACAGGTGAAGAGATATCAGGTATAAAATGAGAAAACAATATTATCTCACAGCACTTATCAGACCATCTTCGTGTAAGACTTTTTCTTGTTTAGTTTTTTTTTAGCTCATTTCTTGGTTTTTCTGGAAAAAATGCTGTAGTTATGTTGCTCATGCAGCCAAAAATCTGCACTTAATTGGGCACATAAAAAAACAGCAGACAGGAAGTCTATTTCCTCACAGAGAGATATTGTGGTTTATGGACTCTGCTTTAGTACTGCAAAGCCAATGCATTATTTTATTTTTAATACACTCCTGGTAAGATGTCCCTGGCAACCAAAAAGCTACTTGAGTGCCCACCAGAATCAGTATCAGACCTGGTAGAGGAACTTGATTACAAAATATTAGTTTAATCTGGGTTTGATTTTGAACCAACACTTACGGTCTTGAAGCTTTCAGGATGCTAATAGAGAATTGAATCGTTGTGTATGCCCTGAAAAGATACACATATTCGAGAGAGAGACCAACCGCGTCCCACAGGTTGGGCTACGTCGACTCTCCATTGGTTCTGGAAAAATATTTAAGTGGCCTGGGTGACATCCCCTCCACACCCCCTCATTCCTCTGTCCTTGGGAGCCAGAGGGTTTCCTGGAGACGATCAGATTACAAAGGGAGGCAGAATTCAACTGTAGATGGGGGATGCTTACTTTTCCTGTTTTCTTTCCATGTCTTTAGCTCTATCTTTGCAATTGTCCTCTTTCTACTTATATTTCCCGTGAGAATTCCTAGCTAACTCCTCAATAACACAAACCCAGATTTTCAGAGCCCAGCTTCCCATTTATTGATGAGGAAGCAGAGACAAAAAGCATGCATGTCTGTTTTTTTCCCCTCTCTCCCCTGAGAACACACAACTTCAATAACAGAGACCAGACGAAAACCTGCTTCCTTTAAATCACTCCACCGTTCTGTGAGAGTAGAAAACGCAAAAGGCCACCGCTCTTCTCCTGGCACTTGGTTTGAGCTGCAAGACGAGGTGCATTTGGTTTTAGGCCCTTTCTATCCGCTCACCTTGGGTGTAAAGCCAAAACCAAACTCACTGCCATCGAGTGAAGGCCGACTCAGAGGGACCCTGTAGGACAGGGTAGACCTGCTCCTGTGACTTTCCAAGCGGGTACACTCAATGCCTCATCGTTTGGAAAAATGATATAAGCCCCAACTTTTTCCGAGGGCAAGTGAGAAATTGTCATTTGTTTTGAGCAACCCAGTGTCATAAAGTTCGTGTGGGCCTAATTCCA